>NC_139221.1:207551025-207863525 GCF_055691185.1 Crinia signifera | reverse complement strand
CAACAGGGGACCAGGTATTCACTGCACCCGATCGTGCATATGTAATGATCGGGTGCAGTGAATATATGAATATGTAATGAGCGGCTCTCGGCTCCCGGCCCCCTGCTGGCTGCTCTGTGTAAAAAAATATTATTTTTTTTAATTAAATATATATTCATGTGCTATCAGCACATGAATAAAAATAGCATGTCCCTTTTTTGACACCAAATGTCAAACAACAACAACTTTATTTTAAAAGTTCAGTTTCCACTTCACCATGAAAAGATGTTGATTTGCTACATGGCGACACACGGCGAGAATCACTTAGAAAGACGGCGAGAAGTGCACGTTGAATAGGGTGATTCGCTTTCTGACCCAAAAAATCACCTTCCAACGCGAAAATAGCACAAATTCGCTGTGAAACGGTGAATTATCCTCATTGAATACTGCCCTTAAGGCCCCCATACACTAGCCGATTTTGGTCAGATTTCAGCCAGATCAGTCGGATCTGGCCGAAATCGGACCAAAATCGGCTAGTTTTGTTGTCCCCTCAGATCCGATGCGCGGTCCCGTGCGCATCGGATCTGCGTCGGGTGGTCGGACCTGCTGCACGTCCGACCACCCGACTTGGGACCTAGTGGGGCGGCGCGGCGGTGGAGGGAGCAGGGGGGGCTGGGGACGCGGCGCAGCTGCGGGGGACACAGGCGGCATAGAGCCGGGCAGGGGGAGCCGGCCGGGAGCTGTCAGTAATGAATAAAAAAAAAAAGCCCATACAATGAATGGGCGGCCTGTGATTGGCTGAGCGCTCTCTCAGCCAGTCAGCAATTGGCTGAGAGAGCGCTCAGCAGCCAATCACAGGCTGCCCATTCATTGTATGGGCTTTTTTTTTTTATTCATTACTGACAGCTCCCGGCCGGCTCCCCCTGCCCGGCTCTATGCCGCCTGTGTCCCCCGCAGCGTCCCCAGCCCCCCCTGCTCCCTCTACCGCCTCACACAGACGCTGTCCCCCGCAGCGTCCCCAGCAGCGGGGGACACAGACGTGTCCCCCGCAGCGTCCCCAGCCCCCCCTGCTCACTCTACCGCCTCGCACAGACGCTGTCCCCCGCAGCGTCCCCAGCAGCGGGGGACACAGACGTGTCGCCCGCAGCGTCCCCAGCCCCCCTGCTCCCACCTCTGTAGCCCCCCCCCCCCCCCCTGCTCCCCGGGTTTTTTACATGTGATAAATCGAGACGATTTATCACATGTAAAAAATGGCACATCAAGTGCCAATCTAATCAAGCTCCCCCGGGGAGCAGCCGGGGAAGTTCAGGGGGAAGTCGGGGGCGACTTGTCCTAAGGACAAGTCACCCTAGTGTATGGGGGCCTTTAGAGTGTCAACCTTTGCCATTACAATAGCTAATCATATTATCCTGTAAAGTAATCAGATAAATGCTACTTCTACCCAAAGACCACTAACGCTGCATTCAAATGCCTCCATACATTATATAATGTACAGCGTGTCACAATTACTTTACTGTGATATAATTACCTGGCAGCCATGTCATAATCTCCTTTTTCCACCAGATGTGTTATGTAAGCTAAGCCAATATCCTAAAAATAATAAATAGAATAATAGAAAACAGCATTTCTCAAATACAATATATAGAATAAGCCAAGTTACAGATGTGTCCTCATACATTTATATATTGTATATATAATGTGTGACTGAGTCTGTATACAGAGAAGACCAAAACCTATATTGCAGCTCTGTGTACAGATTCAGAGACAGATTTATTAAGCTTGGAGAAGAGATAAACTGGAGATAAAGCGGTGAAAAGGTAAAAGGAGATAAAGCACCAGCCAATCAGCTGTGTTTGAAAAAGACAGTTGGGAGTTGATTGGCTGGTGCTTTATCTCCTTTTACCTTTTCTCCACTTTATCTCCAGTTTATCTCTTATCCAAGCTTAATAAATCTGCCCCTCAGTCACACACAGATATACAGTATCAGCACATCATTTCCTCATGCATACCAATCACCTTGCACTGTGATTATGAAGCATTTTCATGAAAAATGACAATATGGTGTAAATTTACCTAAAGTTTCTAAAACAGACTAGATTTGGTCTCTTATTGTCTAGAAAGCAATAAAGTACAAATTGAAATGACATTTTTCATTTTAAGGAACTACCCCTAAGAATTTCGCTAAAAGTGTAACTTTACAATACTCACCAAAACGTCATGTCTCTTAATGTTCTTCTGACTAATCTCTGCAGCCATAAGAGCTTCCTACAGTATAATGTAGACAATATTATTAAAAAACGGAAAAAAAAGAGAATCAAACTAATTAATAATAAATCAATTAATGATCTGAAAATAATCAGTGTGGAATATTGTCATATACAGTTTACTGTACCTGTCATGTTAAAAATGTGGCAAATGCAGCTTAACCACTTCTGGTTCATTAAATCATACAAGTTTAATGCTGAGAGTGCACACTTATCTTCAGAATTTACCCTGGATACACATGGAGGCCTCTTTTTCTTGCAACATCTTCTAACATTAACTCCGAATTTACAGCAGACTAATCATACCACCAGCACTGGTATAGGAAGCACAACACATTTAAAAAGTTGACACAAGACCCAAAGGTAATAGAAGCATTGTCCTCCGGGCACCAGCTGACAGGTTGGCGCCAAGGAGGCACATTCGCATTTTTAAATGAGCACACTGTTGTAGGCATGCTTTGGGTTACTGTTACTATGTGTAGCCAGTGGTCACAAGGACCAGAAGTGGCTTGCTGGAAGTACAAGAACCTCATCCAGGCTCCCTGCCAAATCTTTCTTCTCCATCTTTCTTACTGTACATGTCTCATAGTAACAGTGGGAGAGTGTTAAACTGTCCAGCTTTAAGCTCCAGGAACAGGTGATGGGAGGTTACTGAGAGGGTGATAGGGTTCCCTGGGGGCAGTAGCTGGGAATCATGCATCCAGGCACTCTGTTCATAGTTCCATCACTGAGTGTATTTACAGTAGCAATTTAAGCAACAGAAATGTAACAATTGTTATGTAAAATAACAGCATGATTTCTCTCCAATTTATGTGCTAAATGTGCTTACATTTTCTTTATTAGCTGGAGCTAAAGCAATAGAACTTAGGAAGATGTACATGGTTACACCGGTCAAAGAATAGAACTCTGGGTACTTGTTTCCTAGAACGGCCACAATCGTGAGTGATCGTGGCTCTTAATTAAGGGACACGATCCTCACGATGTGGCCGATTTTTTACAATTTTTTCCATTTGATTGACAGAAATCGGGTCAATCGGTCGGTCGCGACCAATTAAAATCGGCCGCGATGCGACCGACCGATTGACCCGATTTTTCCATAGACTTCAATGTTAAAAAATCTTTTAACATTGAAATCGGTCGGTCTTGTGCCATTATAATGGCACAAGATGAGATGGGCTTGATTAAGTCCATCTCACATAGGGAAAAATGATAAAAAAGGTGAAATGGGCCAATATGACCCATTTCACATTTTTTATGTGCCCGCCATGACCCCACGATAGACGTCAACCCGAAGCGTGGCGAGCGCAGCGAGCCCGCGAGGGGCGGCGGTGCGCGTCCTCCGACCTTTTCATTCCCCTACTATCCACTAGGGCGTGGAGTGAGAATAGAATAGTGTGGCGAGCGCAGCGAGCCACCGAGCCCGAAGCGTGGCGAGCGCAGCGAGCCCCGCGAGGGGACGCGTATACCTGTGAAGTTATACGCGTCCCCTCGCGGGGCTCGCTGCGCTCGCCACGCTTCGGGCTCGGTGGCTCGCTGCGCTCGCCACACTATTCTATTCTCACTCCACGCCCTAGTGGATAGTAGGGGAATGAAAAGGTCGGAGGACGCGCACCGCCGCCCCTCGCGGGCTCGCTGCGCTCGCCACGCTTCGGGTTGACGTCTATCGTGGGGTCTAGCCCACTTAGTAACATTTGGGGGGGCAATTGAAAATAATCATGTGAAAAAAAAAAAAAAATCGGGTGAAAAATCGGTCGGTCGGATCGGTCGCATCGCATGCGACCAAATCGCATGCGATGCGATCGATCCGATTTTTTATCTTACGACCACAACAATCTAAATCGTTGTGGCCGTTCTAGGAAACAAGTACCGAACTCTGCATGAGCAGTGGTAATAGAATGGAGGTCAATACTCTCCTGGGCTCAGCTTTGTAGAGAGACCATAGACTGATTTGCCCCATAGCCTAGTCATAAAATGGGATTTAGCAATGTATATAACCCATATAATTGGGTTCGATTATACATGCTTATAAATTCCTAAAAATGCAGTTTCTTATTTATTTACATAATTGCGTAAAATATGCCCACACCAGTCAGTATGCTGTCCATACCTATACACCAATATATGGCATTTTTGTGTACTGCAAACAACTCTCTTATTTACTGCATAAAGCACAAAAGAGGTTATCGAATTACATGCAATGTGGGTCTGGCTGATAAAAAAGAAAAAGGGCATCCAAGTGCGTAATAAAACATGGAATCTAATTTTTTATTTCATGTTTTTTTCCAGCTCTGACAATTGCTTATTGTGGGATTATGCTTTGGGTGCCTAAAGCATAATCCCCAATAAATGCCGGAGTTAGGGGGAAAGCGATTAGCAGTGGTAAATTACTGCTGCTAATAGGATATTCCCCTACAACTAAATACCCAGTGTGAGTCCATGACCATTCCCAGTCCTCACTCTGAGAAATGACATGTTGTCCAGGCTAGTACAAATTGGGAGTGGAGAGAATTTACTGATAGCGAACCTTTGGAGTGAAAAATAAATAAATTAAAGATATGACACCTATATGAATTTCAGTTTTTATCAGTGGTGTCATTGTGAATCCATTTGGAACCTCATATAGAAACTTGGCAATACTGCAAAACATCACATTTTTTCTGCATTTATAACAAGTGGTTAGCACCAATGTTGATACTTGTGACCGTTTTGCTGCTACTATAAATATAATAATAAAATATATTATAAAGATTCTTTTTTTAACTTTTTCTACAGAATATATAAAGTACCTCATATTTTTTTCTCCCCAGCAGCCAGTCAATGTGGTCATCTTGATCTCGTTCTTTTGCCAAAACAACATCTCTTGGACTTATTATATAAAAGAGGGATTCACCTTCGGCATACTCTACAAAATACGAGAATATTTATATACAGTATGTGAAATCAATTATTGTCAAATACAAGGTGGCTATAATTACTTTACCTATTCAGAGCTGTCTACAGCGCTAATAAGCAGACTGTCACCAAATTTCGTAACTAGACTATTAAAACAAACTATACCAAAAAGTCGGACTAACGATTTAGCCAAGCGACTCTCAAAAACAGAGATGCGCTGGATACAGGTATATCGCTTGGGCACACTAGTACCAAGAGGTCTGAACAGTGAGTTCGAACTAAAACCTTTCCTTTCCTGAAAATCTTGATTTATCTATAACTCTTCTTTTTCCATTCACTAAGGTGTCTATTAAAAGGTGCTGGTTGAATATTAGTGTCTCCCCTTAAAAAGAAAGTTTTATTGTATTTTATTATATGTAGTTTCTAATTTTGTTTTTCTATTTTTTAGCCCATGGATGGAGTAAATTTCATTGTAAACAACTTCCGGATTCCCCTTGAAATAAATTGCAAAAATAATTCTCTTTTTAACCTATTAACAGAATACTGAGCATTAACAAGCCAGCGACTCTGAGATAAATACTGCAATTCTTAATGTACAGGCTTGGAACGCACAGCTATGCCTGACGGAGCGCAAGCGGGCGTCATGGCAACGTGAGGATACGTGAGACCGTGCCGGAGAATCTGAGAGCGGCACTTCCGACTATACATGATTAACGCGGTGACGTGTTTCCAGCATTTGGAACGCACCGCCATGTTTTTCGGGGGTAACCCGGAAGTTGTACGCCGATTAGCGGCGCAAGTGTTCAGCTGTGTAAATTTACCTACAGGTATATATACCTGAGCCCTAAGACTGTTTGGCATGCTTCAGAAGAAGGAACATAGATTCCGAAACGCGTTAAGCGTGCCATCTTTTACACTTTGGACTGGCATATCCCGCAAGTGGTACATCCTGGCAGAAGTTGGACCTTGAACTGTGGCCATACGATTCCGGACCGGTGAACCCAGCTTGAGAGGACTTCTATCGTTAACATCTGTATGCTGTTTTGCCACAAGGATTGCGTGTCTCATGCTTTTATATCAGTCATTTTATTGTAAGTGCAACTGTTGTATTAAATCCCTTTTTACATTGCTGATCTGCACTATGTCCTGTTGTATTGTGTCTCCCCTGCTTGTTTAATAGGGGAGGAAAGAGGGACCTGTGTGTACCAGCCATATGACCATCCAGTAAAACAAGGTGTATGCGGTTTGGTAATATTACCCGAGGTTTGATTGATCTCTGAATATAGTTATCTTGAGCTCTATCCATCTTATTCACAAACCATCCTTAAATAGACTATTAAAAGGCACGAGAAGAATGATTCTATGGATATTTAGTTGCTGATGTATTGTGCTGTACAATATACAATGCCAGAAAACATATTAACACATGAACTAAGAGAAATCTAAAATTGAATTTCAAATACTGAATTTTTGTCAAAACTGAAAACGATATTATTCTGACTTGAAATTTTAATTATAAAATCTAAAGGTTCACTTTTAAAAAGAGCTAATATGGCACAATGCAAATTCCTCTGGTACGTTAGTTGAAATTATTTTCCAATTTTACAAAGAAGTAAAAACATTTTTAAGTGTAATTTGTTTGATGCATTTTTACCTTGTCGGGTGCTAGATTTCCCTTAATTTATCTACCCCATACATTTTTGTTTCACTGAAGCATTCTCCACATACTGAATGGAATAGTCTAAATATGGGGCATTCCACATCTTAATAAGTGCTGCAGACAGCTTTGAATATGGAAACTTTATATATTACTATAAATACGTCCATGTCAGAATTTCATGTGGATCATCATTTCTGAAAAAAGAAATCAGGAACTATATTTTATCCAAATTACATTATAGGGTTTCCTAAGAAAAGACTGTGGAAGCCCTTATGGTATGTTTTTGACTAAAACATGCCTGTGTATAATGTTGTCAGCATATACTGTGGGCACCCCCTACTTACTAGATCTTCAGAATGCCCAGATGTCTCAATACTTAGCTATACATACAAATATATGGTAGCGAGATGCAGTTTCTGGCTATCATGGGTAGTACAGTGACTGAGAAGAGTGACAGAGAGAACACCACCATATCAGTGAGGAGGAAAAGTAAAGGTGACAACAGATACCAAAGCTAACCATCAGTGTACTACCTGCCCACTATGTAGAGGCCATGAAAGTGTCGGACTGGGGTATTATGGGCCCCCCAGGGCAATTCAGTGGTGAGGCCCATGTTTAGTGGTGAGGTCAGTCTCCAGAGGGGGTGTGGCCAGCTACCAAAAAGGCTTGGGTATCCATGTAGTGCATGGTCTGGGCCCCTTAATAAAAATAAATAGTAAATACTGCTAGTGCATGCAAGATAATGTATCATATGAATAACAGCAGTGCACTATAGAAAATACATCGTAGTCCAGTGCATCGTAAAATAAGTATAATGTAAAATTCAAGTAAGCAGTCTGGAATCAGATCCTAGAGGAGGAGGTGGGGCCCACCGGGGGTTTCCAAGCCTGGTACATGTCCAATTTATACATGGTAGCTACAGTAGATGGCTGGTGAAAGCCTTAAGTTACCATATATAGGAAATGAAAAAGGTATGTGTTGTTTGGAAACTGCACAAAATTATTATTTGCAGGTTAAATAAAAAGCACTTTGATACACCCCCAATACACTGGTGCACTTTGTGCACTCTAGTAGAGCACTTAATATTTGGAAAATTCCTGATGTTCATCTTCTTACCCAAGCGATAATCCCGGCACTCATTCTCCTGAAAGCCTCTGACTGTTATGGCATCTGAGGAAACCTCTTCGCATGAATCTGCATGTGGCTGAATTATATCAAGGCGCGGCCTCGCACAAAACACTTTATTCTGGAACCATAAATAAATTATGTAGAATTGGCATTAAGTTCCATTTTCACTTATTATTAACATTTTAAATAAAGCATACTGTATGAATATACACACAGAATTGTATGCTGTATACATAACATTTAAGTCAAAATCATCAGCATAAAATTCCAGAGAAATTCACCAAGAAATGACTAGTGGTAGCCCAACAAGAAAGCAAAATGTTTAATTTAAAGCTGAAGGTTTGATTTCTGCTTGAGTGATCAGCATTATGTATTAGCTTGCAGAGGTCTGCCCTGTGTCCCATGGCTACAAATGTACAGTATCATGTTTCCACGGAGACCATCACTTCGGAATGAATGTTGTACCATGACTGGCTTTGCCCCTTATGTGTGTCCAGACCTCACATTTAATACAGAAAATCCACTAAATATGTGCATGCAGATTTTCCCATTATAAAGACTAGTATGTGTAAAGTGGGGGGTGCTCATGATACATGTAGTACCAGGAGACGCACAAACAAAACTTTAAGAGCTATGTGTGGAAATGCTAGGAGCTTAGGAAATAAAATCCCAGAACTAGTTGCAATAATGACAAGGGATGAACTGCATATTGTGGCTATTACAGAGACATGGTGCAATGAAAATCATGACTGGGACATAGCTGTACCAGGATATACTTTATTTAGGAAGGACAGAATGGGAAGAATCGGAGGAGGGGTTGCAATATATGTAAAAAAAAAAAGCATAAAGACTACCTTAATACAAAGTATTGAAGAAAAAAATGAGGCCCTTGGGGTGACCATAGAAACAGGGGAGAAGGCGATTCTTCGTATAGGGGTGATCTACAGACCACCAGATCAGGAAGATGAACTTGATAAGAGCCTATTGCAGGACATCAATAAAATGGCATTAAAGGAGAGGTGATAATAATGGGAGACTTTAATCTACCTGATGTAAACTGTGAGTTGCCTGTTGCAAGTTCCACCAGAAGTAGGGACATTCTGAATTACTTGCAAGGAGCATCCCTCCAGCAATTGGTGAGGGAGCCCACTCGTAAGGACGCAATATTAGACTTAAAACTTACAAATGGTGACAGAATATCTGATGTGAATGTGGGTGAAAACCTGGGATCCAGTGACCATCAAGCAGTATGGGTCAAAATAAAGACAGAGACCGACTCATCGCACACAAAAAGAAAGGTTTTAGATTTTAGGAAGGCTGATTTTGTAGAGATGGGAAACTCTGTAAGGGATTCTTTGGCAGAGTGGAGGAACTTGGAAGGAGTGCAGGAGAAGTGGAAAAAATTAAAAAGTGCAATACTAAAAGCAACAGAACTTTGTGTGAAAAGAGTTTGGAAAAACACAAGGAAAAGGAAACCATTGTGGTTTGCGAAAGATGTAGCAAGTATTGTAAAAGTAATTTAAGCAGACGCAGAATAATGTAGTAGATAAATGGAATAGCCTCCCATCAGAGGTGGTCGAGGCAAATACAGTAGTACAATTTAAACATGCTTGGGATAGGCATATTGATATCCTTACAAAAAAATAAGGATCATATATGGTTTGAGGTAACACGTTTAAAAAAAGGTGCAGACTAGATGGGCCAAGTGGTTCTTATCTGCTGTCAAATTCTATGTTTCTATGTATGCTTATAAATCATGTGATTTTTTATGGTAATTAAAACAATTACAAAAAAATGTACTGGCTTATTAGGGCTGAAATTGTTGAAACACTTGAGCCTTGGAAGCTAGAGACTATTTTGGTGATGTCTTTCTCAAGGTGCCCATACATGGTGCATTTTGCGGGTGCGATGCGATGTTCGCTCCCGCACAAATCCCATCACACAGTTCAAAAAGTATATGTCACCCAGGACCCTCCATCAAAGCCGGGCCAGGTAAAAAGTACTCCCCCCCCCACCCATTTTGGTACCACGGACTATGCCTCAATAAGCAATGCAGTGAGATTAATGCTGCCCATACACGCTGCTATGCATGCTGTTCCGATGTGTGCTTTGAGGTGCGCGCTCCCGCGGTAAAAAACTGGTAATAAATAAAAAATGAATTTAAACACGTCCACAAAATGCAAACTACTGCCATGTTATTTCATATAGCAGCTCTCAAATCAAAATTATACAAACTTTACTGGGTGGCAAATATAAAACGCATGATGCTCTTCAAAACAATAACAAAAATATCGTATGCGGCATACACACAGGGCGATTATGCCCACCGTGGAGATGATAGGCGGCTGCATCACACATAACAGGGATGCAGCTGATTTTTCTCAGAAGTGTGACTGGTTACTGCATAAGGGCAGGGGAGAAGGGTCCCCAGGGAAGATGGCATGGACGTGGACTCTTCTGCCACTGTGGTGGTTGATCATGTAAGATGCAGGGCCGTCTTTTCGTATGGGCTTAATGGGCACTTGCCCAGGGGCCCCAGGTGTATAAGGGCCCTATTCTGATAGCTGAGGATCCCTTTTTTCCAGGGATACCAGAATTTGGAAAATCGGCCCTGGGGAACTGGAGATATCCAACTTCAAAGCAGCAGTCCACATCCGACCTGTTAATTGCAATTC
Source organism: Crinia signifera (assembly GCF_055691185.1). Taxonomy (NCBI): domain Eukaryota; kingdom Metazoa; phylum Chordata; class Amphibia; order Anura; family Myobatrachidae; genus Crinia; species Crinia signifera. Next base: position 207,852,927 of record NC_139221.1, on the reverse strand, counting down.
CCAGTCATATTTCTCAGGTTCTCTCTAATTTAGAGTTTTTCTGAGAGTATATTCCAAAAGCTGGGACTCTCAACTTTCTGTCGACACTAGTGGTTTGTCTCTATCATGCCCAGAACCAGAGATATCAGCCTTCCAGCAGCTGATCCCTGCTCCAGCTCCAAACGTTTGGTGTACAGTTTTATATGTTTGTCAATGGATTGCTCTGGCTTCTGATCTCTGATCCCCAAGTTCCAGGCAACTCCTGAAAGTTGGGACTCTAGGTTTTTATACTATTGAAGGCTAAGAAATCTATTTCCAGATAATAGCGATATCTGCAGTCAAACAATCTACCCTTCCACTGGAAAATGATGAATATTAAGCCCACTCCATTATCCAACCCTCTCCTGCGTATAAAACACCCCTTACCTCCATGTAAGTCATTTACAAGGGACCCTTCATTCAGCTCAGTGCCCCCTTCCACACGTTAGTGTTCTCCCTCCCACCACCTGTGCAGTAAAGGAGTAATTAGCAGAAGTTACTACTCCAGGTCCTACATGTTGAATGAAAGATAGAGCACCCCCTGCCACCCGTGGGTCATCAAAGCTGCTGCTGATAGCACCCCCCACCCCTAGGAGGGGAGAATGGGTAAGGGCGCCAGTGCATTGCTTTACCCAGGGGCCCACATTGCTGTTAAGATGGCCCTGGCAAGATGTATGCGATCACCGACCCGTTCACCTCCGGCATCAGCCCAAACTAATCCTGTCTTCCTGCCCTCTCTCTGTGCATTTCCAGGCCCCCCCCCCAGCAGGTGGATGGTGGCCGCATCCCCCCACAGACTGGGTCAGAGCGGAGGGGGCCGGGGGCAGGGGGGGGGGGGGGGTCACCTGGGGTGCTACAAGGGCTGGCACCATCCCTGATTATACCCCTATATCTAAGCAAAGAAATTAAGCACGGATCACTCTGTGTGTGGGCATCTCAACAACGGCGTCACCTTCGCCGGACTAGACTTAAACTGCATGCAGCAAATAGTCATCGGCAGTTCTCTCTTACCAAAGAACACTGGCAAGATTGCTGGTGCATCGCTGTGTGCTGAGCGATCTGTACTAAGCAGTCGCCCGTGTGAATTGGGCATTACTGTTACTCTTGTACTAAAAAGAAAACATGGCTTCTGGGATAGGTGAATTTATTTTTTATAGTTAAAACAAAAAATAAATGTTGGATGAGGAAATTCTGCTCTTCTGAAATAGTTGAGAATGTGTTATCCATGACAAATTTATTTAGCTCTGATGCTTGAATAAATTGTATAGAACATTATTCACCCCATACATTTAGAAGAATGTCAGTATGCACAGAGCATACTGTGTAATATTCATATTTTTGTGGTTTAAAGTAATAATAAGATCAGAGACAGAAGGTCCTTATATGTTATGTTTCATGATTAAGGTTATATTTACCGCTTTATCAGACATCTCCTTTACAAAGAACAGCATCACAAACTGATCGCAGAGAGGTGCAATTCCACTAATGAAGAATTCTGTATCAAACTGTGACACTAAATAGAGAATAAAATAAAAGTTATAAAACGAGGGAGAAAACAGAACACATGAAATGTTGTATAGGCTACCTGTGGTTCTCCAGCTGCTGGGGAATTACAAGTCCCAGCATGCCCTGCTAGCCAGAGGCTGTTATACTGTGCTTGAGTGTACAGCTACGCAACAGCTGGGTAGCAACAGGTTCCCTGTCTCTGAGATAATGTATGAATTAGCTGGAACTATTCACCAGCATTAACTCAATCAAACCCTGCTGTCTACACTGAAACACGGCGCAGTGGTCATTACACGCAGCATTACGGCATGACAACGCTTATGTAGGAAATGGCTGAACATTCCACACAATCCTTTTCATCAGTTTAGAAGTGCAGACATCTGAGCCAAACCTGCTCGAATGTCATTCATCCAGAGGCAATGTTACTGGGAAAAGCTTTCGAACACACTATTTCACAAACTGAGAATTTGTCTCGCTTTCCACATATTGCTTACAGGCTTGGAACAAGGTTTGATCTACAAAACAATGTAAAAAACAGGATCTTGAATGAAATCCTGACGTCTCAGCAGGGCTCTACTAATATACTAACTGCATTTTGTATGAATTTACAATAGTTTTACATAAAGACAGCAGAAAATAAAAAAGCATTATATGCAACGTAGTAAACTGCATATGATTGTAGATGAAATATTTAGCTATTGGTACTTGTATTCAATGAAAGTGAATCTATCTATATATCTATCTATCTATCTATCTATCTATCTATATATGGTGCAGGAACAGATGGGCGTCACTCTAGGTCTCATGCAAACAGGTGATACTTTAATGGGTCAACGACGTTTCGGGATTACTCCCGTCGTCAGGACCAACACAACAATACAAGTGCAAACATGTGTAAAATATATAGTGAGTGACTTACAAAACATAGGACCTGCCGTGCTGCCTCTCCTCAGGCAGGTCCTACGTTTTGTATGTCACACTATATATTAAACGGCGTTTTAACACATTAAAGTATCACCTGTTTGCATGATACCTGGAGTGACGCCCATCTGTTTCTGCACTGTATTGGTGGTATATTCACCTTGGGAAGGCACCAGGGCATTTCACCTTTGGAGAGCGTGGAGTGCCGGTCATTCTACAAAGCTATATATAGCTATGAGGAAAACTGGCTGGTGCCACAAACTGTAATGTACCTCTAATACACTCCTTTTTGCATTTGAAACTTTTGCGTGTGCTGGTTCGTTTCTTGCGTTACCAAAAGGGAGATAAATGTACGTATTGATTGCCTTATGAACCTTGCACCGCAGTACATGAAAAATCTCTATATCTGTGTGCCACCTTGTTCTAATCGCTATAGATATATATATATATATATATACACACAAAAAATATCCACACACATATATAGTTGTTGCAGCCGAATTGCATGAGTTGTGCTACTGTATGAATTTTATTTCCTTCCGCGAGCCACTGTTTCAGATTAGTGAACAAAGAAGAAGTCACAGGGAGCCTAGTCAGGCGAGTATGGTGGATGCGGCAACAATGCATAGCTCAATTTATGCAATTTGGCCATAACAATTCCGGATAAGGGAGCTGGTGCATTGAAAAAACGAACCTATGAATCAATCTGAAATTTGGTGTGGCTTTGTTTGAAAGATGGTAGTACTGTACATGACAGTAATACCAACTTTCCACAGTAACGCCACCTGTCTTCAAACACAGGTACTTATTGATCCACCCTTGTGTATATATATATATATATATATATATATATATATATATATATATATATATATATATATATATATATAGCAAGAAGGTGGGGGGGGGGGGATTGGGGTGCGCTACCGAATATAGAAACTGTACCTCCCAATATAATACAATGAAATCAAAAATACATTTATGAAATTCGTATCCTTGTATTTGAAGATGTTCACAATGATTAGGCCCAGTCCATTTCAGGATAAATAGTCCTTTTATTAATGATATATAAATTATTTACATTAATAAAAGGACTATTTATCCTGAAATGGACTGGGCCTAATAATTGTGAACATCTTCAAATACAAGGATACGAATTTCAGAAATGTATTTTTGATTTTATTGTGTTATATTGGGAGGTACAGTTTCTATATTAGGTAGCGCACCCCAATCCCCCCCCACACCTTCTTGATTACTATACTGTTCCTCACTAACAGGAGGAATTTTGGTGGTGCTGCACATACAACTAAGCGCAATTCAGAGTCAAACCCTTTCATATATATATATATATATATATATATATATATATATATATATATCAAATAGTAAAACCAGCGCTGAGTGTAGGAATTGGAAAATCCAGTGAATGTTCCTTTAGCTGAGTAGAAGGAATATATTAGCCAAGACCAAAGTCCTTATGTGTGCGGACTGCAGCAACCTTCAGAAACAAATCCTCAAGGATCCAATGAGGTAGGAATCTGGGCAAAAACAAAGAGGAAGGTGCGCTTAATGGTGCATTAAAAGAGTTTTTAATGAATAACAAATGTTGGACAAAGGGGAGCAGGGCATTTGCTCGTACCAGAATTAAAACAGGGTGGACTGGATACCACGTGACATATATCAACCAGGCTAGGCAGCTGGGCAATCCTGGTCCCAAAGAACCGAGTACATCAAAAGCGCCCCCCGCTGGGTTGCGGGCAGACGCCTGAAGGAGAGCGGGATCGGGCGGAGAGTCCACAGGAGCAGCAAGCCAGTGAATGCACATTCACTGGCTTGCTGCTCCTGTGGACTCTCCGCCCGATGCTCTGCTCACCTTTGTCCAACATTTGTTATTCATTAAAAACCCTTTTAATGCACCATGATGCCCAGATATATATATATATATATATATATATATATATATATATATATATACCGTATTTATCGGCGTATAACACGCACTTTTTTCCCCCTGAAAACAGGGGGAAAAGATGGCTGCGTGTTATACGCCGATATGCGTGCTATACGGCGGTAAATTGCGGTAAATATACCTGTATTGGTATATAATAGGTGCGCGCCAGTGGTGTCCAGGTGTGCACCACTGGCGCAGCACCTCTACCCCATACCTCCGATCAGGCCCAGTCCCCCTGTCCTCCGGCGATCGTAGCTTCCCCAGACCACCCCGGCGCGCCTGTCACTTTACAGTGACGTCGGCGGCAGGCTCGGGTAATGTCGGCCAGGCTCGGGGGGACTCGGAAGCGCTCAGGCACCCGAGTCCTCCCGAGCCGCGAACATCCCCCAGCCTGCCGCCGACGTCACTGCTAAATGTGACAGGCGGCTAGGAAGGGGGAGAGAGGCAGCAGGGAAGCTCCGGCGTACTAACGCCGGAGCGAAGGCGAGGGGGGGGCGGGCTGCTTTTAACCTTCTGTGGTGGGTTTTGCTGGGGCAGGATAAACCTGCCCTGGTAGGTTTGTCCTGCCCCAGCACAACCCACCACCCAAGGGGTTAAAGCTCCTCCCTGCACAGTGACTCCTTCCTCCCTGGCTACAGCAGCGTCATCAGCCTTTCCAAGCGCTGGCTGTAGCCTGGAGGAGGAGAAGGATAACTGTGCTGCCCTGCAAGTAAAATCCAGTACGGTATTTAAATTAATGCTGTATGCTAATAAACAGTGTAATAACACTGTAATAAACCTGGGGGCTGGGGGGGCGGGGGGGGGGGGAAATGATGAGTGAATTTCTCTGGCTTCTGCTTTATCTGAGTTATTCTTATTTTTTTCCTGGAATTTCCCTCTTAAAATGAAGGTGCGTGTTATACGCCTGTGCGTGTTATACGCCGATAAATACGGTACATTACATACACAAGCCTGAAGAAAATACCCACGTATTGAAACGTTGCTCGAAATAAAAGTCTTTTGCACTGATTGTATGGTCTGGAGTGCCGCGTCATTTTGCCGTCCATATATATATACATATATACACAAGGGTGGATCAATGTGTGTACACACACACATACATTTTAGAATATATATATATATATATATATATATATATATAGCCAATGGACCAGCACTCTCCACGAATGATTCACAAGCTGCGTGCCTTTGTCAAAAATCTGTAGACAGCAAGGTTCCCCAGCTCCCACCGGACACCAGGAAACCGACATGTCACTGCAGCACTTCTTCTAGCAAACGGTGACGTTTATTGTAACGCCCCAACGGCTCGTTTCGGGGTTTACAGTATTGCCTCTTGAGAAAGGGGGAAACCCCGAAACAAGCCGTTGGGGCGTTACAATAAACTTCACCGTTTGCTAGAAGAAGTTCTGCAGTGACGTGTCTGTTTCCTGGTGTCCGGTGCCCTCTGACGAAGTCTTATGACGAAACGCGTCAGGGTGTGGCTTACTACGCTCTCCGTGGCTGTCTCCCTCTCCGGTGATTTCAACTAGGCTGTTCCCTCCAGGCAGCGGCATCGCAATCCAGCCCTGCGGCTTCCAGCGAGTTGAACCAGCTATTTCCCGGCTTGATCGTGAGCAGCTTTGCCGTTTGGCTTGTTTTATATTTATATCGTGTGGTATCTAGCCCACAGCTATTATTTACTAGGTACGAGTCCCAATTATCTGTACCTTGGAATTTTATCTCTTTTAATATTAAAGTACCTTGGGTAATACACCATGAAGCGCATCTCTTCTGTTCTTGCCTAGATTTCTTCCCCCTGTGGATCCCAGGGGTCATCCTTGGAAGATTTGCTGCGGGTCAAAAGTCAAGGACTCTGGTGTTTGTGGTCCTTGTTTTATACAAAGGTCGTGTTTTGGACTGGATTAACTTTTAAATTGTTTGAAGCGCACACAGTTTCTTTTGTTCCAAAAAAAATATATATATATATATATATATATATATATATATATAGCCAACAGAGAGGTCTGGCACTCCACTTGCCTGCAGGGGGTGGCTAGAATGTATGTGCCCGGGTGCTCACGCAAAAGCCACTGCGTGCTCCAACATAGACATAGAAAGACGTGTCACTCCAGGGGCTTCAACAAACATGAAGTTTATTGGCGCATATCATATGATATGCACCAATAAACTTCATGTTTGTTGAAGCCCCTGGAGTGACAAGTCTTTCTATGTCTATATATATATATATATATATATATATATATATATTTAAAATACATCAAAATATTAGGTAAAATATTGTGCTGGCTACATACTTTATCATTAAAAGAAAAGTCAATTATTACCAATCTCGACATAACGGTTAGGTAGATCTCTTATTTCACTGGCATGACGCTCTTTCACAGAACAAATCTGCAATAAACAATAATATATTACCAGGCACAGTATCGAGTCATTTAAATCGTGTTGAACCATCACTGGATTGCATCCCCATGGAATGGGAAGAAGCTTTTCATCAAGCTTTATATTTAAGTAAAACTGAAGTGGAACAAGGACAAGGTTGGAAAACGCATCAAAGCCCCATTCTTTATATAGAAAAAAACATCACTTGTATAAGATTAAAGATTAATCACAAGTACCTTAACAGATTTCCCCCATCCAATTACAAGTGTTAAACTATCCTTCCAGAAGAGGCTGCATGGGTACATGTCTGGGCGCAGACTGGTGTCATCTCTGGGTACATTAGTAATCCTTTGTCTTGTGATTATGTCGAATATCTTTATTCCCTATAATGAAAACCCAACATATGGTTAATAAGTATTTTTTTTTAAAATAAAAGAGCAGTATAAATGTATCTTAAAGCAAACAGTTCCCACTTAAATAAGCAAAACCTTCAATTAAGTAAATACATTTCAAGAATTTGAAGACACATACACCAGACTCTTGTAAACATGTGCAAGGGAAAGGCTCATGACCAAAGTTTTTATTATATCTTCAGGATGGGTGCCGGACGAGGTCCCGACAGTTGGGATCCCGACAGTCATTACCCGACGTTGGGATCCGACTGTTAAAACACCGACAGACGGGTTCCCGCAGGTCCACCGGCTATTCTCCCTCGTAGGGGGCCATGACCCCCATGAGGGAGAATAGAATAGGTAGCGAGCTTAGCGAGCCACTGTGCCCGCAGGCTTTGTTGCGCTCGCCATGCTGTCTTGAGTCCGGCCAGTCGGGATCCCGATGTCGGGCTAATGACTGTCGGGATCCCGACTGTTGGAACCCTATACCACACACTTCAGGACCATAAAAAATGTATTGTACATGTAAGCTATATTTCAGTTAAAAATAAAGTGTCTTTAGAACTACCTAAATAAATAATAAATAAATACAATTTATCCAGAGCAATGGGGATGGCGGAAGTAACAAAGTTGGGTAGAAAAAGAAAATCAATGTTAAAATTCTACACACAATCTACAATGCATTTCTATTAGTATTCTATTTCTTTCTGGTGTACTTCATTTAGTTAAGATTTCCCATGCCATTGTCTTAAAATAAAGTTGCAGAAGCTGACTAAAAATAAAAAAAAAAGTATAGTATGCATACAGTAAGACAAACTATATTATACTGTATATTGTAATATGATTTATTCCATGTATTTGTTTTGTTTACAACACACATGTAACTATAGACATAGATAAATAGATAGATGGTACAGAGATAATTCCACTGCATATGGTGATACCACAAATAAATCACTTATACCCCTTTCACACTGCACTTTTGAAACGGTATATTGCTGTTTTTTTTCCATTTTAAAACGTTTAAGGCTGCAGTGTGAAAGTGCCAGAGTTGATTTACCGGTTAAAGTTAACTGGTATTTCAACACGGTTAAAAAGCAGAGTCCTACACGTTTTAAAGCCGTTTTTTAGGCAGTGTGAATGGCTCTATTTCTATGGCTTGAAACGTGTCCTTGGGGGTTAAATGGGTTGAATGTGTGAATGGTATTAAATGATTTTTAAAACGGTTTTCACCTGTAATGTGAAAGGTCTTAAGGTTCAGACCCGTTTTAAAGTCCCATTTAAGAATACAGGGTCAATACCCGTTTCTGCAATGTGAAAGCAGTATTACTGGGTAGATTACAGTACCCCATAAGCAACTGGTCATTCATGGGATATATTTAAAAAATGTGATATATGAAGAAAAAAAATCTTGTATGTACACGGAATATTTTTATTCATTTGGTTGGTTATTTATTATATGTATTACTTTTTACCAGTGCAATGGAATAATTCTTGCCAAAATAAATTCAAATTCTCTCTTAGGTGCCCACACAATGGAATTTTTTTTTGCAGATTGGCCTATTTCCAATAAATTGACCGCTATATATCGGCCGATTTTACACATTATCGGTCGAAAAACGTCCGATATCGGTCGAAAAACATCCGATATCCGTTGAAAAACATCCGATATCGGTCAGGTGCACGCGCTCCCATGGATCTTTTGCTAAATCTTCTGATCTTACATGCTGCATGAAAGATCAGAAGATTTAACAAAAGATACATAGGAACGGACATGGGATCTTAAAGAGAAGTCTTTGGTAAAGATGTGCGCTTGCCTGAAATCTTTTGTCCAGGACGGACAAAAGATTTCAAGGCTAATTTATGTGCACATCTTAAGATCGCAGAACTTTCTAGTGAGTGGGAACCTTTACTTATGTCAACACTAGATTTCCCTCAAAGAGGGATGATGTACTGTTCTTTGAACCACAAGGCAGGTTATAGACATGAAGCACTACAGATGACATTTTAACCTGTAGCATCACATTCATGTTGGTTTGGTGCTGGAGTTATGCAAAGGGTTCACTTTACAGCTGAAGGGTGAGATTTAATAGGATACGAGATTCAGAAAGTGACAGATTTGGTAAGAAATCTCCAGTTTTATTAAAGTGGCAATCATTTACACTGCAAAATCAAAGTGATTTTGCAGTGTAAATGATTGCAGCTGTAAAAAAAACTGGAGATTTCTTACCAAATCTGTCACTTTCTGATTCTCTCATCCTACTAAATCTCACCCAATGTTTTAAATGTTCAGACAGCCAGTGAAAAAAATTAAGTTGTGATCCATTGAACACATAAAAACATATGTACAGCTTGTTGCAAAATTAGCCAGACAAAAGTAACAATAAGATACAGTTTTGAACAAACTTAAGTAACTGTAAATGTAACACAAGGGTTATTTTAGCCTATAGTGGCAGGGATTAAACATTGTTTTTAAAATGATATTACTTTGATGACAGTTATGAGTTATTAGAACAATCAGGTAACATACAGTACATCAAGAAAACAAATAACAATTAATACAAATATTCATATAGAATATAAAACAATATTTAATAATACTGTACATACATACATCAACAAGTCTGGAGTATAGATCACTATTGTCTTGTTCAGAAGCCACAGTTTCTGTCATTAACCCTTTGAGTGCCAACATTGCTAAGTGAGATCCTCAAACGATCTGTTAAAAATGGCAGCGTCACTCACAGCGACTGTTCTTTTTTGGGGTGCAATATTTAACGACACTTCAATGAATTGACTTGGCTGTATTTGTATTTATTTACTAAACTAACAGTCGCTGTGAGCGGTGCTGGCATTTTCAGAAGATATTTTGAGGATCTCTCACAGCAACGTTGGCACTGAAAGGTTTAACATAAAGGGAAAAAGCTTCTTGCTGTGACCTTTAATATGATTTATAATTGAAAGAAATAAAAAATAAACAGTTTTAAAAATGAGCACTCTTTATAGCACTACCATAATGGTACAATGTAAACAGAATTGTCCCTACAGATGTACAGATTCCCACACTCATTCCAACAAGCAGAGTTGAACGGGAACTGACAGCATATAGCACTGCCATGGCCTATTGAGGATGCATCTGTTCTCCCAATATGAATCCCAATATTCTGCAGACCAAAGGAGATACGCATGCAATACAGAAGGTGGATCATTTGTATATTACAGAAAGTAAAAGTCATAATTAAAGTCTAAATTGATATCTGAAGAGAGGGAATGATAGAATAACTATTCTATATACCAAATGTCTGATGCTCCTTTGAAATACAAACGCTTAGTAATTCTACAGTAACTACACATAGTATACACTGCAGTAATAAACAGCTCTTTGATTTTGACACACAAACCAGTTTGGCACATAAACAACCTACAACAAATGTTCCTGTATTTGAAACAATACTTCAAGGTTTTCACCTGTCACTGGGCAATCAAGACTAAATTATTCATAGAAAGAGGACCAAGCATGTATAAGTAATTTACTTAGTCATTATTCATCATAATGCTCTGTTGCTGTTTATATGATTGAAGTCAAGACAAAAGGTACTGCCTATGATCAAAAAGCCATGGTCCATTATAACCATATTTATTCAGACTGAACTACACAAGCTGACACTTAAGTAACAGCCTGGCTGTATGGAATGTTTGGCTGTATGGAATGGAACGAGAAAAGAAATCATGAAACCAAAGCACTAAGTAGCAATTTTATTTTGAGCTTGTACTTGCATCTCTGTGACAAAGGGACATGCTAAAGGACATATAATACAATAAAAAACATTGCGATAGTTTCTCTCCGCACCATAGGACAGATGTTGGTTACAAAGATGCATTTAGTATTAAGCATGTAAGGACACAATGGGTCAAACTGTAATAATGATCACATCCCTTACAAAAAAAACAACCCCTCACATTTAAAAGGACTGTGTATGTCAAAGGAGCAATATTCTATCATCAATGGTTTCTTCTATGGTTCTGTGCAGCCTTCGGCAACAACAGGAGCGTAATGTACTTTGTTTCTCGGCTGAAATAATTATTTTCTTTCAACTGAGACTGCAGTGGCTTCAGTAGTTGAAGTAGCTTCTGCTGTTTTATCAGATCGACAGGCAGCAGGGCAAATGCAAACACTGACACATGTCCACTCGTCTCTGCAGTCACCAGACAATTGTGACTGCAGACATGGGATGATGTGTATTACACTAGTAGTTGGGTAGAATTTAGGGTGGAGGGGTTAAAGATTGGGTTAGACTGTATGCCAGGACTTAATGCTGGGAAATATTTATTCAATACCAGAAATGTCGGTCATCTGCAAGAATGACTATGTACAGATGTGTCCTCATACATCTAGCCTCAATACACTATGCAGGAGGAGATGGCTTGTGTGAGTGAGATGCCAGGTCCAATGCAACTCTAACGTCAGGGGTCTTTCATTGCCGAAAATGCATCAGAAGCCAGGACACACAAAGAGACTGTGCTGATTAATTTGATATGTAACACATTTATATTGTGTGTGACTGAGTCAATATATGGAGCAGAACATATCTGCGGCTACTACATTATAGCACATTGTGTACAAATGCATACCCCTTTCACACTGCCCCTGGCACCCGGGAAATTGCTGACTTGCTGACATGTCGACCCAGGTTGAGGTGCGGTGTTAAAGCACCAAAGCTTATAACCCAGGTCAACAAACCCAGCAATTTGACCCGAGTTACAAAAAGGGGTAAACCCGGGTCACCCTTTGTTTAATCGGTGACCCGGGTTAATGTGAAAGTGTCGGACCCGGGTTAATGTGAAAGTGTCGGACCCGGGATCAAGCCCGAGTCCGAACCGGCTTAGTAATGTGAAAGGGGTATGAGAAGTGGTTGTTTTTACCTATGGGTAAAATCTGCCACTGTGCCCGGAATAAGTGAAGTCAGATGCAATCTGTAAGACTACAATGGCTTTACTGTGACTGGCAATGACTTCCTTTTGGAAGTCCGACATAAATACTTTTTATTAAACTTTATTAAATTGAATATATATTGTATCTTAACTTGTGTAACTCATAAAATTAATATATATTTACTGTAGCTCGGAGCACAAACCTTCCTTTATATATATATATATATATATATATATATATATATATATATATATATATACACCTTTGTACGAGTGTAACAACCCCATTAGGTGCACCACAGCTTGACGAAGCACCTCTAATATCTGCGCCCCTATTTCTGATAACTAGCTATCAGATCCATACACACAATTGACCTTAACATGACTGACTGGTGCCGCATATCGTTTGCTTAAACTGCTACTTTATACCAGTTCTGTTCGGACAAAGAAAAATAATCCTTACTATGGTAATTAGTATATTATTACCTACTTAGTACATGATTAGCAAATGAAATTTGTGAAAAAGTGCCAAAGCACAGGAATTGCTGTCGGTGGCAGAGCGTTTAATTTGCGCCAGGTGTATCGCACCATATGGCACAAACAGGATAGGTGTATGAAGACCCATCTTTAGCCACAAACACAACAAGATTGCTTAATACCATATTGGTCCACATAAGCACCTTACCATATTATTGGCCCAGGCAATTAGATTCCCTCTCCATTTTATGTTGGTTATATTCCCTTCCCCTTCATGTAAGACAGTTGTTTTCCATCGATTCAGCCAGGTTCTTTCATATAACAGAAGCTACACAGGGAAAGATAAAAAGAGCAGTTCTGATCAGAGTATGTTATACAATAACCCTTCTTCACATCTGAAAATACACTGATGACTATTCCAGTAGTTAACCAAACTGTGTACAAACTATACTGTTATACTATAGTATTTCCTTACATTGTTTCACTGTTGTTTTAATCTCTCTATAAATCTACAGACAGACATATATCAAAATATATCTACACAGGCATATACCATATATACTCGAGTATAAGCCTACTTTTTCAGAACATTTTTTATCCTGAAAAAGGCCCCCTCGGCTTATACTCGAGTGAGGGTCCCACTTGGGTCAATAAGTTTTCCCAGTTTTTTGTTGTAAAATTAGGTGCCTCGGCTTATATTCGGGTCGACTTATACTCAAGTATATACGGTATCTTCAAAATATATCTTTTATATACACAATACACCTCCTAAATGGGACCTTTGCCAGGCATAGCTCCCAATTTATGTTGACCCATTACTTTTACAGTTATTAAAAAACACATTCATTCCATATCATACCTTACTACAATAACCTCTTAATCTTTCAATCATTTGCATTTGTATAAAGTAAAACTGAAGAAGAACATTTTGTAGTATGAAATCTATCTTTGGATACGGCCAACCTTTCCCGCCCTTTATTTGACCATATATCTATTACTTTAACTATTTCACTGAATTAATGTAATACTAACCACTTATAAAAAGGACTGATATGAGGCTTGATAGACAAGGCAGATGTACAGTGCTTTATACCAGCCTTGTATCCTACTACCATATAATCATTAACTCAACAATAATATATTTGGGGAAATTACAGGGTGGCATGGAGAGTCATCACACCAAAGATGGGGTTGTGTTGAGGGTCTAATGAAATATCATCTCAGTTCAGCTTGACCTTGTAACTGTTCTGTACCCATTGTAAAATGCTCCTGCTTTACAACACTTCCCCAAGCTAAACTTGTCATTTCACTACATAATGCATCAATTGTTTCTCTAAGTTATTAGGATATAACCCTATTTGGGCTGGAGCCTTTCATTTAATGCCAATTTATCACATTGGTTTGTATTATGATCCAGTCAATGTAAAGTTTTATGAAATATGTTGGTACTTTATAAATAAAGCATAACAATAATAATAATAGTAGTAATAACAACAACGGAATAAATGATAACATAAAGAACTTTAACAATTCCAAAGAAAACTTTGACTAGATACTTGCATGTATTAAACCTTTGAGTGCCAACATCTCTGTGAGAGATGTTCAAAATATCCACTAAAAATTCCAGCGTCGCTCACATTTGTTATATAAATTCAAATAACTGTGTTGTATAAAAAAATATTATATTTCCTATGTAAAGTAAACATTACAGGTCATTATGATGAATACAAATGTTTGCTTGGCAATTTTTTCACCTATTTTGACAAATTCACTTGGCGCTGAAATGGTTAAGATTGAGTGGATTAATATCATAGCTTAATAATTTTTACATTGGGATACATAATATTGTGTAATTGCTCAATGTATTTTGTAACAAATGTGAATGGTAATAAATAACCAACATAGTATTGGGCCACAAGATGGTGCCAGAGTAAAGCAGAAAAGATGCAAACTGAACCCTGATCAACACTTGAACATATTCTATGCAGCACATAACACTGCAAGGGTAACATCTTGTAATTTAGTTTCTTTGTCCTACTGAGCTCATCTTGTGGGTGTACTGTAGACAGTACTTACACCCATGGGTGCCTCAGCAAAATCATTACTGTGCAAATGACTTTTGGTCAGATCTTATGAACTAAGGTTTAAAAATATCTGTTCCATTTCACAGGGGTCACGGACAGAGGACATTTAATGCAAATTGCTAAAGTGTTACTACTTTAGAATTACAAATTGACTGAGAGTAAACTCAGAAGAAGAAGAAAAAAAAAGCTTTACATTCCCAAAAGAAGAAGAAAAAAAGATGAAACTTTGAGACAACAAATGCAACAGCTGTACAGTGAATAGCAATGTCAATCACAGCAGAAGCACCTAAAGGTGAAAGTGACTGGCAGCATTTAGAGTAGTTGCACACTGATGTTAAGAAGCCAGTAGCTCAACATTGTAAATGTGATTGGCTGAAGTGTCTTACATTGACCTGCTGCATTCAGTTCTGCTTCAGTTAACAAGAGTGAATACAGTAGGGACAAACAGAATCTAAGGAGACACATGTACGGATCAACCGGAACCAGTACAGATGGTGTAATGGCTAGCATCATCACCTCACAGCACTGGGGTTCGAGTCACACTATGGCCTTAACTGTGTGGTGTGTGTTTAGTCTCCCCACGCTTGCGTGGGTTTGCTGTGGGTACTCCAGTTTCAGATTATAATCCAAACTGGTTGGTTAATTGGCTCTAGACAAAAAGTGTGTGTAAGTGTGTGCATGGATATATATGTTTAGGGCAGGCTAGATGGGTGAAAGTGGTTATCTGTCAACAATTTCTGTTTCCATGTAATAGGTTTAATCCCCATACATCTGCTTACATACGTCAATGAAAGCATTATTTTACATGCCAGAAAGATGATTCTGATGCGGTTACTGGAAATGACTGCTTGTGGATTTGAAAGTTGAGCTATGAAAGAAATCAGAATTTAAGTCACAGGAATTAAACAACTACTTTATGTACTGATTTGAAAAAAAAAATGAAAACTTTTAATCATGAAACAAAAATCTCAGAAAAAAATATATTTTGACAAATCCAGCTAATTACATATACTCTAATATGATCTTCAGCCATTAAATAAAGCATTCAAAGTAAAACATAGAACCATTTTAAAGGGGAAAATAGTGTGTGTGTGTGTGTGTGTGTGTGTGTGTGTGTGTGTGGTGTGTTTCAATCCCATCAGTTTCCGACAAGATAAGGTCGAATTGATATTCAACCTATTCAATGTCAG
The DNA here is from genome assembly GCF_055691185.1 of Crinia signifera. Taxonomy (NCBI): domain Eukaryota; kingdom Metazoa; phylum Chordata; class Amphibia; order Anura; family Myobatrachidae; genus Crinia; species Crinia signifera. Next base: position 207,837,074 of record NC_139221.1, on the reverse strand, counting down.
GTCCATTTTTCCGAGTGCTGAAATAGATTCCAAAAGTTGAAAAGTTTGTGGATCAGCGAAAACATTAGTGGAAACGACCATCCAATGTACATTTTTGACAATGCAGATAGGACTTTAAACAAGGTTGAATCTGCACAGGTGAGTCCTGGACAAAATGGTAATGGACGATATTTCCACCTTTTGGAAATATTGGCCAAAATAGGATACCCTTCATAGTCACTTAGTTTAATGCTGATTATATTGGAGTCTAACAATGTAGGTATTTGCCATGGACTACAACAAATGGGCATGGACTTCACTGCTAGTGGCACACAATTTATGGTTCCCCTGTGAGGACCAGGTATGTCCATCAGGTATGAACTGATGTCAATGGAGCATAAAAAATTGAGGATACCAGGAGACCTGAAGTGGAAGACTACCGGATACAGAACCTCAGCTGATGCCTAACAACAGGTACAAGGAATAAAAATAAACTACAGCAACAAACGCACAAGAGATTAAAGTATCTAGTCTAACTGAGAATAAACATTTTATGGTTCATGAGCAGTAAGCAGGTTTAAACACTCTGCTAAATGAATGAGAAGACAGGCCACCAATGATTGCAATCATGCAAATGAGTACATAAAAGATGAGCATGTATGTGTCTCCCAAGATAGCAAGTGAGGAGACAACACACAGAATACCGACCCAAGCAAGGTCAACAGAAGGTCCAGTGAGTGATATTACAAACTTATTTGCAGTGAAGTGAAACCTTAATGCTGCATAGTAACTTTTTAGAGAATGGTGTGCTTCAAGTGTCAGGAAGAGCCACAATGTTTTGTGACTCACCACAGACTCCTGGAAGAGAATATTTCTCTGATCCACCTCAAAGTCCTAGTGAAATGGGAATGGATGCCAGAAAGGACCTTTGTTCCATGATTCACTGCCCTGTCTCACAGTCAGCAATGGCCAGATGATGTGAGTAGAAAAAAATGCAACATCTTTGAGAAGAAATAGAACACAGACTGGGTGATACTGTAACTCGGCATTATCAGTGCCCAGCCTCACCCATGCTGTGGGTGAATAGATGCAAATGCCCATCATCTTGGAACTAGCTGTTTAACAAGCACAAATGGGTGTGAGATTTGTGGGTCCACATAATTTCTGTTTCCATGTAATAGGTTTAATCCCCATACATCTGCTTACATACGTCAATGAAAGCATTATTTTACATGCCAGAAAGATGATTCTGATGCGGTTACTGGAAATGACTGCTTGTGGATTTGAAAGTTGAGCTATGAAAGAAATCAGAATTTAAGTCACAGGAATTAAACAACTACTTTATGTACTGATTTGAAAAAAAAATGAAAACTTTTAATCATGAAACAAAAATCTCAGAAAAAAATATATTTTGACAAATCCAGCTAATTACATATACTCTAATATGATCTTCAGCCATTAAATAAAGCATTCAAAGTAAAACATAGAACCATTTTAAAGGGGAAAATAGTGTGTGTGTGTGTGTGTGTGTGTGTGTGTGTGTGTGTGTGTGTGTGTGTGTGTGGTGTGTTTCAATCCCATCAGTTTCCGACAAGATAAGGTCGAATTGATATTCAACCTATTCAATGTCAGGTCCATTTTTCCGAGTGCTGAAATAGATTCCAAAAGTTGAAAAGTTTGTGGATCAGCGAAAACATTAGTGGAAACGACCATCCAATGTACATTTTTGACAATGCAGATAGGACTTTAAACAAGGTTGAATCTGCACAGGTGAGTCCTGGACAAAATGGTAATGGACGATATTTCCACCTTTTGGAAATATTGGCCAAAATAGGATACCCTTCATAGTCACTTAGTTTAATGCTGATTATATTGGAGTCTAACAATGTAGGTATTTGCCATGGGCTACAACAAATGGGCATGGACTTCACTGCTAGTGGCACACAATTTATGGTTCCCCTGTGAGGACCAGGTATGTCCATCAGGTATGAACTGATGTCAATGGAGCATAAAAAATTGAGGATACCAGGAGACCTGAAGTGGAAGACTACCGGATACAGAACCTCAGCTGATGCCTAACAACAGGTACAAGGAATAAAAATAAACTACAGCAACAAACGCACAAGAGATTAAAGTATCTAGTCTAACTGAGAATAAACATTTTATGGTTCATGAGCAGTAAGCAGGTTTAAACACTCTGCTAAATGAATGAGAAGACAGGCCACCAATGATTGCAATCATGCAAATGAGTACATAAAAGATGAGCATGTATGTGTCTCCCAAGATAGCAAGTGAGGAGACAACACACAGAATACCGACCCAAGCAAGGTCAACAGAAGGTCCAGTGAGTGATATTACAAACTTATTTGCAGTGAAGTGAAACCTTAATGCTGCATAGTAACTTTTTAGAGAATGGTGTGCTTCAAGTGTCAGGAAGAGCCACAATGTTTTGTGACTCACCACAGACTCCTGGAAGAGAATATTTCTCTGATCCACCTCAAAGTCCTAGTGAAATGGGAATGGATGCCAGAAAGGACCTTTGTTCCATGATTCACTGCCCTGTCTCACAGTCAGCAATGGCCAGATGATGTGAGTAGAAAAAAATGCAACATCTTTGAGAAGAAATAGAACACAGACTGGGTGATACTGTAACTCGGCATTATCAGTGCCCAGCCTCACCCATGCTGTGGGTGAATAGATGCAAATGCCCATCATCTTGGAACTAGCTGTTTAACAAGCACAAATGGGTGTGAGATTTGTGGGTCCACATACTTCTGGCTATTGTATGTCCAAATTAAGTTTAAGCTAGTAAACATTAAATTTTAGATTACTAGAAACAAAGCAGTACTGGATAAAAATGGTTACATGGTGCTGGTTTATTCCTTGTCCACATTATAAAATGTTCTTTCCTCTCTAGTTGACCCACTGATGCTAGAGGGACAAGGCAAACACAAATGCACACAACTGTTCATAGTAATTACAGAACTAAAATGTATTTTGCTTGTAGCTTTAAACAGGTCAAGCTAAATCATCCCGCTCAGTGCCATGTCATTCCAAAAGCATTTACACACTGACATTTCTAAGTTTGCAAAACACATCGTATTTGTTCTTTGGCATTTTTGCATCTCTATGTATCACAGAACACCTCTTATTATTTCGAAAATAAAGCATTGGCCTCTATTAAAGGGACATTAGAATAAAGGAATGAAGGCTCTCTTTATGAGGCAGCCTTGGCATTATAAAGGTACTCATCAAGACTTTTAAGAGAACAGAATATGTAATTTTTCTTTTCAGAAGCAGAACACCTCATAGTGTAAGGTCACAAATAAATGCAAGGGTTTTAATCATTAAAAAACAAGACAAAAACAATGTGACATTTGGGGCAAACATTTGGCTTTTCTCTTAAGAAACTACACATTAATAGAAATGAAAGCAGTATACATAAATGAATAATGGGAAGTCAATGTGGCTGAAATTTTTTAACGTTTCCTCCATGGGAAGCATATGGTTTTATCCTAAATTGTGCAAAATCCTAGTGCTACATAGCATTGTGCACTGGGCATTATAACAATTAAGATTTACTATTTCCCTCTTATGGACTGGGCATCTCTTGGTATTTATTATGTTATTTAGCCTTGTTATTTATTATGTACCAGAGAAATAGTAAGTGCTGTTAAACTATAGTAAATAATACATACAATATAGTGCCTTTTTTATTAAGTAACTCTTTACTACTAAAGTGATATCTAATAGAGAACCGATTGGTAGATACATTTTAAATAGTATCCAAATTAGTCGAAAAATATTTATTGCTGCTCCCATTATTTGAAAAATATGCAATATTGTCCTCGTTAGTGGACACATTTAGTCATAGAATAGTGCTCCCATGAGTTGAAAATATTGAATAGTGCACCCTGTGGTGTATAAATATCTAATATTACTCCAAGTAGATTATTAATATCTATTAGTGCAAACAGTAGTGTATAAATATCTAATAGTGATCCCCAGAGAACGATTGGCCTACTGGAAACTCTGTTCAGCCCAGCTGGGCTGTCTCAGCAGAGCCCCAGATCCGCGGGCTGATAAAGGAAGCAGTAGACTTCCAACCGGTGACTGCAATGCTGCTATGATTTTTCTGTTCCATTCTGTTCACTGATTGGAGCGGAGGCAGAACAGAGCTGCAGCTGATGTGCTGACTAAATGTTGCCAGTTTGTAAAATGCAGCTGCCACCTCTTAGCTAGTACTGACACTAAAAAGTGTCACTCAGCTGGCTCCGTCACTTCTTAAAAACCAAACAAGTATCCACTGTACATAAACTATAGCTCCTAAGTAAATTTACAAATATAAATGCAAATATAAATGCAAATGTATATTCATTTAATATAAAGTCTCCAGGAAAAACAGCATCATTGAGCAGACTTTGTGTATTGTGTGAGCGGGATGCCCCATCCTGGTAGATTCTCCATCAGCATTAAGGGGGGGCTCAGGAGGTCAATACTTCTGGGCCCCCTTTATCTAGGGTCGCCCTGTGACTGGTGTGTATTTAAAAGAAAAGTTTTTGTTTTTTAGCTAAAGGTTTTGTGCATGAGAGTGGGGTAGTGCTAAATAAATAAATAAATAATAATAATAATAATAATAATAAATAAATAGTGCTGCAGCTTCTCCTATCTGCCAATGTGACAATGATTAATGGTGCTGAGCATTGGGAGCAGAGGCTCACTGAGTGCACAAGTGTGCAGTACATTATTCGGAGTTGACTAAGTCCCATGAGACTTTGCACAAGAGGTCAGAGGCTGAGAGGCTTGTGCGGATTGGTGGAGCTCATCACATGCTTCTCAGGCCTGTGGAGGACAGCTGCAAAAGCAGCCTCACCATGGGAGGGTTTTTATCAGAGGCAGCGCTGAGCCTGTGAGGTCTCCTACATCTGCTATTTTAGCAACTCTATGGTCTTTAAGTTTATAATTGAATGATGCCTGTGTGTGTGTGTGTGTGTGTATATGGATGTTCCACAATAACTCTCGAACGCTTTCACTTATCATCTTCATACTTTGCACATTACCTTATCATCCTAAGGGACTATCTAAGTTTGAAGATGGGTTTAATCGGATGAACCCCTAAGGGTGCTGTTATAAGGGTCCATGCTATTTCTGTTGTTTTCATGCATTGCGATATGTCGTTGGAAAGCTTATGACTTTCTGAATACAACACAATAAACAGACTCCTTTAAGTGTATCCTTAAAGGCCTATAAGGGTCCATTAAATTAAACACATTTTCACTTTCGACAAACTGAAATAAGGGACTCATTGGCAGAGTCGTCTGTGAATTGAACACTGTAGATATCATTGTGAAACCCATGTGAGATTGATGCCCAGTCAGATATTTTTTCTCTCGATTGTTTTCTTATTCATTGAGCGTTTTTGGGATCTTCTGTACCAGCTGCAGCAGCTCCTGCCCTGCTGTAGTTGCCAAGGGTGGGTGGATAGTTAGAAACTTGCTCTGGCTGCTACAGCAGCTTCTGCCCTGCTGTCGTTGGGTAGGGTAGGTGGATAGTTGGAGATTTGCTCTGGCTGCTGCAGCAGCTTCTGCCCTGCTGTGGTTAGGAAGGGAATGTGGATAGTTGAAGACTTGCTGTGCCTGCAGCATCAGCTTATGCCCTTAGTAAAATATAGAGGATAGTTGGAGACCTGCTCTGGCTGCTGCAGCTTCTGCTCTGCTGTGGTTGGGAAGGGAAGGTGGATAGTTGGAGACTTGCTGTGCCTGCAGCAGCAGCTTCTGCCCTGCTATGGTTGGGAAGAGTAGGTGGATAGTTGGAGACCTGCTCCGGCTGCTGCAGCAGCTAACCCAACAGTAATTTTTGCGCTGTCGTCATCTTGTCTGATTTCATGTTTTTTTTTTTTGGCACAGCCAGCATTAGCAACGTTATAATTGCAAACAAGAATTGCACAAGCATAAACGTTCACCATCCATCGGACAGGCCTTAAGACTGGAGCGTCATATATGATGCCTGTGTGTGTAGTTAATGGTATCTATATAGGGGTGGATTAACAATCCCCACACACACCATTTAACTTCACACCTGCCAATTGGATATCCCCCTGCTATGCAGTACCAACTTCCAAGTGAAATTCTGGAAGATAATGCAAGCTTATAAGATAGTCTATCACAATGCCAGTCTTTGTTCCCACTGCATGTCACTATCTTTCTGAAGCTTTCATTTCAGGGAATTCACATCCAAATAAGAGAATTAGTTTAGAAACTACAACTATTTAAAATATAGCCCCCTTTTTTTTTTGAAGAGTCCAAATTGGACAATTGAGTCAAAAGTTGTTTCATGAACAGCTATGGGCTACTGATGTGTCCCACTACATTGTTGCTGCATATAGCAGCTTACTCTGGAGCTGCACTCATATGCAACTTGCTACAATACCCACCAGTAACATACAGCATATAGTAACATTTACAGGTATGCTTAATGTTGCCCCCTAGTATTTTATATTTACACTAAAATGCTACTATCTTTTGGGACAATCAGCACCAGACAGTGCACAAACTTATGGTCCTTTGATATATTGATGCTGATCTGTACCCATTTTTTCCTAAATTTCTATAACTTTAACATATGTACCCATACTGCTGTAGTTTGAAATATTACTACTAAGCTGCAATCATATTCTCCTACCCCTTCACTGCATGTTCTATACCACACTATATACTGCCTGCTTGTGCACCATTGCATTTTCATTGTAACTCATACTATTAAATGTAATGACCAGCACTGTGACTGGAATTGATCATCCACCCTGTAGTGCCTGCATCCTCTGTTTGTTACAACAAATCATATTAGACCCAGCAAGTAAGCGAGACACTCTGTGCTCCAGTTATCCTAGTGAGGCCTGGTTTCCCCAAACATATCAGCTGCATGGTTGCTGCTATACTCACAGTCTGTGTGCAGGGCCAACAATCCTTCAATGACCCAAAACATACTGCAAAAGCAACCCAGGATTTTTTCAATAACAAGTATAATACTCTGATCTCAACCCGATCGAGCATGCATTGTACTGTACTTTCTGAAGACAAAACCAAAGGCTAAGAGACCAATGACTAAGCAGTAAAGGCCTGGCAAAGCATAACAAAGGAGGAAAAACAGGGCAAATTGCTATACACTTCAACCAGTCATTGCTTGAAGAAGATTCTCTTTAAAGTACTAAAAATGAACATTATATTAATGATTATGTTAATTTGTCCAATTACCTTGAAAACCCTAAAAATAGGGAACAATGGGCCAAATGTATAAAGCCTGGACTAGTAATAAAGTAAATATTGATAAAGAACTGGTCCATCAGCTCCCAATGGTAATTTCTCAAACACAGCTTGTAACATGATAGTTATGAGCAGATTGGCTGGTACTTTATCACTCTCCTCTTTATCACTTTTTAAGGCTTAATACATTTACCCTGTGTATAACAATGGCTGCAATTCATAAACGAATCATACAATATTATTGTTCAACGTCTTAAGTTCAGCATAAGGTGCACATACATGGTACAATTGCTGGACAGATGCGCACTCCCATCACACATCTCCTCGCACAGCTCAAAAAGTACATACTTTTGGTACTAGATCTCATCTCATTGCATTGCAAAACCGATACGATGCGATCTAGTCCAAATCGTATACAATAATTGTACCGTGTATGGGCACCTTAAGTCTGCACTTTGAGTTAATCTCCATTGTTCAATTTCAAATCCACTGTGGTGGTTTACAGATCCTAAATTATGACTTTTGTTTCAGTGTCTAAACATATATGGATCTGATAGTGCCCCAGTTGCAGTTATGACACAATGGGGGGTATGTGTGTTAATACATAAAGCAGGAATCAGCGCTATTTCCAGGCACCATGATGTGGCCTGTGGAACAAGGGATTCCTTACATTAAGATAGTATGAATAGCACCTACACCTCGCCTGAATATAAAGTTGATGCTACAACTGAGGACAGCAGTTATCAAGTCCCTTTGATGTCACAAAAAGGGTACTACAGTACCTAGAAAGTTCCAATATGTCAATGTCGGTATGTACCCACAGTATGACCAGTGAAGATAGACCTAAGATATATGTTGAGTCCATATGCTAATCCAGTGAGACATTATAGAAATAAAAACATGCCCAAATAAAGTATCTGATATCAATACATTTTTTTCTAAATCTATGTGTATAATCATGATCTTTGATTGTAAAATTGTATTTCTATGAAAAATATTGGTTTAAGAATTTCCTAGTACAGTATTTCTGTAAAGGAAGTCAGGAAAAAAGGCTCTGGTAGAAGCTGATTATCCTATACACAAATGTCTTCCCTCACAAAAATGGGGGGGTCAGGAGGGAAAGGACAGATTTGAAAATTCTGTAAACCTGGTACCCCATGACATACTGATAGGATCAATTGGTCTTTGAAGTTTGGTTCAAATGTTCCACTTTCCCCAGCATAAGAATATTATAATTTTTTTCTTCTTCTGTATTCACGTGCTAGAGAACTTGGGCGTGCTTCAAAGATGGATGTGATGTTGATTTTCCATGCAGTGGAGTAATATTTTTGCGATAACACATGCATACAAGTTGCACTGCTCATGTGCGAGATGTTAAATTGACGATAGTGCCACATTTCTATATATATTTTGTGTCACTTTAAACCCTTTCTATAAACTCAGCCGCAATCATCCACCAAAGATGATCTGAACTAAGGAGCAAAGATTTTTATTTCTATATTCTATAGAATCATCCATCAACCTTAAACTTCACATACTAGCAAGAAGAAAAAGTCCTTGAAAAATGTCAAATTGTTTCAAAATGCTTTTTTACTGATTTCTACACAATATAAAGAGAGGTGATGCAGTCAATTTACTGACAGCCAAAATACAGATTAGTAAATTAGTTTAATTTATATAGCGCACTTTCTCCAACAGAGATGATCAAAATATCTACAACCATTGGCAGACAGTCCAAATACTGACATGGGCAAAATGCCGACATAAGAAATGTTAACATGACATAAAGTCATTTTTCATGATTTTTTTCTTTAAAACCGACTTGTTCTTAATTCACAAACCAAGTGGACATAGAGTTATATATATGGTACACTTATATGGCAGTGTCGGCACTCTGACCATGTCGGCATAATGAATGTCAGCATTGCTTGTCAGTATTTCGACCATTGGTAACCATACAGTTATCAATAGTATCATAAATAAAAGCTTTTAAATTGGGGGTGATTCAACAGAGTTTGGATGGGGATGAATTCCGCCCTCTTCCGATGGTGGGAGGTCTGAGCATGTGCGTATTTGTGCATGTGCAGACCCCCTTTGCAAACGCCTTTGGTGAGCATCACACCCGCTGAGGCGTTTGCACAGGTAGGGGGGCAGGTGGGGGTGGACAATGGCCCAGAGCAGGGGGATACCCATCATTTAATATAGGCCAATGGGACACGTAGGCGGGCCGATGCCTGCTCTGGGTGGACGGCTGATGTCACATGACGTCAGCACCAGCTCCATCTACGGCAGGCATGTCTAAACTTTGGCCCTCCAGCTGTTGTGAAACTACAAGTCCCATCATGCTTTGCCACAGTTTTGCTAATAGGGAATGCTAAACCTATGGCAGGGCATGCTGGGATGTGTAGTTTCACAACAGATGGTGGGCCACGGTTTGAACATGCCTGATCTACGGTAATCTGCGGAGGAAATAAAAGTCAGTTTAGACTGACTTTTATTTCAGTAGGCAGGAGAAATCATTCGATGGATGGCAACCATCGAATGATTTCTCCTGCAAGCGGCCAATTGCAGGGGGGGTGTGTTAGCTAACACATCCCCTCGCATGGCAGGGAAGGGATTTGGGAGCTGGGGGAGGAAAGCAGTTCAATGGGGTGGTGTTAAGGTGCTCGCTAAGCAGCAAAAAACCTCTGCTTAGCAAGCCAACCTGAATTAGGCCCATTATATGTAGAGAAATCAGACATACAGTACAGTAAACTACATATGTAGCTGTACATTCAAACTACAGTATGAACAGTATAAAACTGCCCTTGGACAAGGTTAAAAATGATTTAGGATCCTGCTTATCTTGCCTCACATTTATACAGCTCACTAAAGCTGTATTTTACCATCTTCTAGCTTGATTTCTTAGTTTTAACATATTACTGCTTTTTTTGTTTTCGTCAAGCCCCCTCCAAAACCAACTATATACAATGTTTGAAGCACTTTATCAACGCTAGGTATAAAGTATACATTTATCAAACTTTTCAACCGGTTTTGAAGTGGCGTGATTTACACTGGCGATGAAAATATCCTATTATATTTAATGTACAACCAATTTTACAGAGAGCTTATACATGGATGACAAATGGCTGAACAGAAATACTGAACTATACAAACAGAACAATACTGTACGAGCAGATTTTATGACCTCTACATGTAACACTACATTAATAAAAATCCAAACAAAAAGGAGACAATTAACACACTGAAGTCAAATAATGTAGTGGTCAATTAGTGGAAAAAGCTAAATGTATAATTAGTATTAAAGAAATAAAGGGTAAGTACATTACTTGGATAGATTATATAGATTGTATTTCACTTGTTTGGTAAAACTTAACCAACAACTATTCTGCAGAGAACCATAGAAGTATTCACCAATAACCTCCAATGGAACAGGGACTCAATATTCATGGAAAATAGAACACATTTTAGATTTACATGGAATTAATGTTAAAAACAAAACTTCTGGGTTTTTTGTATAGCTGTTCTTACTGAATTAAAAAAGTGTTTATATAATGTATCTGCCCACAATGCTAAGTATCAATTATCATTGCTAACATAATATTTAGAGCAGGCATGGGCAAACTGTGGTCCTCCAGCTGTTGTGAAACTACACATCCCAGCATGCCTTGCCATAGTTTTAGTATTCTCCAATAGCAAAACCATGGCAAGGCATGATGGGACTTGTAATTTCACAACAGCTGGAGGGCCACAGTTTGGCCATGCCTGGTTTAGAGGGATTATGTCATTTGGAAATAGGTAAAATAGAAGAGCACTGTCCGCTTACTGATAACCGGGGCACCTATTCTGCTACATCAAGCTGGGAATGACTGTGAACCGTTCCGTATGGAGAGAGGCATTCCCATGAGTCAATCTCACCTCTGAAAGCTCACAGGGTAATAGACTCTCTTTTAATGAATTTGACAAATCCAGGAAATTATTCATTCCCTTATGTCTGCCTCGGATGTGTTTTGCCTTTTTGTTGCAGCTGAAAAGGATAATATTCAATTGTATTGCGCTCCTCATCAGAGATCCAGTGTTGGTACATCTACCTCCATCATTTATTCATTTTAGTTGTACTTTTTACAGACAACTCAGCCTAGATGTGCTGTATAAATATTAATTCCATGTATGTATATCTATAAAACATTCCATATCTTCAACTGACTTACACTGTCCACAGTGCATTTTCATATTCTATTGGCATCTACTGTAACTTGGATATGGAAAGTTTTGAATGCATTTATATAGAGCCTATCTTTACAGAGTAATAAGTACAGGTTGAGTATACCTTATCCGAATATCCCTTGTCCAAAATAAGCCTATCCATAGTTTACAGAACGTAATTTTTCTTTTTTTGCTAAAAGCACTACTGGGACATCTGTAACTGGCACTACTAAGGATATGATATGTAACTGGCATTAAGTATGTGCAAGAAAAGTATTGCTTGGCATTCACATACAGTGCCTAAAACCTTGTTTCGTGCACAAATAAAATATACAGGTTGAGTATCCCTAATTCATATGTCCGTTATCCAAATTATTCCGAAAACCATAGATTCCAGAAAGTGAATTTCTTTGTTGGGGGGGGGGGGGGGGGGGGGGGGGGGGGGGTGCTAAAAACCTATGTGGGACATTTGTAGGAGCACTACCGAGGACATGATGTGTAACTGCCACTAAATATAATATCTGAAAGAAAATTATTTTGTACAATCTCAGGTACTGAATTTGAATGCCAACCAAACTTTGTTTTATGTTTTGAAATCTTGTTTTATGCACAAATAAGATGTATTTGTGTGTATTCATGTGTTTGATGTGCTTATACAACATAAATGCAAGATACCTTAAGATAATCATATTTATAAAGCTTATTGTTACCATGACCCCAATTAATAGAAACCAGGGGAACGGAACTATGAATTTTCTTATAACAAGTTGTCTCATATAGGGCCAGATGTACTAAGCTTGAAAAGTGATAAAATGAAGAGTGATAAACCTCCAACCAATCAGCTCCTCACTGCCATGTCACAGGCAGTGTTTGAAAAATGACAGGTAGGAGCTGATTGGTTGGTTGTTTATCGCTATCAATTTTATCACTTTTCAAGGCTTAGTACATAATGTGTAATTATATAAAATACTACTAGTACTATAGCTGAATACAGACCTACATCCTTAGGACTCACCAAATAGTTCTAATAAGGCCAGCCAGAATAACTTGCTTTGTCTCTTTAGGCTATGGCTTATTTTAAGGCAAATTCTAATCAGAATTATTTTTTCCATGCCCAATCCAACTGCTAATATCATTTAACCCTTTAACCTACAGTAGATGTATTGCTCAATTAATTTATGTTAAAGTATAGAAAGAACTGCATAGAATTATTTCCTTGATGATCACTTATTTTTTTTTTTTTTTTAAATTATGTTTATTTAGAACAAGGAATAAGCATTACAACAAGGTAAACATCTAGAGTTTCATATATGGACATGGTGGGGCCATCACAGATGAGCCTGTCACCAGGTCAGAATTTAACATTGGGTTAACGCGTTGGGCCGCATAGGTCTTAGCAAGTTAAATATACAGTGCTGAGGGAAATCACATATCTCTCTCCGTGGCCTATGCGTTTTCTACGTAATATGTTACTCCAGATTAGCATTGAGTTATCACACATCATTCCCTTGTCCTAACTTTTCTAATATTTTCGAACTGGTGGAGAATAAATATAACATTGAACAAACTCTATAGGGGGGGGGGGGGGGGAAAGGGAAAGACAGAGGGAAGAGAGGGGGGGGTAGGGGGGGGTGTGTAGCCTTTTAGTCTCTCATTCAACTCTTCATGGGATCATCCTCAAAGAGGGGGGGGGTTATAGCTAAAGTGCATTCTCAGGTAGCTCTAGAAGTTTGCAGATTTCGCTTTTCTGAACTGGAGGGCGGCTGTTGATAAAGGGGGCCCAGGTCAGGCAGAATTTCACATGGGAATTAGGAGAAGAGTTTCTCAAGAGGTCATATTTGTCATAGCATAAATATTTAAGGAGTAAGGTTTCTATCTCTGTCACCGTCGGTAAGTGGGGGGTTATCCATGAGTTAAGTATGGCTTTTTTGGCCACTGTGACCAAGAGGGTGAGGATAGGTATGAGTCTGGACGTGGGGGGTGGTATTGGCCATGATTCGAAATTGGCGAACAGTAGGGGAAGAGGGTCAAGGGTTGCTTCGAAATGAAAATTGCATCTTATATATGTTACCACCTTGTTCCAGAATCTCGCTATGTGCCTGCAGGACCAAAAGTTGTGAATGAACGAAGCTTTTGGAGATCGGCACTTCAAACATGTACAATCCTCGTCCTCTACGAAAAAGCTTCGTTGATGTTGAGACACGTATGCTCTATGTATAAATTTTATATGGACTTCCTGTAGCACTGACGATTTCAGTATCCTCAGCGTTTGCTGGTGTTGTGAAAACATCTGGTTTAAATCTGTTAATAAAACATTATCTTTAGTCCATGAGTCTATTATTTGTTTATGGTATTTGGCTCCTGGAAGGGCCACAATATGGTCATAGAATAGTTTGGGTTTGAACTTACCCTTTTGGAATTTGGCCACAGCTCCGGATACTATCAACGTAGCAGGCTCAGCTTGTTTAAGTGGAGGGAGGGATCTGGTGTAGTGGCTGAGTTGTAGGAGAGGGAATGTAGAAGAATGTGAGAAGTTAAATAATCTCTGCAGTTCAGTAATAGTGTGAGGGTGCCCTCCTGGGTCAAACACCTGAGAGATGCTTTTTAATCCTTTATGGATTAAGCGTTTGAAGCCCGTGCAGTCTAGGCTGGGGGGGAATGCGGGGTTACCCCATAGAGACATCCATGGTGTGTTTAGTGGGGAGAAACCTAGGGCTTTTGTGATTGACCACCAGGCGGAGTGTATGTCTATGAAGAGTTTGTTTTGGGATATCTGTTTGGGTAGTTTCGTTTTAGGAATATGTAGTAGGGCGTTTGGGGAGAAGGGTGCAAAAAGGGCACAGTCCAAGTCATAATCTGAGTAAATTCCTGTTTCTGTTAGCCATCCCAATGCGAATCTACATAAGAGGGATTTCGAGTAAAGTTTAAGGTCTGGGATGTTTAGGCCTCCCAAATGTTTGGGAGTGTGGAGTTTGTGTAAGGCTATTTTAGCTCTTTTTCCATTCCACAGGAATTTTGTTATTTTGGAGTTTATCTTTTTCACATCAGTGTTAGAGATTTTCATGGGGATCATTTGGAGGACGTATAGGAGTCTGGGGATTATAATTGATTTGATGACCTCCGCTCTTCCCAGCAGAGACAGGGGTAGGTTCACCCATGTTTCCATGGTGTTCGTCATTTGTACTATCAGGGGCTCGAAGTTACAGGAGTATAACTTGTCTAGCCGGTCTGGAATTTGGATTCCTAGATATTTTATCTGCGTGGACTGGTGTTTAATCTTATATAGGTCTGAATCTGCCGGGAAGAGCGGGGAGGGGGGGCCTTTTAACATTAGGAGTTCGGATTTGGTTATATTAATTTTGTATCCTGAAAAAGAGCTAAAGTTTCGAATTAATTTGAGGGCCTCAGGTAGGGAGTGTTCAGGGGACGTGAGAAAGAGGAGCATGTCGTCGGCAAATAGTGAGACGCGTAGATCAACATTTCCTATTTTGATGCCTCCAAATGTGGGGGTTTGGCGTAGAGCGGTGGCTAGGGGTTCTAATGCTAGAGCAAAAAGTAGGGGGGATAATGGGCAGCCTTGTCTAGTTCCGCGTTGTATGGGGAAAGGGTCAGAGAGTAAGCCATTGCACATTATTCTGGAGGAGGAATCAGTGTAGAGGGCGCGGATCAGATTGATAAATTTGTCAGGGATAGAAAATTTGCTTAAGGTGTCGAATAGGTGATCCCACAGGACCATGTCGAACGCCTTCTCCGCGTCCAGGGAGAGTATCGCCAGAGAGGCGTCCGACATGGATCCCCGGGCTTTATGTAGGGCTGATAATACCTTCCTGATGTTTGTTGCTGGATTACGGCCGGATATGAAGCCGGTCTGGTCTGGGTGTATCAGTGAAGGCATTAGGAGCTTCAGTCTTTCGGCTAATATTTTGGTTAATATTTTGTAATCAATATCCAGGAGGGATATGGGTCTATAGGAGCCCGGGTCAGACAGGTCTCGGCCTGCTTTCGGGAGAACTTTAATAGTGGCTAGATTGAAGTGGGGGGGGGCGTTGTTGCTGAGCATAATTTGGTTGAACACATCTTTTAATATGGGGGATATTTTTGGAGATAATAATTTATAGTAGTCAGGAGTGTATCCATCTGGGCCGGGGGCTTTCCCAGAATGTAATCCTGCAATAGCTTGTTGGACTTCCTCTAGGGTAACGGGGGTAGACAGTGTATCGGCTTCTTGAGAGGATAAGTGTGGTATGTGTAGGCCTTCCCAAAAGCGTTTGGCTTGGTCAGAGTCTGGGTGTGGGGCAGCATATAGAGCGGAGTAGAAGGAGGTCAAGGTTTGGGCAATTTGCTTGTTAGAGATGGTCATGGTGCCGTCAGGGCGCTTTAATGGGTGTATTACTGATGGGGCTTGGTGGCCTTTTAAAAGGTTGGATAGGAGTTTGCTCAATTTGTTGCCATATTTGTAAAAACGAGCATTGGAAGCAAAGGTATGTAGGGCTTCTGATTTTACAAATAAGACCTCAAAGGTCGACTTTGCTTTTTGGTATTCCGTTTTGGTGCTTGGTGATGGGGTGTTTTTATATGTTACATATGCAAGGGATAGTTCTGATTGGGCTTTAGCAAATTCTTGGGCGATTGTCTTCTTTTGAAAAGAGGTATGTGATATGATTGCCCCTCTCACTGTGGCCTTAGAGGCCTGCCAGAACAAAGCCGGATTGGCAGATGCAGTGGGTTGGTTGTGAGAGGCAAAATCATCCCAGGCGTCATGTACCACCTCTTTTAGAGAGGAAGATACCATAAGATGTGACGGGCACCTCCAGGTAATAACTTCTCTCTTTTCCGGGGCTAAGCGTAATTTAAGCCATATAACTGCATGGTCGGATAAGGCTATGGGTTCAATAAATGAGGTGATTACTGCTGGGAAAGCAGAAGTGGAAAGGAGAATATAATCTATTCGCGATAGGGTTCCAGCAGAGGCGGAGAGGCATGTGAAGTCCTTCTCTGTGGGGTGAAACACCCTCCAGATGTCCATCAGTTGTAGGCTCTCAGCCAGTGCCGGGACCCCTAGTTTAGGTATCGATCTGTGGGTCGGGATTTGTTTGTCTAGGTCAGGGTCAGATATGAGATTAAGATCACCGCAGAAAATGATTGGTAAGTGAATGTATGGGGTCAGGACCTTAATTAAATTTAGGAAAAACTGTTTAGAATAGGTGTTTGGGGCATAGATATTAAATATGTGGTATTGTGATTGGGCTATGGTGATACGGCAAAGGGTGTATCTACCTTCTGGGTCAGTGAGTAAGGTTTCAGCTGTGATCGGGAGTTGTTTTTTCGCCAGGATTGCCACTCCTCTGGATTTGGAGTTGTAGGAAGCTGAGGAAAGAACCTGCCAGTTGAGCATCCGGAGCTTGGCCGTTTCGGGTTGTGTGAGGTGGGTTTCCTGCAGGCACATAACATCGACATGGATCTTGTTAAGATACATTAGTATTCTTTTCCTCTTTTGAGGAGAGTTGATCCCACCCACATTCCAGCTCCCCACTGTCAAAGTAGACATTTGTGGGGGCCGGGTGTGAATGGGATCAAGCCTAACATAGGTATCACATTTTTAGTTAAACAAGCGTTGGTGTTGGAGACATTATAACTACACCATAACCGGGGAAAAGAAAGGTCCAGGGGGAGGAAGAAGGGGGAGAGGGGAGAACTTATACAATAGACTTCCATAGAAGGAGACCGAGCGTCCTCTTCTTGCATCAGGAGGCTCAGGTTCACAGTAGGGGGTCGTTAAGGTAGCACCCCCACCAAGGCGCTACCTCCACACTGAACAATTTAAGAAATACAATATCTAGCTCTAAGGATTATTCATTCGCATGAATACTTTTAAAACTTTTTAACTTGTCGCCCGCCACAGGCGTGTATAACAAAGGGAGGGAGGGACGGGGGGGGGGGGGGGGGGGAGTGGAGAGTGGCATTATTAGAGTATGGCAACAGGGTCAGGGTGTAATACCAGGGGAGGGGGGGGGGGGGTCTCAGAATGTCACATAAAAATGTAAATTTAACTGTCCCTGATGGGTTCTCTTGGCAGTCGGGTATCTTGCAGTGATGTCGATCTCTCAGGTGAAGTCCTTCTGGTTTGTCAAGACAACCTGTCCATCTTGGATGTGAAGGGGGATATAGATCATAATAAAGTGGATGGAAGGAGAAAAGGTGGGCGTATAGGTGATAGATTAGGTTGGTCATCTCGGTAATGCACCTCACCCATCCACCTCCTTGCATTGCTCTGTGACTAGGGGGGGGGGAAAGGGGGGGTGGAGGGGGGGCGAGAGGTTACGGGTTGCTGAGGGTTGTTGCATCAGGCAAGTGTCTCTCGGGGGTCTTGAGGTGTAAAGGGGTTGGGTGGGGGAGGGGAAGATGATTAATTGAGGGAGTTCTTTCTTGGCAGCTGAATGTTGCATATGGGGGAGTTATTCCAGCTGATGCAATCACGAATTTTCATCAGCCCAGGTATGATGTGGCCTGGATTCTTCTTCTAGGTCGGTAAGGAAAGCCTCAGCGTCCAGATGAGATGTGAAATCTTTATATGAGTTATCCTTAAAGATGCGGAGTCTCGCTGGATATAGCATAGCAAATTTTACACCATCCCTGATTAACTTTGCACATGTGGGGGCGAAGTCTCTCCGTGCCTTGGATAGTTCGGCCGAAAAATCCTGAAAAATCAGGATTTTATGATCCTGCCAAGTGATATCCCTTTGTTTTCTCGATGCTGTCCATATTAGTTCCTTATGCAGGAAATTTAAAGGTTTGAATATCACAGCCCGTGGTTTGGCGCCATCTTGTGGGCGAAGTGAGCCTAATCTATGGGCTCTTTCTATAATGAGGTCCTCACATCTGTCTGCAATTTTTAAGAGGTCAGGGAGAGTCACTCTTATAAAGTCAAAAAGGTCTTGACCGTGAATTGATTCAGGCAGTCCTATGATTCGCAAGTTACACCTGCGCGAGCGGTTTTCCAAATCTTGGACTTTATTATGTAGGTAGGCTATTTCCTTCTGGGATTGCTTTGCTGCATCTTTCAGCTCAGCTATGTCATTAAAGTTCTCTGCAGCAGTCTGTTCAGTTGTTTGAATTCTGTGCTGCAATTGTGTAATCTGCCCACTAATGTCTGCTGTGACTTCTTTTAATAGGGGACCTATGGCAGCCCTTATGGCAGCTACCATATCTCCATATGTCACTGGGGCCGTCATGGAGGGTAGTGGGGTGTCAGGAGCGCTGTACTCACTGTGCTGGGCTTCCTTTTCTGTGGCTGGGGAGCCAGGATTGCTGCAGATGGAGGATTCTTTCTGCTTAGAGAGCGGGGAAGCAGGGGGAGCTGTCCGAGTCCCGGCGTCCGGCGCCATCTTGGATCCCGGGAGCGGCTTATCCCTGTCTCTTCTCGGGCGATTTGTGGAGCTGGGCATCGGTGTGAGATGGCGTTTCATGCGCCAGGGGGTTCAGGGAGGTGATGGAGGGTGGCGAGCGGGTTTGTGTCCCCGGGCGGAGGAGCTCCTGTCTCCCGCTACCTCTTCATGTGGGGCGGAAGCGGAAGTCCCCTGATCACTTATTTTAATGCGCTTTGCTATGTACCTGCTGTGACGATCATTCAAATGAAAGACCCATATAATTAGAACCTTGAACCATATAAAACCAATTATAGACTTAACTTACCTTATTTCCTCCGGTCACAAACTGCTTACAATTAGACTTTGCAAACTGAGGGTGAACAGCAACAATCTAGAGATACAAAGATTACAGATTTGTTAAAAAATCAAATATTATTGCCATTGATGAATTCTACAAATTGCACGTAACACCATCAATGCAGACTAGGGCTTACAAATGGAAGCCAACATGGTGTGTCTTATCTTTTAGGTATTATTTACCTGTACTTACCAATATGTATAACTGAAGCCAAGTTTATTATACAGTTACATGCTTCATATAAAAGTCTCGCTGAGTAACTTTGAGTAATTTTGTAATGTATTAAGTTCTGGTATGATTCCAAATGTATAATACAGTAAAGGCAGGCACCAGTGAATTTCCCTCACGCTCAATAGAGGTTGGCTTTGGAAAAGTAGCAATATTGGGCTAGCATAATTATGTACATAATGCACATCACAGAAACACTTTGCTAAGAACTAAGGGACAGATTTATTAAGCATGGTGGAGTGGTAAATTGGCTGGTCATAATACACCAGCCAATCAGCTCATAAATGCTGTTGTTCAAACTCAGTCTGTAACTTGATTGTTAGATGCTGATTGGCTGGTGTGTTATCACCAGTCACTGTATCACTTCAGCAAGCTAATGCCTCTGCCTCTGAATTCCCCTTAAAGTGTATATTACAAAGTTATTTGAATAATACATGAATAATACATGAAGTCACCACACAAGAGTTCCCCCAGTGTGGATTTATCACTTTGCATGTTTATTAAAATGTACAAATACAACATCCAACACACCATACCAAATATTTATATACTATGCATTAACAATAAAAAAAATGTTCCCTAAAGCCAAAAGGTTGAATCCCAGGTAAACGGAGACTTTACAAACTGAGGGCCAAATAGTAATAGCGTGTGAGGATCAGAAAGAGATAGATTTTTCCCATTTATTTTAAAGCGGCGATCATTTACATGGCAAAATCAGATTGAATTTTGCCAAGTAATTGAGTGCCAAAATCTCTCACTTTCTCATTCTTACACCCTATTACATTTGTCCCTGAGAATGAACAGGGAGAATAACTTTATAGACACTGGTTATCTATAAATTAATCCAGGGGTTCTCACACTATTTGGGATCACAACTCCCTAGAGTATCACAATTTTTTCACTACACCCCTAAGCAAAAATAAAAAAATGTAGGTAAAAAATATAAAATTAAGCAGATTGTGTCTATGTATTCTTAGGCTCAGTTATGTGGTAAAGGGAAGGATTTGCTTCTATTTTTACACATACAGTATTTTATGATTGGCAGCCACCAGAACTGGTTTTTGTCTATAAATAATTAACCATAAAAAATTCTTATTGGTCTTGGAACACCAATCAGTGGCACCCCTGCAAGTGGCCGGAGGCACCCCAGGGAGCCACGGCACACAGTTTGGGAACCACTGAGCTAATCTATTATAGCCAACTATAACCATTTTAGAACTGGTGTGATTGATTGATTGATTGATTGATTGATTGATTAAATAAGTTATTTATTAACTGGTAGAATGTGAAAACAGAACAGCAAATGAATATCTGAATTATGGTATACATTTTTTTACATTACATATCAGAAGAAAGGCAAAGAGAGCCTGATTTTGAAGCTAGTTCTAATATAGACTGCTATATAATTGCTTCACTGCATGGGATAGTAGAAAATACCATGGAATCAAGAGGGGCCTTTCTGTACCTGAGACAGGAGCGCCACCTCTTATATACTGTACATGTATATCATATACGTACCAATTATTTAGTGGTATACATTACAGTCTAATGTACAATTCTGCATGTACAAATTTTTGCAGAGCACACTTTAGGTACTTTCAGAAATATATCCAAAATTTACCTCAAACTGTACATAAGGTCCTCTGTGTCACTGTTACTTAGGGGCAGATTTATTAAGCTCGGTGAAGTGATAAAGAGTCTGGTTTTTATCACCGGCCAATCAGCTCCTAACTGTGAAGTTACAGGCTTGGTTTGAAAAATGACAGGTAGGAGCTGATTGGCCGGTGATAAAAACCAGACACTTTATCACTTCACCGGGCTTAATAAATCTACCCCTTAGTAAATTAATAGAATAATGGGTTTAGCCCCCTAAAAAATATGCTCCTATACTTCACATAGATAAAACATTTTAATAAGTAGCACTTTTTTTTTTAGTTTATTGGAATTATTTTCAGAATTTGTTTATAGTGTACTTTTATCTATTGAACATTTTACTAATGTACCAGTCACTGTGAAGCTATGGTTGTTTCTTCTATATGTTAAATATTGTGAGCACTGCAGAATGTATCTCTATTCAAATC
This sequence comes from Crinia signifera, assembly GCF_055691185.1. Lineage (NCBI taxonomy): Eukaryota > Metazoa > Chordata > Amphibia > Anura > Myobatrachidae > Crinia > Crinia signifera. The sequence continues at coordinate 207,815,593 of NC_139221.1, read as the reverse complement.
CCAGCAACAGAAACAGATATCAATGCCACTGAAAGGAGTCTTGAGCAAATCTATATTTATGGAGCAGCATTATGTTTTATTGCAGATTTAAGAGCGGAAATAAAGCAGAAAGGGCAGCATAATAACTAATGATTTTCTGTGTTTATATCAGGTTGCGTTTTACATGCACGGGTGTTTACATCATTTTATATCAAAACCTAATGTACTTGAAAGTTATGCTAGAAATGATATACAAATTAATGTACAGTGCCTGTAAAATTGTATTCAGTATATCAACTGACAGCAAATAACTACTGTACTACATGTACTGCTTCACCTTAAATTCCTCATAACCTTATATTTTATCTCTGCTCACAGCCCCTACAAATGAAAAATAATATATAATCTTGCAGCATTTCATTTATTAAATCACTGTATGGCGCATAGAGCATGATAACTGGCTGTGTTGGAGCCTTGGGTATGGTTCCAGCCAGGCTGCTATCACTATTGTAAGGGCATTGGATAAAGGGCAGGGTAAAGAAGGGAAGACTTGTACTGTAGTAAGGAGTAAACAACTGGAAAACTACTCTCATATCAGGGGAAAGGAGAAATGTAATTTCAGCTTAATTCTATTGATGCCAATCATGTAACCACCCACATATCCATTGGGAGGACACATATGTTAGGCATTAAAGCCAAGGTCATATGAGCTGTATGTATTGTGATGATCTACGTCATAGATTTTTGTGTCGACCATCCTGTGGTCGACCAAATGATCCCAACCCAAAAATACTGAACTGTGTCTGAAAACATGTTACTGATTATACTTACAGAAACTACAAAGTATTAACCAGTGGAATATTGAGCTGTTTCATACACTAATACAGCATATGAGACTGTTACTAATCACCAGTCTGATAAATACCAAATAACTAACAATTTATGTTAATGCAGCACGTATTACGGACTGTTATAAAGCAGCCAGTTCTTTTCAGCTTAATTGTACTAAAAATGTTTTTATTGAATGAACTGATTTTTAATGTATGTATTTTTATAATAGTATGGCCATATATACTTTATGCAAATAAATTGATTTGATTTTTGTTGGATGTGGTAAATATAGTATGATAATTTATCCAATTAAGGAGCAATTCTTGGTAGATTTAGTCTGCCCACGCCCCTTTTTCCCGTCCTCTGTACTGCAAATAAGAACCTATAGAGGTGGCAGTCACCAGCAAGTGAGACTTTCTGGCTCACAGTAGGCAAAATAAATAGTTTTGCAGTGTATCGCCTTTTCTTCCCAGACTTTATTGCAGTTGCAGTGCTCCTGTAGATCTAAATCATACATTTCCTGTAGTAGCTGCTGTGGGAAGCAGTAAGCTGTGTAATAAATCCTGTAGACTACCCTAAAATGCTCCATTCTAAAATGGGATAGACAAAAGAGCATCATGGCTGCAAGGTCACTTAGGTCTACAGCCTGTCGATAAAAGGCTTCTAGAGTAGCTGAAAATTAATGAACTGTGCAGCATACTGTACTTCAGATAACTGTTCCATATTTGTTTGGTTTATATATTAACATTGGAACCTCTGCTGCCATTCTAGGGGAGAATGTAATTAGCCAAGTTGGTTTCTTGTGGCTAATTCATTCGCTCCAGCCCAATCAGTTATTCCCGATAAACTGACACGAAATGACTGACTTGCACATATGAATATAGTTTGAAATATGGTACAATACAATGCATCCAGAAAGTATTCACAACGCTTCACTTTTTCCTCATTTTGCTATTTTACAGCCTTATTTCAAGATGGATTAAATTCATTTTTGCCTTAAAATTCTACACACATACACACAATTATTCGCAGCCTTTGCCATGAATCTCAAAAATGAGCTCTGGTGCATCCTGTTTCCACTGATCATCCTTGAGATGTTCCTACAGCTTAATTGGAGACAACCTTTGGTAAATTCAGTTGATTGGACATGATTAGGAAAGACATACACCTGTCTATCTAAGGTCCCACACTTGACAGTGCATGTCAGAGCACAAACCAAGCATGAAGTCAAGGGAATTGTCTCGAGGCACAAATCTGGGGAAGGGTACAGAAAGATATCTGATGCTTTGAAGATCAGTGGTCCATCATCTGTAAAGGGAAGAAGTTCTGAAACACCAGGACTCTTCCTAGAGCTGGCCGGTCATCTAATCTGAGCAATCAGGGAGATGACCAAGAGCCTGAGGGTCATTCTGTCAGAGCTACAGCATTCCCCTGTGAAGAAAGGGGAACCTTCCAGAAGGACATTCATCTCTGAAGTAATCCATTAATCAGGCCTGTATGGTCGAGTGGCCTGACTGAAGCCACTTCTTAGTAAAAAGCACATGGCAACCTACCTCGAGTTTGCTAAAATGCACCTGAAGGACTCTCAGACCATGAGAAACAAAATGCTCTGGTCTGATAAGACAGATTGAATTCTTTGGTGTGAATGCCAGGTATCTTATTTGGAGAAAACCAGGCACTGCTCATCACCAGGCCAATACCATTTCTACAGTGAAGCATGGTGGTGGCAGCAGCATGCTGTGGGGATAGTCAGGATAGAGGGAAAGATGAATACTGCACTGTACAGAGACATCCTGTAGGAAAACCTGCTTGAGAGCACTCTTGACATCAGCCTGGGGTGATGGTTCATCTTTCAGCAGGACAACGACTTTAAGCACACAGCCAAGATATCAAAGGAGTGGCTTCAGGACAACTCTGTGAATGTCCTTCAGTGGTCCAGCCACTGCCCAGACTTGAACATCTCTGGAGATCTGCTTCAAAGGGTAATGGGGCGAAGCTGGCCAAAGATATGTGTGCCAAGCTTGTGGAATCATATTCAAAATGTGTAAAAAGTGAAGCGTTGTGAATTCTTCCGGATGCACTTATACAGTTACTCATCGGCGCCTTCTTCTCCCCATGGCCATCACGGTGCCGAGTAAGTCTAGACTTACTCGACTTTGTGATCATGGATGGAGACCATTAAATGTTGAATGATTGTGAATGGGTTTCCCCCTGTGTGCACGGCTACGAACGTATTCGCAGCCCAGCACGGGGGCGGTGTAACCTCGGGCAGGGTGGTATTTACCCAGACGCTGGGCTCTGAAGATTTGCAGCGCAGCGATCAGGTTTAAATCAAGCCCATCAACATTTTTAGAGACTGCTAAATTAATACTTATTTAAAATGAACATTTTCATTACACTACCTTCAAATTACTGTATCCTCTAATAATAGGCAGTACTGAGAATGCGTGAGCAACAGTATTAATGTTTTTGGCAAACGCAGGCATGGGAGGAGTTCAATAGCCCAGAAACCCCTCTTACCCACAGACTGGACAGAAGCCACTACATGCAGTGGAAAGAGTGAAATGTAGCTGCTGCACATGCCCAGTGGCAGCAGATTTACTGTCTTTGGTGTGTGTCTCTATGGGTCTTTAAATGTATAAAGCAGGGACAAGAGAGAGGTGTGAAAGTAGAGATGTGTGTCATGGCAACCAATCAGTTCTGATGTACCAATTATCAAGTGCATTCTATAAAATTATACATAGCTGATTGGTTGCCATGGCATACTACTCCACTGTTACACTTCTCCACTTTTATCGCTGCTTCATACCTCTATTCTTGAGTGCTCAATCATGGCACCAGAGAGATAATCTGGTAAGTGGCTTACCATGATTATTGGGCCTGCCTATGTCTGGGGTACTGAATTACATAAACTGCACTTTGGGCCAGATTCAGATCTGTTTGTATACTCACAGCCTAGTGAACAGGTCAGCGCCACCCGCCGCCCACCAAACGTCCGCTCCTCCAGCCACCCACATCCGCTCATTAGCATGTGATGGGATGTGTACGAGAACCCATTCCCTCGCATGTGGTTGAAGGTGACAGGTGTGGAGCCTTACACAGCAGGTGGGCAGCAGAAGATTGACAGCTGTAGATTAAAGGAGGGAAACACCTGATGCTTGAACCCTCCAATCAGGAACTTGGGCAAACCCACGGATGGTGCAAGCACCGTGGGAATTTAGAAGGTCTTAAAATGGCTTGCACAGGCCAGCTTCTCATGTTAGTCCCGATCCTAGGCTAAGAGGTCATACTCTGCCTGGGTGTCTTGTGGAACACAACATCTGCCCTGGGTGGGCCCACCTCTACTCCTGTGTGGAGTGTCCAGTGCTGTATGGTTTCCTGCACTATCACGGCTGTGTGGTATATGTGATAGTGTTGCGGTGGGGATCCCTGTGGAATTCGGAGGACTAATCTGCTATCGCTGTTGTGTGGATAAGCAAAGTTTTGCTCTGTGGAATTGGTTTGGAACTGTGATGCTACAAGGACTGCCTGTTTGGACTGCTACCTAGATTTTCTATGCTACATTTGCCTCTTGTTCCTGTTTTATCTATTTGTGTGTGCTGTGGAAAATAAACCGTTATTTTGGTTTCATCTGCTTGGTGTCTGAGTGATTGGGGAACCCCGTATCCTCACAATACTCACCAAAGGCATTCCCACAGGGGGTCTGCGCAGACCCCCTTCCACCAAAAGCTGGGCTGAAATGGGTCTGGATTGTCCCCTTTGTTTGGGGCAGACTATAGCTTGTTACATGCTAATTATATATCCTTCATCGGCTGGCAACAATCACTCCAAAATCCGACATTTGGAAACCCCCTCCAGAAATCCTGCACTTGCCCCAAATATAGTAAGAAAATACAAGTATACATAATAATTTGGTACTTGTGTATTAGCAGGGCGCCCACTAAGCAAATTGCTTAGTGGGTAATTCTGCGTAAGAAAATTGCATCACATCGCATGGGCCGATTTAGTGCCGTGCGATGTAATGCAATTTTCCTATGCAATTTATTCATTGCTCTCTTGGCCCCGGTGGATCGCATCGCACCTCCCGCAAAATCGCATGCGATTTTATAGGGTGCGATGCCATTACATTAGCTATACACTTGTATGACATGCAATGAGGTTTTAGGCACCTCCCCCCCTATCCACGCGACCCCGAAGTGTGGCGAGTGGCGGTGGAACGCGTCCTCCCGACCTTTTCATACCCCCACTATCTGTCTTTCGGTGTGGAGATGAGTTTATATAGTGTGGCGAGCACAGCGAGCCACCGACCCCAAATCGTGGCGAGTGCAGCAAGCTCCAGGAGGGTACTGGATTACTTTACATGTATTCTGCCTCCCCTCGCCACGCTTCGGGCTCAGTAGCTCGCTGCGCTCGCCACGCTATATAAAGTCAACTCCACGCCGACGTGGATAGTGGGGGTATGAAAAGGTCGGGAGAACATGTTCCGCCGCCGCTCGCCAGGCATCGGGGTGGCGTGGATAGTGGGGGGAGCCTAAAACCTCATTGCATGTCATACAAGTGTATAGCTAATGTAATGGCCGGGGCCAAGAAAGCAGTGAATAAATGGCATACGTAGGCAAATCGCATCGCACGGCACTAAAACGGCCCATGCGATGCGATGCAATGTGATTTCCTACGTATGCTAATTGGGCGCCCTGCTAATACACAGGTACCGATGATTAATAGCAGAAATAATGCAAATGGAATTACTTGACACATCATTGACATGAATTATAAACATAGATAGCAAAAGGAAAAATATGTGTTCCTACACTTCAAAGTTTGGCAAAGTATGCGGCTAGTATGAGGAATTATCGAAAACCGTAAAAATAGACTAGAATACAACCAAAATGTAAAATAGAAAACTGCTCTCACCTTTATTGGACAATCAAATATTTCATGTAATCCTTCTCTTGAGTAAAGTCCAAAAACCTGTACCTGTAAAATAGAGGATACTTTTTTAAAATAATGTATTATTTAGACTTTCGATGGTAAGGAGATTTGTTTTGCATAATAATTACATAGAAATGTAAAATATTCACTGTTAGGCCATTGCAATTCTTTTTCAACCAATATATCGGCCTGATAGAGCTATTTTTGGCTGAAGGTCATCATCAAGCTATCCAATGACATTTTTATCATCCAGAAAAGGACCCTCGATGGTGCGATAACACATAAAAATCGAAATCAGTTCTTGATCCCATGTGTTATCGCGGCTTTGGTGGCTGCTTATTGCAGATAATGATTCTTGTGCCTGAGGCACCTGAAGCATAATCCTCGTTAAGTGCCGCGCATTGGTTAAGGGGGATGCAGTTAAAATCGCGGCGGTCGGGATCCCGGCGTTCAGAATCCCGACCGCCGAAATCCCGACACTTTCTCCCTCCGTGGGTGTCCATGACACCCCTGGAGGGAGAATAAATTAGCGTGCCGAGCGTAGCGAGGCACCGGGCCTGCTGCGTGGCAAGCGCAGCGAGCCCGCAAGGGGGGGGCGATCCATGTCCCCCTCTTGTCGGGATTTCGGCAAGTGAAGCGAGGGGACGCGGATACCTGTGAAGGTATCCGCGTCCCCTCGCGGGGCTCGCTGTGCTCGCCACGCTTCGGGCACGGTGGCTCGCTGCGCTCGCCACACTTTCTATTCTCAACTCCACGCCGACGTGGATAGTGGGGGTATGAAAAGGTCGTAGGACGCGTACCGCCGCCCCTCGCGGGCTCGCTGCGCTCGCCACGCTTCGGGTTGACGTTGATCGTGGGGTGGCGTTAACAATTCGGGTGGCCATTATTCACTTCAGGGTGCCTATTTGGCCTCTGTGGCCCATTTAACATTGTTTCCTATGGAAAAATTGGGTCAATTGAGGCATTGAACAGGAAAATCGGGTCAATTGAGACATTTAACATTGTTCCCTATGGGAAATCTCGGGCATCTCGTCTGTCGCATCGCACCTGATTTTTTAGTGCATTCAATGCCCGAGATGGCCGAGATGGGCGCCCTTCTAAGTAAAGAGTTCCGAATCCGGTTAAGGAATGGCACTTTAATAACCCAAGATGCTTTACCTGCACGTGGATGCAAAAAGACCTGTTTCTTCATTCTACTGGAGCCACCGTTCACACCCGCTGACGCACCAAAGTGAATCAGTTTGCAGATTCTGCCACCTGTAGTGTATACCACCAATCATCTGTGCGTGTGCGTGCCCCTTAAGACAAGCTACTACACCTTGCCATCTCCCCTGCTCTCCTGCACACATTGAAATGGAAAAGCACAGCTCTGATACAGTTGTCTGGACACTTGGCATTGGTGGGTAAGACCCGCTATATAATGTCTTTATTGTGACCACATCACTGGATTGCAAAAAACACTATTGCACCTATTTGTTTCAAAGTGCCATTGGAGACAAAGAAGTTTATTCTGGTCCACACGCAACACTGCGAATGGATGTTTTGCATAAACATCTAATCGCAGCCTTGGGTTCGGGGGCCAAATCATTCGATGGTCGCCTGCAGCTGTGCACCACTGGCGCATCACCTTTCCGGGCACCCCCCACAGTGGTCGCTCCCCACTCCTGTCGATCCTACGTCAGAGCTCCCCTGCCACTCTCCCCTACACCATTAGTTGCAGTGAGCAGGCGGCAGGCTCGGGGATGTTCGGCGTGGCTTGGGGGGACTCGGGAGCCCTTGGGAGTTCGGGTGCCTGAGTCTTTCCGAGCTGCCCCAAACATCCCCGAGCCTGCCGCCTGGTCACTGTCTGCTGTGAATTGCGGCTGGAGCAGCGGCAGGGGATCTCCAGCATCTGTTCTGTGGTAGGTGTTGCTGGGGCAGGGAGCTGCTTCCAGTTCAAAACCGGCCTAGTGTGTATGGCCGGGTGGTGATTGCTGAAGTGCGTTCCCGAATCATCGTCAGCCACCGCCTTCCTGTTTGACAGGATGAGAGAATGGTTTTCCATAGTCTCCTACTATGGGAAGTCGCTCAATTTATCTGCACTGAGAGATTTTCCAGCCAGCGATTTGCACTTCATTGCTGGCCATACAAGCTGGGGAAAAAAAGCATAGTGTGTATGGACCTTGAAATTCTAGTCCTCCTAGCACCTAGCTTTTTACTTCTAATTCTTCTTAACAATTAGAATCTGTTTGCACATTAAAACTGCTGATTAATTTCACATTTTGGTATACAGTAATTACAGTACTTAAAAAAAAAAAAAAAAGGATCTCAAATAAAAACCAGGGACAAAATGTCATAAAATGAAAATGAAAAACAAACAAATAAAAGTACAGAGATGCCCTTTGAAGCCATCACAAAGGCACAGCAACTGCATACACATTTGCAGTGCACTCACAAGCAACCCAAAGGCTGAACAGCATGGTACACTGAACAGAGACTCCCAAACACGTATGAAACAGGCCTTGCACAGTGCAAAGCATATTCATGCACAATTTACTTATAATCACTCAACTGCAAAAACATCGGTATAGTGTCTGTCATGCCTACTTTCATCATAATGATGGTTTACAAAACAGAATGTGTTTTAGGACTGAGAAATACCTATTATTTTTTGTCTTGTTGTTTGGTATATTTGTGGATAATCTCTGTTTTACATAGAACACATCATAAAACACTGAAATAGAAGTTTGGGAAAACATCAGCCTTTTTTGAATGAGTTTGCCTATTTTTAACTTTAGTAAAAGAGACAAATTAATAAAAAAAAAAAAAGAAACACAAATTTGACCTTTAGCAAATATACCATATTGTATACAATATTGTATACAATATCGCTTCTCATCTCATTTCATAAGTTTTGCAATGCAATGAGATGTGATCTAGTACAAAAAAGTATGTGCTGCACATACTTTTTGTACTAGATCTCATCTCATCGCTAAACCAATATGCGATGAGATGCGATATTGTATACAATATTGTGTGCAATAATTGTAACGTGTATGGGCACCTTAAATAATGAGTGCACTTGCTGGGTGACCTGGAAAATGTGCACTGTTGGGGGTACTTGAGGACCAGGGTTGGGAACCACTGCACTAGGCCATTACAGCTACTGTACCTGATGCAGCAACAGTGAAGTCTCCCCAGTGGAGAGGGGCATGCTGGGAGATACGCTCAGTGCACCCTGTTTTGGCTGGTAACTGCAACATTGCCTTTTCCTAAGGACGCAGAGCCTAGGCCTACAAACCTCATACCGCTGGGATCCCCATTTCGATGACGAAACGCGTTGGGGTGTGGCCTAGCGTCGTCACCTGAAGGAAGGAGTACGGAGAGAGAGTGTAACCGGCTCCAACACTTAGGTGTCTAACACCTTCTCTATGCCAACTAATTGCGGTTCCTAATTGCCCGCTGTGGTACGTGATCTCACCCACTGTTGATTTTTATTGTGCTTTAATAAATCTTTTTAACGGATACATGTGTATTCTACTTCACAGGTGATATTGCTATGGGCAACCAATTAGAATCGACTTCTTATTTATTTAGCACTAGAAGTTAGTGGACAGGATCTGATTGGTTGCCAAAATCAACTTCACATGTGGAGTAGAATACACATCTTAGTAAGATGGAAGGTGGTGGCTAGGCTTCGGCGGGGAAGGTGGTGGCTAGACTGCGGCGGGAGGGTGATGGCTAGGCTGCGGCGGGTAAGGTGTCGGCTAGGCTGTGGCGGGGAAGGTGGCGGCTAGGCTGTGGCGGGGAATGTGACGACTAGGCAGCAGGGGAATTTAGCATTAGGCTGCAGCAGGAGAGGGTACAGCTAGGCTGCAGTAATTGAGGTGATGGCTTGGCTCTGGTACGGGGGTTATAGATAGGCTGCACACTCCCTGCTATGTCCCCCCTGCACAGGCAAAGGGATGCCTCTGTGAAACAACCAGCTGACTATTAAATCACCCCATCCCGCAGCTGTCACAGTGCAGTATAGCCAGCCATGGCCTGTCAATAACCCCTCTCACCTCAGCCTTTGCAGACTGTAGTATGTTAAATACCTTCTCTAGTGGCAGTGTGGCGATGCAGTTCTCCTTTTCAGAGAGGTGTGCAGCCGGCCAAGTCTGAGGAAGCACAGCCGAGAGCCCGCGGCGATTGCTCCTCCAAGCCACCGCGGCATTTGCAGCATTATAGTTACGCCTCTGTCACACTGACTTGTCCAGCACCCGGCGCCCACGCAGCCCCCGCTCCCCCAAGCAGCAGCGGGGGCTGCCTTACGGTATCTCCACCACTGGATCTAATGGCTGTGGTGTGTGAAGGAGACTTTGGCATTAGGCTGCCCAGCTGGAACTGAAGCACAATGTACATAAAGTAATGGTTCCGTCAGTTGCATTGGCACAGCCATCTGGCAGTTACCTTAAGAACTTCACCCCACCCCACAGTACATCGAGATGGGTAAAAGTTGACAGGCATGGAATAAATTAGGCCTTCATTTTATTCTTCTGCTGTCACCTGCAAGGCATCCCCCCTCAGTCTTGGCGCCCTAGGCTGTATCTTATTAAGCCTATTGGTTAATCAGGCTCTAGTGAAAGCTATCTACTGTACATGAACAGTATAATGCTATCAGCAACATTTAAAATACTGTCCTCTATTAAGCCGTCACAAAAAAGCCCATTATTCCATGGTGTTACTGCAAATATACATTCAGTTAGGGAACTATTGTCCAAAGCAACAATAAATAGTTTCTCATTTTTCCTTTTTCTTATATAAGTGTTCAAGGTCTCTGCCATCAAAATGAATGGAAAGCAAAAACCTTCATCCATTTTAACAGCAAATAACCTGACATTAATTCCTGCTTTTGAGGGGTTTTCTTTGCTGGCTGATTATGGCAACCTTCTGAGTTACTGTATGTCACTTTCAGTAATCGTTTTAATAAAAAAAAAAGAGAACAAAAACACAACTTAAAAAGGACTGGCTTTTAGAAAGAAAACAAGGACATATGTGCAATGTTTGCACAAGCTGTGAAAAAGTGAGCGGCATCGAGGAGGGGCATGTAATGCCATGCTTCAGCTTCAGCATTTATATTCTGGTACAATGCAGGACCACTCATTTCACGGAACTGCCTAAAGTTAAGAAGGATTTATGAAGCAATGCCCAAGTTTATACAGTAATTTAAGAGATAGGTTAGCAAGGAGTTCTAAAAATGTAGTGCCCCATGTCTGCTGGAAATATATTGATTTGTGTTTAAAATAAACCAAAACAATAGTAGATTGAGAAAAAAAATGTGTGTACTCTTCTATGCTAGATAAGAAAATTAAAATCCAATTTGTAATAGAACTTTAACTTTATAAGTTCCATTTTGGAATAAGGCTGCAACATAACAAAATGTTGAAAAAGTGAAGCACTGCAAATACTTTTGTTATGCACTGTAACCATTCCCTCCTAAAGACCACTAGTTATATTATATTGATTGAGAACACAAAATAGTGGACAGAACTCATGTCGCTTATATCCCTTTTCCACTAGCAAGCCCGGTCGCATCAGGGATTTTGTACCTGGTTTCCATTAGAAGCCCGAGCCGGCATTAAGCCAGGCGGGTGAAATCATTGGGAGGTGGTGTCGGGGTGGCGCTGGGAGATGACAGCATTTACAGTGCAGTGAACAGGACCCAGGTCCCATCAAATCAGGTTACCTGTTTCAACTGCCCCTGGACCCGGGAGCATCCTGGGTCCAACACAGGTAACTACCGATTTTCCACTAGCAAAAAAACTCACGCATGCAATTAGAATAAACGCCTGTATCATAGTAAATATTCTAATGCTACAAAAGGCATCATGCATGCTTCTGTGATCTGCTGCTCTGCCACAATATGCAGATCCTAGCTTCGGCACACCTACAAAATGTCAGAGAGATTTGGAGCTCACAATATGGAGCTCTAAGGAATAAATCTGTTTACCGATGATATCTGTTAATACTATTTTACATAGGACCACAGAAGTGAAAATATATGTATTTGTGTAAAGAGTGGCAGTTACTTCATTGTCAGTTCTGTGAATAATACTGAATGTGGCATCCTCTCTGACATGTGGCCCTTACTTGACCATCCTGAGACCCAGCATCTTAAATATAATATAGATAACTGTGCCTAGTGTCTAGTAATAACTCTTTATGATGTCATGTGTGACCCGGTTTGGTTCTAGCTGTGCCTTCTTTGTTGTTTGGACCAAGCCCTATTTAATCTTGCACTGTTTGTAACCACATTGTCTATCAGTTCGTGGACTGAGACTCCCATGTGTATGCATTCAATAAACTTACTATGCTTTTTTATCTAATCCTGGCATATCCCCTCATTTATTGCTATAACAAAAAGGGGACCCCATTTTTAAAACCCCGACTGTTGCCATCCCCAAAATGGCCGCAGCATACCACTCATGATGCACTTCGACAAACAGCTCTGCAGCAAAATTACTATTTTCAACTATGCATGGATAATGCTGTCAAAATGCTTGCTTAACAGTCTGCAGCCAGTACAGTTAAACCATATATCTTTTAATCCCTACTTGTTATCAGTTATGGACAAGTAGAAATAAAACATACACCAAATAAAATGTACCTTGCACATCTATTTAAACATCTCCCAGCTCACTAAAAGTTTAGTACATTGCCCCCAATATCCTACCACCACCTATTTATGTGCACTGTTCGCACACACAGGAAATATAATGGTTCCTTCTCATAAGAGGAAAATCAATCATTAAATCCCTGACATGTCAGAGACCCACAGTGCCTTGAAGCCCTGATAATTGTTAGTTATATAGCATCCATGATAAATGCTCTCCAGTTGCAAAGGTAGACACCATTTTTTGGGGAATTGGACTGTACATATATTGATTTTACATCTATTTAATGTGGCTGTCGTAGGATACTTTAATAGGCTGATAAACTACAATTGCTCACCAAAAGTCTCAATAATTCAAGGGAAACACACATAAGTGTTTGCCACTGTCTTAATGTGAGACAGAGAACCTCCAGTCCACAGAAATCCAATTTTGCAGATTTATAACAGAAGAGGCACAAGTGTACATTGTGAGGAAGCAGGCAGCTAGGCAGTGAGATGCAGGGGGATAACTCCAACAGCTATATAACCCCTCAGTCCTGACTTCCTCTTTTCTCCCATAGCTGTTAATCAACTTAATACAAATAACAATATTGACATTCTTGTAATTACTTTTTCCTGAGGCACATTTGAGGAAAAATATACTTCTGTAATCAGAGAAATTTCTGAGTGAGGCCAGCAAAGTCTGATAATAATAAGGGATATGAATTGAGGGCAGCCTCTTGCTACATTTCACTCCCTATCACAATTTGGAAGGCAGAGAGGTCAACCGAATGGTGCTTCAGAAACAATAAATACACATTTGTATGAGTAATGTCACAGGAGGCCCAGAAAGTATCTGAGGTATATTGCAGCCATTATATTATAGATTTTTTTTCTACCGTGGAAATATAGCTTACTGAGGTATTTTAAATCACTGGTTCTGCTTAATTCTGCTATAAAAACAAAATAAAAACTAAAATGTGTTAAAGCTGCATTTAGTGACTAACACCTGCAAAATATTGTGTCACGCCTCATCTCTATCCCGGCATCTTATTGATGAGCCGCTATAACTGTGATTTGCACACATGCAGCCCAACATAACTTTATGGCAGCCTCAATCCATCCAATTCAAAAAGAAACATTTCTGATAACGAAAAGCTTCTCAGTTTACACTATGCAGAAAACCATGCTAAATTATTAATTGCAGCAAGACCGTTTGCACTAACCAATGTAAATACTTACTTGCCAGGGCCGGCCTAGGGGCTCAAGAATCTGGGGGCTGCTCCGGAGTCTATCACAAAATTAAGGATGACCCAGAGGAGGAAATTTACTAAGATGGGAGTACTATTTTAGATGGGATGTTGCTGCGGGCAACCAATCATAATCTACTTCTTATTTATTTAGCACTTTCTAGATAATACATAGAATCTGATTGATTGGTGTGTGGGGAAGGTCTGTGTGGTGTGTGTGTGTTTGAAGGTGAGGGGGGGGGGGGGGGGCGGATGAGCGCAGTAAGTTGCAGTCTCGCCTAGAATTACAAAAACCTCTAGTTAGAAGACAGCATAGATGTCCATAATACTTCAATAAGACGGGTTTACTGTATGGCATACTTGCCTACCTGACCCTCTCCACGAGGGAGAAAATGCTCTGTCCCTGGACTTCCCTGGTAATGTATGATTGCCAGCACCTGTGGGGAGCTAGGTAAAGGTGTTTCACCACAGGTGATGGCAATCATACATTACCAGGGAAGTCCAGGAACAGAGCATTTTCTCCCGCATGGAGAGGGTCAGGTAGGCAAGTATGCTGTATGGTCTTGTCCATATGAACCCAATAAATGTGCTATTTGTAAGATATCATTTGATATTCTATTCTTTTCTGGGGAAACATAACTGGTTCAGGAGTGATTTACTGAAATATATTTGCCCTTGCTCCCAACAGATTATTGAAGAATTAAGTTGATTAAATATTTGTGCCTGGTGAGGTTAATGATTGGACATGGTTCCTGAATTCTTGGCGTTAAGCATAAAAAGACAAAACATCCAGTTAATATAAGCTTATGTTGCTATTGTACTACAATAAAATCAGAGCAGATACCTTGCCATCCTCTGCACAGATGCCCACGTGCTCCCCGCTTTCATCCAGGCTGATCTGATTGATCTTCACAGTGCTCTATAAAACAAAATGCAGTAAAGAGAAAGATGCTGTAGTTATAGATACATTTACAAAGTAAAATATAAACTGGAATTTATAAATGAAATTAAGAAAAAAATATATTATTAGTCATTAGTTACCAGTCAAAATTAAGGAACATCATAACAGTGTTGGTGGCTGTGTGTGCCCAAATGGACCAACAATTTAGTTGCTTATTAAGGTGACTCAGACGTGTAACACACTTGAAATCTTTCCCAGAGGTGAGGAGCAGCTTTCACGTTTCATTATATAAGATGAACACTTGAAAAAAGTATTTCACATCTTACAATGATGGCCGCAATTTTATGGGCTTATGTAACATACAACAGTGTCTGCATAAAAAATGACACAATCTGTTGCAGCAGCTACTATAAAGTAACATTGTGTCAGTGCAATGGGTCAAATAAATTTGCATGACAAATTTCTAAATCTAGTGTAATCAAATTGTTTATTTCAAGCTAAATATAATCTGAGAATAACATAAGTAACCATGGAATGGGCGGTTCATGGGGTACTTTGTGCTATGAATTTCTAATGTAACTTATCTGTAGTGAAAAAAAAAAAATATTAAATAAGAATACAAATTATAATAATAATACAAATAATAATAATAGCTTCCTCCAGCACAAACTAGTGTCTGACATACTATACACTAAGGGGGTTATTGTGATTGATTTGCTCGGATGCAGTAACATCCATTCAAAGGGCAGGGGGAAACTCCCACATCTTTCAATGGTCACCGATCATTAAAAGATGTGGAAGGTGCACACATATGTAAGGTACAAATGGAGCGCCTGTCATTCAGCGCCAGCTCTCGCCAGATCCCGTCCGCTGTTGAGAGTCGGCAGACAGGCACTCCATCTGACGGGGAAGCATGAGCGTCTCACATGCCCCTTCCGCTGGGCGGCAGAATCCTTGCCCGTCTCCGCTTCAGGGAGACGGGCAGGGTTAGGGGGGTGCGGGGAGGCGGTGAAGACGCGACGGTAGGCGTCAGAGAGCTTCGTCAGAACAGGGTGTGCGAGTGTCTTGTGCGCGCTCGTCCCCTTACGACGGCTGGCGCCAGCCGCTAGCTAAATGACAGGCACTACATCTGTAGCTCTGAGCAACCTTATATATGCATGCACGCTGGGGAGGAAATGGGCGGGCAGCTGACATCTGCCCCGACACCCACGTCACGGCCTTATTAGCATGACAATGCTCAGAGTTCTCATGGGAATGCCCATGAAATGCCTATGGGCGTTCCCATGTGCTAATGGGGCTGCCCAGCACCCCATGCCCTTCTCCGCCCCCTGTGTTGGCCTGTGACCCCATCACATGCAAAGGGGGTGGGGCCAGCACAGGGCACTAGTTACAGAACTGCTAAACATATTTTTTTATTATTGTAAGGTACTTCTGTAGCAATATTATTTCAGGAATAAGCAGCACATCTTTCCTTTAGCCTTGAACTTTCACCTCTCGGCTTCAGAACATTGCATTTTTGTCAAGACTTTCTTGTTGCAGATAAATTTATTTCTGGAACTTGAGCTAAAAACTACCTCTGGTTTATAGTACAAAGTGAAATGTACTGCCTAAGCTTTAATTATGACTTTTGAGGCAGATTAGAATTGGTTTTGCTTCCCTGTACACTTGATTACAGTAATTACAGTCATAAACTCATCACAGTAGTCCGGAGGCAAGTTGGAATTTGGTGCCCCCATCCTGTCCCCTTGCAAAAAGTGTAGTGTCGCTGGTAGGTCTGCATCAGAGCTGACAAGATTCAGTGGTCTGCAGCATGAAACAGCATCCCATCCCAGTAGCGCACGCAGGGGGGATTTCTGAGTACCCAGAAACCCTCCCAAGAGTCTAAGGGCCCTAGGCTGAAAGCTGAGGGTCCCCTCTTTCCATCGGTACAAGAATTTTAAAAATCGGCCCTTGGGAACCAGAGATATCTGACTTCAAAGCAGTGGTCCCCATCCAAGCCTGTTAATTGCTCCTCCCAGTCAGATATTTCAAGTTCTGTCTGTCGGAGAGTTTTTCTGAGGCTATATTCCAAAAGCTGGGACTCTCCCCCTTTGATGGACACTAGTAGCTTGTCTCTACTGTTCCCAGAACCAGAGACATCAGACTTCCAGCAGCGGGTTACTGCCCCAGCTCCACACACCTGGTATGTAGTTTTATATCCTCTTTGGCAGATTGCTCTGCCTCCTGAACTCTGATCCCCTAGTCCACAATACCATTTGGTAGGTGGGATTCTCTAGTTTTTATTTCCATTAAAATCTAAGAAATCTATTTTCGGGAACTGGAGTTATCTGCAGTCAAGCAAGCTGTCCTCCCACCAGAAAATTATGAATAATAAGCCCACTCCACTATATATATTTATTATTATTATTTATATACATTTGGTCGATCTATAATACTTTAACTGACCTGGCTTTGCTCCGCCACTCTGGAAACCCCCTTCTGAAAATCCTGCGTTTGCCACTGCATCTCACAGTCCAGTAACTGCGGTCAGTGCACCATTGCTTGTTGTAGCACAGGCTGAGCAGTACCAAGAAGAAGTCATCTTGGCCCCTATTCTAGGTGTTAGCAGGGCTCCTGGGACAGAGCTAATAAACTCTGCTGCAACAGTGGGTGTGCCACAAAGCTCCATTGGAAGTGCTGCAGTCACGCGTAGATCCAGCTGTGAATCACACAGGTGCTATACCAGTGATGGCTAACTCCAGTTGTTGTTGAACTACACTTCCCAGCATGCCCTGCTACAGTTTTACTATTCGGCCATGCTAAAACTGATGCAGGGCATGCTGGGATGGATCCCGACAAGGGGGGGACGTGGATCGCAGCGGGCCAAGTGCCTCGCTCCGCTCGGCACACTAATTTATTCTCCCTCTGTGGGTGTCATGGACACCCACTGAGGGAGAAAGTGTCGGGATTTCGGCGGTCAGGATTCTGGCAATCCACGCACCCCCCTTGTCGGGATTACGACCGCCAGGATACGGACCGCATCCCGTTGGGATGTGTAGTTAAACAACAGCTGGAGTGTCAACATTAGCCATCACTGTGCTATACAGTACAGGTTGGGTCTCCCTTATCCGTGTATTCCAAAAACTGAAATATTCTGAAAACCGTGGTTTTTCAGAATATTTCGATTTTTTTTTTGTTATTTTCCCCCACCCCTTTTTATCATACTTACCTCCTCCCCCGGTGTCCACCGTGGCCTCCGGTATCCTCTTCAGCGGCATTTCCAGTCACCGGCGTGACCTCACACTCACGCAATGCATCCTTGGGACCTGAGATGCCGCTGAAGAGGATCCTGAAGGCCGACATGGATGCTGAGGGACACCGTGGACATTGCTCGAAGCATTGCATGCACAGCAAGCGATGCAAGGGGATGCCGTGCACTTTAAACTGTGTCCATGTCGACTGTGTTGACATTCGGGTAAAAAAACTGTGAAAAACCCCATGTTGACCTTTTGACTGTCGACCTAGACACTGTCGAACTAATGACCTGTCGAACTAGAACCAGGTCGACCTTATCCCTTGTCGACCATCATGCTGTAGACCAGGGCTGGGCAACACCGGCCCTCCAGATGTTGATGAACTATACATCCCAGCATGCCTTGCATCAGTTTCAGCATGGCCACATAGCAAATCGAATGCAAAGCATCCTGGGATGTGTGGTTCATTAACATCTGGAGGGCCGGTGTTGCCCAGCCCTGCTGTAGACCAAATGATCACAACCCGTTTAGGGACCACTGTCATCACTATCTGATAATTATTTTTGTTGCATTGAAGCAGTACCAAGCAGACTGATCAGCTACATTATCACAAATAAGCTTTTATAGATTCTGTGTACTAACAGATTGCCTTTTCAACACTCAAAGTTGGAGACTGGTCTTGGGGCCGATTCCACTCTTTGTTCTGCTCTAGCATGTTCCAGACTAGAGTTGAATGTGCCAGTGATGGTCATTGTTACATACTCCAACAGACTTAGGCCCTTATTCTGGTTGAAGCGGTAACGGCCGCATGCGGCCGTTCCGCCGATGTTTTCGGTCTGCGCATGTGCAGAGGCCACTCTGCGCATGTGCAGCCGAAATCGCCGTACACGTATTTTGTCCGCCGCAAAGGGGGTGGATAGGGGCGTGAGGGGCTACGAAGCCTCATTTGCATATGCATACGCCCCGCGTTTCATGGGCGTTCCCATGCAAACGCGGGGCGTACGCATGCTAATGAGGCTATGACGCGTGGGTACAGGGCGGGCATCTGACATCGCCGGATGTCAGCTGCCCGCCCCCATACAAGATTTCACACGGACAAGTGTCCGTGTGGTCTTGTGTTGCGGGACCTGGTGGAGCGTGCGGCCCTGCATTCGATGTTCGGCGACCATCGAATGCAGGGGCTGCTCCCACCATGGAGGAGGCGTATCCCCGTCCACAATCATGCGGATCGCCACATGGCCGCGTACGGACGGCCGTGGCGATCCGTATGGAAGGCGGGGATTCGTCTGGTGCGGTCGGAGCCGCATATGCGGCTCCGGCCGCACCGATCAGAATAAGGGCCTTTGTTCTGCTCTAGCATGTTCCAGACTAGAGTTGAATGTGCTAGTGATGGTCATTGTTACATACTCCAACAGACTTAGTTATTGTAGGAATTGGGGACTCCTGGGGACACATTTATTAAAGTGTTGATTTATAAAAGTGGAGATATTGCACACAGCAACCAAATTCTAGAACAATGATCTGCTAGAAGGTGCTAGATAAATAAGTAGAATCAGATTGGTTGCTATGGGCAAACTAAACCTAACCTCCCTGCCCCGCCACCTAACCATAAATTTCACCTCCTGGCAACCTAACCCTCAGCCTCCCCCCCCCCCTTCATCCCCGGCAGCATGCTACTGCTCTCTAAATTTGGTATTGCAGCGTCAGCATTCTGATCCAATCAAAGTTCTCTAGCTGGTCTTGCCTTGATATACTGAACATCTGCATCCTGACGGCATTCTGTCCAGCTAGCAGCCAAATGTGAAGTAGTCTTGCTTTTTACCTCTTTACAGATAACACTCAAACAAAATGGAGGAAAGTTTTACAGTTTGATATCAATTCAGCCCACATTAAGTGAATGAGATAGCGAAAGTGATCCAAGTCACACATTGCATATGTGAGTTTGCTAAAATAAGGGTCTTCATTTTTAAAGTTTAGTTCCAGTTTAACTTATATCTTCTCATATATGTAAATATATGCGTTAATCTGATCTCAGAAGATACAACTGAAAGTTGTGCAACAAGAGCGGGAAAATGTCCTATGGCAGGGAGGTGAAACCAGTGCAATATAATGAAGTTAGCAACTATTCCCAAGCCTACTTATTATTTCCCAGCCTACCAATCGGAACACCTTTCACTTGGAAGATAGTTTAAGAGTAAAACCTACTGACAGTATTAAACAATTTTCCTCCTAAGGCATAATTAGAGTTGAAATTTGATTCTAAGGATAAACCTAGAGGCAAACTTTCTGGTAGCTTTAATGAACAAAGAAGTGAAATCTGCAAAGCTGCGCACTAAATGTAATACCCTGGGAGGACCTTTACAACACTAAACTACTGCATAGCCTGGACTTTTATTTTAACCAGATATCAGTATTTGATCGGCAAATATCCCACACATAGGGCTCAATTATATTAGGCACAGCTACAGTATGTATGTTGAGCAAGTGTGACTATATGCTACACTTGTACCACTGGAATTTTTATCTGCAGCCCCATAGTCAGAAAATAAAATCTGGAACCCAGAATAGAAAGCCCCTAAGCTGGATACAAGAAAAATTTAGGGGGTATTCAATCCCGGCTGCTATTTCAGCAGGTGGAAATAGCAGCCACCGCCTATTCAATAATGCCGTTTCCTACAGCATTGAAGGCAGATTCTGAAAAAACATATCCGACTTTAACGCCCAAGGATTGTCAAATTCACGCCATTTTTTGACATTCCACAGCCGTTTTCACCGACATGCTCACTTTCCGACACTCAACAGCTGGAACATTCAATTCCGCCTGTTGAGTTTCATTCAAGCTGAGCAAAAACGGCCCGGGATTCTGACCATCAGGAATTCTGCTAATATAAATGTTACCAGGGGTATCTGGATGGCTTACAGAAAATGTCCAGGACGACATGCACAAGGTCGATATTAACAAAAGGTCGACACAAGCAATAGATTGACACATTTTTTTCCAGCATTTAAAACATTTTTTTTTATATACTTTACAATCCACAAGCCTGACTATTTGGGGGTCCCATGTGCTCAGGTGTCAACAATGACACAAAAAAAAGTAAAAAATCATGAGGACCTTTGTAGGTTTCGACTTTTTGTCGATGTCGATCAAGTGCATGTCAACCTTCTGCTGTCAACCTAATGACTGTTGACCTAAACATTGTCTGTGAGCTATACCACACCTAGTGTTCCTTCTAGGAACTGGCATGGCAGGGTGGTGCTGCACGGGGGGGCAGCATAAATGGGGCAGACCTGGGCCATCGTTGTTGGACCTGGGCCCGATGCCGACGTAGCCAAATGGGGTTAGCCTGGCGACGACATCATCAAATGGGACGGAGCCGTCTGCAGCCATCACCAACAGAGGTGGACCAGCCGGCTGACATCACAAAACTGAGCGGGCCTGGCCCCGCTGAAGTCACTGCCGATGAAGCGCTGGCATCTCTGGCGGCTTTGGGCTTCCCCGTGCACATTGGCGGGGACAGGCAGCAGGCTGTACTAGAAGGGTGCTGCTAGAGGGCAGAGCGCATTTGCCCTTTAAAAATTGGGCAGGGTGCAGCGCCCACTAAAAAAGCCTAGCGTGAACACTACACACCCATTACCAGTATTTTCCACATGCCAAAATTGTTGAGTTTTGTCTTCTTCTGTTAGATCCAGCCTAAAACCTGTAACTGTGCAATAAAATGTGCATAACTGACTCTCATTGAAGTTCTACTCTGTAGTTAACTTATTTTTATTTACATATTCAGTGAAATATGCAAAGTGTGAAATAAATCTCCACTCAAACCAACACTGGTTCCTTATTTATTTTCTTTAACAAACTTAAAGACGAGAAAGTCAAACATGAAACAAATCCACCTTGCGCAATATTCAATTACCTAATGTAAAACGCTGGAAATAAATACACTTAGTATAGATTCTGTCAGCTCTTCAATTAGGAATAAATTTAAGACTTGTTGAGGAGACCTCTTTTAATTGTGTTCTTTTGTGGCAACTTCATCTCCCGGGAGAATCATCGCTATCCTTCTTATATTATCAGTCCCCCAATGGTGAACTTGAGAAATCAATCCGCTAATGTATAATTTGTAAAGCTTCCCTTACTAACAAATGGATAATTGATTCCTCCACAAATGCTGCATCCCAGTGGAACTAAAGCAGAGTGGGTAAGAAACAAGAGACTGGAGTGCACTTTAAGACTGAGACAATGCAATATTTAAATCGAAGCAATGTAACTATTTGTTTTCCGATAACATATGACAGCGTAGTCCAATACAATGTGTTTCAGCATGCTGATAAGCAATTGTAAGCAAATTCTACTTTCCTCCACACTGGTAGTGATCCACAATGTGGACACCTGGGGTACCTGCCTCATACAGGAAATGCACTTGTAGCTATAATAACAGATCCTTCAGTATAAAAGAGGGTACTCCTAATAAGATGTTCAAGTAACTCTATCGATGTAATAATTGCAATATAATGTGATGTGTAAAAGTGCAGTATTGGAAAACCTTCTAAATTTAAAGAGATATTATCAATGGGATACGGTCGGTTGGTCGACCTAAAGATGGTCGACAGTCATTGGGGCAACACCACTAGGTCGACATACTGCTAGGTCAACATGGGTCTAGGTCAGTGGTCAGGGAACTCGGTCCTCAATACCCCAGGCAGAGCATGTTTTGCAGGTCTCCTCACAGAATCACAAGTGAAATAATTAACTCCACCTGCGGACCTTATATGTGTCTGTGAGTAATTAGTGCACCTGTTGGTTACCAGCAAAACATGCACTGTGTGGGGTAATGAGGACCGAGTTCCCTGACCACTGGTCTTGGTCAACAGGTCATTAGGTCGACATGGTCTAGGTCAGTGGTAGCCAACCCTAGCCCTCGAGAGCTACCAACAGTTCACATTTTCCAGACAACCTAGCTGCTGCACAGCTGCACTCATTAATCACTGACACATTTTAAAAGATACACAGATGGAGCTAATTAGCTCACTTGTGATTCTGTGAGGAGACCTGCAAAACATGCCCTGTTGGTAGCTCTCGAGGACTAGGGTTGGCTACCCCAGGTCTAGGTCGACAGGTCAACATGGGGTTTTTCACTGTTTTTTTGAGCCAACAGGTGGTATTTCATGCCCTACCATCCACTAGGGCAGGGCTGGGCAACACCGGCCCTCCAGATGTTGATGAACTACACATCCCAGCATGCCTTGCATCAGTTTCAGCATGGCCACATAGCAAAACTAATGCAAAGCATCCTGGGATGTGTAGATCATTAACATCTGGAGGGCCGGTGTTGCCCAGCCCTGCACTAGGGCATGGTGAGAGAATAAAATAGTGTGCCCGAAGCATGGAGAGCGCAGCGAGCCATGCAAGGGGATGCAGTGCCCTTAATCCTGTGCAAATACAGATCAAAGTGTCTCACCCAGTGCGCACTAGCAGCTAAGGTATGCGTTCCCCTGGGGTGTTTCTCAGGCACCCCAAAGAAAGTGGATATAACTGCAAAAAGTAGGGATTGCCCACCACCAGCGCTAGATACAATATAATAATGTTACTTCCCTCTTTCCTATGTCCTTTTAGGAATCAGTATCACTCTCAGCTCCTTCAATTCAGTTGTACATGTAAGAAGAGCATATAATTCTCATAGTGCATACCGTTTAATATCATTATTAAACGGTATGCACTATGAGAATTATATGCTCTTCTTACATGTACAACTGAATTGAAGGAGCTGAGAGTGATACCGATTCCAAAAAGGACATAGGAAAGAGGGAAGTAACATTATTATATTGTATCTAGCGCTGGTGGTAGGCACTTAATCCTGTGTCCATGTCAACTGTCTCGACATTAGGGTAAAAAAAAATACAGTGAAAAACACCATGTCGACCTAGACCATGTCGACCTAATGCTTGTGTCGACCTAATGACCTGTCGAACTTGTCCCATGTCAACCTAGACCCATGTCGATCTTGCAGTATGTCGACCTAGTGGTGTCGACCATATGATCCATACCCATATCAACTAGGAAACCACCATGCTCTTAAACTCAGTCTTAAATAATGCATTGTAGTGAAGACAGGCACCCAAAATGGTCACGACATGGCCCGTAACCGCCCCCCAAATGGTCCCTGATTGTGAATCACTTTGTAAAGAAATCACTACTGCAAGCAGAATCACTAAAGTTATTTGGCACATGCGCAGTGCGACTGTGACATATGTGCAGTTGGTTGATAATTGCTCAACTCTGCAAATATCGGCATTGTGTACATCTCTGAATCAAGTTAACTAAAGGTGCGTACAAACAGGGGCGATTTTGTGCAAAATCGTGGGAAATATGGTCGCTGAGCGACCATATTGCCCGCAATGGGAGTGTGCACCGGCGATACATCGCCGGGTGCGCGCTCCCGTTTTTGCCCCTGTGGTGATCGCTGGTCGCAGGAACATGCTATTGCGACCAGCTGATTACCACTGCCGGGCTCCCCCCGGCAGTTTTTTTTTCATCAGCGACCATCTCTGACACATTTTGATAAAGAAGGTGGCTTTGATGTCGCTCAGCCGAGTTGTAATCGTATGGAGATGTGGACATTTGGCTACGCTGTGCTGTATAATTGTATCAAGTTGTGAGTATGTGATGGATATTTGGTAAGCACAGCGATTAAGTAATGTAACTGGACTTAGGGGCCAATTTATCATCACCTGCATCCTCGGATGGGATACGATCATTAGATCTGCAAGCATTAGGTCGACATGCATAAAGGTCAAAATGCAGGAAGGTCGACATGGAAGGTCAACATGGGTTAGGTCGACAGGGTCATTAGGTCAAAACAAGCATTATGTCGACATGAGGTTTTTCTTTTTCTTTGAGCCGACATGTGCCGACAGGCGGTATTCCGTCCACTAGGGCGTGGTGAGAAAATAAATTAGTGTGCTGAGTGTACCAAGGCACTGAGCCTGAAGCATGGCGAATGCAGCGAGCCATGAGAGGGGACACAGTGCTACATTTCAGTGACGGAAAAAAAAGTGACAAATCACGTTGGCCTTTTCACTGTCCACCTTCCCCATGTCAACCAAATGCTTGTGTAGACCTAATGACCCTGTCGACCTTCCTGCATGTTGACCTTCAGCCATATCGACCTTCCTGCATGTCGACCTAGTTGCTGTCTATCCAATGATCCATACCCCCGCAGATGCGGATGTGCTGTTATAATATCTGCCCAATCCACAATGTGATAATTGACGAAATAATATGAACCAATCATCTCATGCAGGGACATAGTTTGCGGGAAAGCTTTGTCATTGCGATGACACTCAGAAATCAGGGCATTTTTAAAGAAAAATACCTCATTAATGAGCTTCAAATGTGCCGTTGTTATCGTTGCCCCCCCCTCACAACTTTACCTATTACTACTCATACTTACCAAAACCCAAGGATCTGTTACTGGGACTTCCAGGGCTGTAAAGTGAGCTGACATATACATCTGAACATATCCTTAGAACACTGAAGTTATCCCTAGACCTCTGACCCTATCCTTATAACTCTACTATCCCCATAACACTGACCCTATCCTTATAACTCTACTATCCCCATAACACTGACCCTATCCTTATAACTCCATTCATATGACTCTGACCCTATCCTTATAACTCTATCCCCATAACACTGACCCTATCCTTATAACTCTATCCCCATAACACTGACCCTATCCTTATAACTCTATCCCCATAACACTGACCCTATCCTTATAACTCTATCCCTATGACTCTGACCCTATCCTTATAACTCTATCCCTATGACTCTGACCCTATCCTTATAACTCTATCCCTATGACTCTGACCCTATCCTTATAACGCTATCCCTATAAATTAACACTGTACTATAAAACTGACACAATCAGTATAACACTGATCCTATCCTATAACACAATCTATCCCTATAACACTGACCCTATCCCTAGACCTCTGACCCTATCCTTATAACTCTATCCCTATGACTTTGATCCTATCCTTATAACTCTATCCCTATAAATTAACACTGATCCTATCCTATAACACATAATCTATCCCTACAACTCTGACCCTATCCTTAGAACATAGACCCTATACTATAAATCTGACCATATCCCTATAACACTGACCCTATACTAAAACACTGACCCCATCCCTATAACTCTGTCCCTTTCCTAAAACACTGAACCTATCCTTATAAATGACCATATACCTAAAACATTGACCCTATACTATAACTCTGATTATAGCCCTCTACTTCTGACCCTATACTATACCCTAAACCAGTGGTTCCCAAACTGTGTTCCGTGGCTCCCTGGGGTGCCTTGGAACACTTGCAGGGGTGCCCTGGGCTGGTGGTTCAGGACCAATTCAAATTAATTATGGTTAATTATTTATGTGAAAAACCAGTGTTGATGGCTGCCAATAATAAAATATGTACACACAGAAGCAAATCCTGTCTTTAACACATAACTAACCCTGGGAATCGCATATAAACCCAATCTAATACATTTTTGTGCGGTCTAGGGGTGCCGTGAAAAAATGTTGATACCCTTAGGGTGCCGTGATTCAAAAAAGATTGGGAACCACTGCCCTATACCCTTATCTTACAACACTGACCCTATCACTACAACATTGACCCTATACTATCATTCTGACCTTATCCTAAAACATTGAACCTATCCCTTTTAACTGACCCTATCCCTAGAACATTGACCCTATACCAGTGATTCCCAAACTTTCTTGAATCACGGTACCCTAGCCTATCAGAATTTTTACATGGCACCCCTAGGATAAAATAATTTATTGATGCATTTGGAATACAATATTAAATTAATTAAATGGTGCCATTTACTGTCATCCTTAGGTTTAGTTATGTGGTGGTATACATTTGGGCTTCTGATTGTCCACGTGTTTTAGGATTGCCAGCCACTTTTTTTTTACTATCCTTTTAACCCTAAATAATGTGAATTGGTCCTGGGCCACCAATCCAACGCACCCCTGGAAGAGCCCTGCAGCACCCCAGGGTGCCTAGGCACACAGTTTGTGTACCACTGCCCTATACAATAACAATGACTCTATCCCTAGAAAACTGTCCGTATACTATAACATAGACCCTTTCCCTATAGCCCTATACTATAAAACTGGCACTATCCTTACAACTCTGACCCTATCATAACAATGACCCTATCTATAGAAATTCACCCTATAATATTACACTGACTCTGTCCCTAGAAAACTGTCCCTATACTATAACATTGACCCTATCACTAAAGTCCTACACTATATAACTGCCACTATCACAACAATGACCCTATCCCTAGAAATTGACCCTATACTATAACACTAACTCTGTCCCTATAAATCCAGCTCTATCCAATAACACTGACTCTAACCCTAAGCCCTAAACAGATCTTTTAACTCTGCACGCAAGATGTGTCTACGCTTGTTCATACAGTAGTGTTGTTTTTTTTTCCTTTTTGCATTGTTTTCACCTGAAAAGTCTTGGGCACAAACAGATGAGCCAAGCTATTCATAAGGCAGATGTATTAAGCCTGATAAAGTGATAAAGAGGTGAAAAATGTTAGGTGATAATGCACCAGACAATCAACTATGTTTGAAAAATTACAGTTAGGAGTTGATTGGTTGATGATTTATTACCTTCCACATTATCACTGCTTTAATCACTTTACCAGAATTAATAATTCTGCCCCAAGTTTCATTGTGCTAAGTACATATCTCCCATCTTCTTCAGTGCCCGAAGTGGGACCCTCGCGCGACAAAAAAGGGTGGCATATGTAAATGAGGGCGGGACATATGCAAATGGTTTCCCCTGTCGGGCCATGCCCCTTTCACCCTCTGCGTCGCTGAATAGACGCTGTGCGCACAGAGTCTTTTTCTTAATGCTGGGGAAATGCTGGACCACATCTGGCCGATAAATCGAATGATTGCATGCATTTTTAAGCTGACATTCGACGCGATGCGAAGGCTCGCCATTGAATGTCGGATCGATAGATATTATGAGCTGCACATAATATTTATCGAATTGCATGAGAAATCGCATGTGGTTTTTAACTACATGCGATTGCTCGAATGCAATCAGCGGCGGGATTGGGGAGCGGAGCGCTGGCGGGTGAGCCGTTACCGTAATGCTGGGGACTGGAGAGACTTAGCAGCAGCAGGGGAGTCATGGCTGCTGTGTAGCGGGTACCGGAGTGGTGGAGCTTTCAGGCGGCGGGACTCGGCAACGGCAGAAGATACACTGGACGGCCCTCTAATTGGCTGAGGCCGTTGAGAGAGCTCTCTCAGCCAATCAGAGGGCCGCCCAGTGTTTCAAAGTCAACTGCTGCTGACAAGTCCCACCGCCTGAAAGTTCCACCGCTATGGTCCCTAGCTCCGGTCCCGCCTACACAGCCCCACAACACCCCTCTTCCAGCACCCGGTGTCCATCGCAGGATGGCATGTGACATCGGGTGCTGCACTGGGTACCACTTGTTGCGATCAGATGTCCCATTGCATCTGATCGCATAAGTGTATGGGCAGCATTATAGACATCATGTCATGTGTACAGATAACCATATTCCCTAATAGATGCAGGGGTGGCACATTTTTCATCCTTAATTTGTAATGCTATTCTTAATAATTCCATTATAGCAGCTCGTTGTCCTACACAATGATTGTGTCACTGAACAACACCCCACTATGGTGTTAGGGCGAGCCCATATAAACTTATTTATTGGTCAAGTAAAAGGGAAAAAAAAGTACCAGAGAAAAGTACTGTACTCCTGATATGCCGGTAACCAGCTGACCACTGAACTACACAACCAGATGGAGCTAGCAAGTGACCCTCCAAGTTCGGACAAGCCATCCCTGCACCTTTGATTGGTTAAAAACGCTACTAGTTGCTGAAAAGTTTTTGCTTTAGATGATATAATACCCCAATCAAATATGTTAGGAATCTAATTTAACATTGGAAAAATCCATTAAGTGGCTTTAATAGCATTAGATGGCATTTCAGGTGAACTAAGGTAAAACCATTTTTACATGTTCTGTTTATATAACATAAGTAGTCTTTGTGGAGTGTGTCTAGGTTATACGAAAATGCTGTTGCTAAGTAACAATTTTATATTGATGGAGTAAACAGCTCATGGTCCCCCATTCTGAGAGAAGGGAACTGCATCATGCTACTGATAGGGCTTAAAGCAGAACAGTAACCTTTCTTTAGTACTATGGCTTCCACCTAAGGGATGGGCAGGTAAACAGCCAATTTTAATAAATTAAGGCCTTAGGGTCAAACGAAATTGCACAGAGAAAGATACCTATGAGGTTCAAGTGGGAGAGATGTCCGACCGGTTTTTAGCAAAAGGTTATGGTGAAAAAGAACTATTAGTTGCTAAACAAAAGGCAGATGTGATAAAGAGAGAAGACCTGTTGGCAGAAAAACATGACAAACCCAAAAACAATAATGAGTGGTCCTTTATCACAGATTTTATCCCTGATTTTAAGAGAATTGAAGCTGTTTTTAAAAAGAACTGGCACCTTCTGAAAAATGATCCAGTTATAGGCACAGAACTCCCCCAAAATCCAGGTTTTATTTACAGAAAGGCACCATCATTAAAAGATAAATTGGTAAAAAGTTGCTTAGATGTAACATCAAGAACAAGTGAAAGAACCAAGGGTTTTCACCGTTGTGGGATGTGCCTTATGTGCAAAACGGTAAAAGGTGTCAGCAAAACCAAAGAATTCTCTTTTAACGGCACTAGTTTTAAAATAAATGATTTTATTACATGTAATTCAAAAAATGTTATTTATTTCTTGCAATGTGACTGCGGTCTCTTTTATGTGGGGAAGACGTCTAGAAATCTCAAGACACGTCTAGCGGAACATGTGTATAACATAAGAAAAGGATTAGAAACTCACACAGTTCCAGCTCATTTTAAAAAAAAACATAAATCCAAAGAATGTTGTATAAAATCTTTTGGAGGGTTAGAACTCATCACCCCCACATGGCGAAATAAGAACACCGAAACACGTTTAGCACAGTCAGAAATGAAGTGGATTTTTAAATTGAATACACTAGTGCCAAATGGGTTAAACAGTGATTTTGAATTAAAATGGTTTTTATAAAATTCTGCACTTTCTCACCTGCCTTGTATGCACTTTTCCATAGTTTTTAATATTTTTTATATGTTTTTATGATGATTTCTAATCCTTGTTTTTATTTATATGTTTTTTCATATATATATATGGACTTTTATCCAAATATGGACTCCCGATGAATTAAATTGGAAAATGGATTGCTTTATTATAAACAACAAAAAGAACCGTCAAATGGAAAGAAGAACGTTCAAAATGTATTGCATGTAAACACTGAATAACTTATGATGTTTTGTGCCCATGAAGCTAAATACCGGGGAATGTGCAATATTCATTAGTGTGTGTATATCGAAACCGGAAGTACAATTCCGCTAGATGGAACGCACGAAGTTCCTGAGAATGGAACGCATGCGCGTCACTTCCGGCGGAAGTGACGCAGACTTCCGGAATCGGCGCACAGGAACGGAGGTTCCTTGGCGCCCTTTTTGATATTTAAATCCCACCAGCCACGGGAAACATCACGCTTCTGAAGAAGGACCAAATAGGTCTGAAATGCATTAAGCTGGTGTTCCCGTGGCTGGAAGAAATACCTGTTCATTCTATATATGCTGTACGCTGTGGACCATACTTCAACGTCTGAAAGGTTCCGGAGCCTATCACCGTGGAAGTTCTTGGGTGTCACCTCCCACAACGTTTGTCACCGGCTGGTGACTATATGCCTTTTTACCCTGCAAAAATTGTGAGTGCATTAATAAAATATCTGTTATCCCTATAAAAAAGGTGTCTGCACGATCAGTTTTTCTTCTCCCATAGACAAAATCCTAAGGGGAGAGAGGTTTAAATACTGGGCACAATCGTGGAATTATTGGGTGCAACCCCCCACAACGTTTATCACCGGATGGTGATTATATGCCTTTTCATTCTGCAAAATTGTGAGTGCAACATTAAAAATGATCTGCCATCTATAAAAAAGGTGTCTGCACAATCAGTTTTTCTCTTCTTTAGAAAAATCCAGAGGAGGGCCAGAAAGCATTGGATATTTTGGAGGATATTATCCTTATTGGAACCCTGATTGTCAGTGTGGGAAACACAGAGGGACTCTTTTCTCTTTTTCCATTATATTGGAACTTGTGGACTTAATACCTTAGTGTAAGTTATATATGATTGAAGTGCGCCAGGGGTATCGTTTTCTTTTTGTCTTTTCCATAGGGCTTAAAGCAGAACAATAACCTTTCTTTAGTACTATGGCTTCCACCTAAGGGATGGGCAGGTAAACAGCCAATTTTAATAAATTAAAGAAGTTAACGGAATACATTATTATAAATTTAACATATTTAGCCACAAGTGTTTTGTTTTAGTAAACAAAATCAATAAAAACCTTTCTACTATGTTAGGATTATAAGTATCAAAGTTCAATGTACTTTACAACATCCTTTAATAAGTGGTACCAAGTAAATGTTTTTGCAAGACACTGAGCTTTTAGACACATTAAATAAACAAGTAATGATCACAGTGAATGTGTGAAAAGCAAAGATATGTTTAAAATCTGAGTAATATATGATACAGCTAGCATGTAGATGTCATGGAGGGAGTGGTATTTGGATATGAGTTCCAGCGAATGCGAGTATATATTTACCAGATATTTAAGTTCTCTTCACTGGCGAGAGATGGCAAAGGATAGTACCGGTGATTCCCCAGTATATGGATCCAAAGTCACTCAGTGGGTGGAAATATGCAGGTCTTGATGGTATGCAAATACCTGGCTCTGTCACTGCGAATTCAACTTGAATGATAGGGTTCCTGTGGTGGAATGGTAACTGGTCCGGATGTAGTCTGGTGTATGACTCGGGCTGAAAGGGTGTAGATTTGGATTCCTCTCCAAAAGCAGGCTGGGACAAGGGAGGCTTGTCTCAGCCTGCTTTTGGAGAGGAATCCATTTCTACACCCTGGCAGCAAACATACATACAGAAAAAAAATCTGGCAATGTATGGGAGCATATGAGATTCTACCATTTGCTCCCAGAGGCTGGAAAACAAACAATAGAAATTCAGATAAATTGGTTAAAGTCGTTTGATTTATCAAATTAAACCAAACAATCCTTTTTATCCATTTTCCAGTGTTTGGGAGAAATTGTCATTTTCTCCCATACATTTTCAGATTTTTGTTTCCCCTGGACAGATTGGAGAGATAAATCTTTGTGTGTGTACCCAGCTTTAAGCTTTACCACCTGGGGTTATTCAATTACAGATAATTATCCTTGTCCATTAAACAAATTCGTTTTTTGGCCATTACTCCAAAGAATCCGGGATAAAGTCTCTGACCAATGTCTTGTGGGTTCCTTCTTTGTACCCACTGGCATATCTATAATTGGTGCAAGGTGTGAACACAGGCTGTTGAGTCCAGGGGGGGCACCACACACCCGAGCCTATTTATTGAATACATACAGTACCACTCCAGAATCCCACTTTGGCAGCAGCAGCACTGCACAACTCACCAGTACAATGTTGTAGCAGCCATTATGCAGATGTTTTGTGCATGCACAGTAGGGAAATTGGCAGGGAAATAGGTGCACTGACATTTTTCTGGGGAGCTGCGCATGTGTACTGGTGGTTTAGGTGGCCTGCATTGTAAACCATCAGAGGGTTTACATTTTAGAGTAGCCTACAGAACAAGGTTGGCATTGAATAGAGGTAACTACTACATTGCATTCTGTAGGTATTATATTTTCAGTGTTGGTCTGGCTGACATTGGGATAGGTAGTCAGGATTCAAACCATGTACTCATACAATATAGGTCCTTGTTGCTGTACTCCCTCAGGTGGGCTTTTTGTGTCCTAGTTAAGAGAGAAGGGAGATGCGGTTTGCATTGTATATTGGTAATAAAGATACTCTCAATATTGTATTAAGCTCACCAGAATGCTGTTTTTATATAGAAATCCCAATCATTAGCTGGTTGTTTTTCATATATGTTTGAGCTCCCGGAGCAAAATTTGCTTAATCACAATATTCACAGAATATTAAAATAGGAAGACTGGAAACACTGGCTTTACCAGTCTGATATTTTACAGTACTGAAACTGCTAAATAAAGTTAGATTTAAATGTTTGCAACTACCGATCTTGAATGAGCAAATTAACAGTTGACCAGGCCATGCCCTCACTTGCCATTGGCTACAGAAGTTTTTTCAGAGTATGTCAGGCTGAACAGTTTTAGATTTTCAATGTGGGAAACAAAGCAGTGTCAATTTGACAAATAAAATTTGACAAATCATTAATAACAGATTTGCAAAGCCACGTATTATTAAAATACATTTCTATCACCTTGACAACTTTGAAGATAGTTATCAATTTGCAGATTTGTGCTGTTAGGGAAATTTATATTGATATCTTTGCAAACAAGCGGGAAAATCCATTCACTGTGATATCATTTAGAGCGAAATTCAATTAGCTGCGAGACGATATTAGCTGCACTTATAAATACAAATTATGTTACTTTAAGTAATCAGCCTGAAGCTAGTTCAGCGTTGCTTGAAGCTAATTGAATTCAATGCTTAGAGATAAATGTAAACTCTTTGGTTTGATTTTTTTTTATGTAAAATAAATAATCACTACTTTTAGAGGCGGATTCAATTACTTGCGGTGTTTAACGTACAGATAAAGCTGCCTCATTTTTCTGCATTTTCCCCATGTATACGATGTGGGGAAATGTGTATGGGTGAATTTAAAGTAAATTTTCCTTAGAACTACTGAGGCTGTGATAAAAATAAAAACTACTACATTAAGGCTACCCATTGGCAGTTAACACACATGGTATACTGTAGGTATCTTATTTAATTGCTCAGGGCAGAGAAATAAGCCCTTGGTAAACCCCTGGCTAATAGAAACTGCCTCTTGGATTATATTACTATAAGATAGAAATCTAAACATTTGAAAGCAGATGAAACCACTTGCCCATCACAGTCTGCCCATGTGTACACACAGCTACACACACACACACACACACACAGCTACACGCCAGGGTTCATTTTTTTTTCAAGAGCCAATTAATCTAAAAGGATATTTTGATTATGGGAGGTAACTGGAGTACCAGGAAGAGATCCACTCAAGCACAGGGAAAATATACAAACTCCACACACCGTCCATGCACACGGTGGGCATTTCTTAGGCACAACGCTCAGCAAGGACACGAGGGGGACGAATTACCATCTCAGAAATACATAAAATCCAGACTTTGGAAACCAATGTATGGGAACAATGACCACCTATGCACAGTGGTGTAATGGGGCACTCAATTTTTACACAAATAGTATTAACATACTTCACCTATGCCAGTAAAGATTGAGTATTAAAAATGTAATAAGTAAACTATAAATTTGTCCAATGTATAGCTTTATATACAGTATTATGTTAATGAATAAATTGTTTAATCATCAGTTTTCAATAGAGAGTAAGTGAAATAACACAATATTTAAATATGTATATGCCTTAGAAAAAGTGTAACACATTGTCAGAGGGCAAGAACAACACATTAATACAAAGTTTGACAATGTTTAGAAATATAACTATTTAATGGGACTTATTGTCACTTTTATTTTGTGCATTCCAAGCAGAAGAAACAAAGAGTACAAATTAATAATGCTCTAGGAGCATAGAAAATATATTATGCATTAGAGTAGAAGCAAAAAATGTACACAGAACAAACAATAACCTGCATTCTGGCATTTAAGCAAAGGTCATGTCCTCCTTTTTGTACACATTAAAATGCACTGTCCATTGGAAAGTATTATCCAACTCCATTTACCATAGTTGCAGCAATGATTTTATAATTTGAAATGACTTTCTGAAGTTTGCCATAAGAAACCTTCTCCTCCAGCAGCCTCATGTGCATAGATGTCCCCTCAACTGAAACTGAATGAAATTGACATTCTTTTTCAGTGTCCAAAAACGCCTTTGATTTCAAAACCAAATTCGATGTATGTCGATTTGGACTAATGGTTTCTTGTTTGATTTTGTATGTGCATTTCAAAATCCAACATAAAATCACCTATACAATCGTGTGGTTCTTCTAAATGTGGTTTCGATAAATCACCAATGTTACATGCATAGAAAGAAAATAATTGTGTTTAGAAGCCTAAATCACCTGTTTGCTTCTAAGGCAGCTCAATTTTATTGTTTGAGTTACTTTCAGCTCAAAAGCCGCACAGTGTGTATGCGCTCCCACATCATCGCCGACCACTGACGCTCATTTGCTGGTTTTACCAGCAGATGAGTAACAGAGTGGATGCTTTCCACAATGTCCAACCCTGTGAAAATTGCTAAGACTGGTGAAAATTGCTCAGTGTGTATGCACCTTTAGACAATTATTTTGTGACAGTATAACAATTTTGTGTTTAAATTGTGTCCAATTTTCAAATCAGGGGAATCAGTAAATCAGTGGATCCTATATTTGTCTATGCAAAAGTACTAACGTTTTGTCAATATTTACTTTTGAATGAGATTTGATTTTATATTCAATTTAGCCTTTAGCAAATCTTCACATTGCAAAATCAAATGTAAAATCACTGAAAACCCAAAACTGAACATTTGTACATAGATCCCCCCCTCCCCAGTATTTTGAGATAACAAGGAATCAAACATTGAAGTTTATGATCTCTTGTATGCGCATCTCACTACTGTAAGAAGCGTGAGTGGAGCCATATAGATTAACGGCACTATAACTATCGTCTGCAAAAAATAAATTAAAAAAAGAGTAAGATGCAGTAGGTGGCTACATTTGACAAAATGTACTTTTATACAACTGTAGTAGGCTCCTAAGTTCGTAGCCAACTGCATATTACAATGTCCTGCTCTCTGCATAATAAACTGTTTTTGCAGTGGCAACCACAGCAATTTGTCAGAAGGTAGGACCAGGGCACTCTTTTCCTTTGCTGCATGGGAGGGCAGACAGAGAACCTTTTACCTTGAGGCAGTGGCAGCGGGCAGTAGGTTCTGTCAGTGCCGCAAGAGGTCCTATCAACCTCTTGCAGCACTGAAAGAATTGGCCAGGCAGTAGGTAGGTAAGTTTCCAGGCCTGCTGTGACGTGTATATATATCTATATAACTATATTTTATTGGCAAGTGGTTCAGATTTCCTCTGTTCTTTTCAACAAATTAGCACAAGATCAGATCTATGTAGCTGGCTACCCAAAACACATGAGCTGGGTAGACAACAGGATGCCATTTTAAGATTCGAAATGCAAGTGGCACTCAGAGTCTTGAGGAACAGTGAAAAGCATTAAAAGCATTATTTATTCGATCTACATTTCGGGGACTAAATCCCCCTCATCAGGATTTAATCCCTGAAACGAATCAAATAAATACTGCTTTGCACCATTCTTCAAGAGTCCAAGTGCCACTTGCATTACCCACATTGCTATACAACTTTCCCATGGGAGAGGACGTGAGGGCACAGAAGCAGGTGACTTCTTTGTGTGTGTGTGTGTGTGTGGGGGGGGGGAACGGAGTTTGACAACAGGTCGAAAAGTGATAATCTGCATACTGAACAAAAAGGAATCGTCTGCCTGTAGCTGTGTCTCTCCTTCCCTCATTTCTCCTTAGGTTAACCTAGTGCCTGTATCATTGGTTAATCAGGTAATGATAATTCACATATCATGTGATCCCAGACAAGGAATCTTAAAACCAAACACTCCCTATTGAGGCCAATAGTGTGATATTGTTTTGTAACAGTTATTAAGACATTACATGAAGAATAAAAAAAAAATGGACTTCCATTGACCCCTGAGAAGGTCCCAAAAGTCATTGAACAGGATGAAACACATTGGAAAGCTACTGCTGAGCACCTACATTGATGCAAAAATAACTAGATAAGCTTTTATATTTCTACTGATTGTACAAGACTTTTTTTTACTATTCTTTATGTAATTGTTAGGCGCCGTACCTGGCGTCGCCGCCGTCCAGGTCCCTCGGCAGCGTCTGCGCTGCTAGGACGGCGGCCATCTTCCGACGCGTGTCATCAGGAAGCTTCGGGGATGTTGCTAGGCAACGCCCCGAACTTCCGCTCCGGCCGTCTCTGCAGGGGGAAGACTCTGCAGGGCGGACAGGAAGTGATGTCGCCACAGGGGGCGGCTAATTCAAATATAAGCCGGCGTCTTTCTCACACTGACGCCGGTTATAGCGTTCTTTCAGCTGTTTGCTAAGATCGTGTTCCTGGTCCTGGTCCCTGTCGGAAGAACCCCTGTTGTTCCCTGCCTGGTCTGCCTTGCCTGGTTTTGTCCTGCCGTGCCTGAGATTCCTTTAGTGTGCCCAGCTGTGAGAATCATCATCCTCAGAAGTCTGCAGGGGCTTGTCTGTGACTCCGTCATCTCTCCAGATAAGTCAGGGGTTACCCTGTGTTTCCCTCCTGCTGTTTGGCATCCTTCTTTGTTGTACATCTCATTCAGCATTATTGCTATTTCTTTATATAACATCTCACAAGCATTGTTGCCATTTTTTGATATCTTCTTCTGAGCATTGTTGCTATTTCTTTATATAACATCCCACAAGCATTGTTGCCATTTTTATATCACCTCCTGAGCATTGTTGCTAGTTCTTTATATAACATCTCTCAAGCATTGTTGCTATTTCTTTATATTACATCTCTCAAGCATTTATTGCCATTTTGTGTCATCTGCTGAGCATTGTTGCTCCCCTGGGGTTTCTGGGAGTTCCCCGTTTCTGGTGTTTAGTTAGGTTGTCCCCTTGCTCTCTTCTGGCCTCGGCGGACGTGTTGTCCATCCCTAAGACCTGCCTGTAGCGGAGTGAGGCGGACCTAATTCGCCCTTCAGCCGAGACGGGCCCAGGTGAAGCCTAGCCTAGCACACGTCCGTCGATTCCAGCCAGAGGCAACGGAGTTAGATTGGCGGGGACACTCCCAGAATCCTTACAGTAATGTCTTAATAAATGGGGTGCCGGATGGGTTCCCGACAGTCGGGATCCCGACAGTCATTTACTCGACGTCGGCATCCCGACTGTCAAAACGCCGGCAGCCGGGTGACCGACGGCCACCCGCTATTTTCCCTCGTGGGGGTCCACGACCCCCATAGAGGGAGAATAGAATAGGTGGCTCGCGTAGCGAGCCACCGTGCCCGCAGCGTGGCGAGCGCAGCGAGACCGCAAGGGGCTTTTTTGCACTCGCCATGCTGTCTGACTCCGGGCAGTCGGGATCCCAACGTCGGGATAATGACTGTCGGGATCCCGACTGTCAGAGTCCCATATCACACCCTAATAAATGTTACAAAACAATATCACACTATTGGCCTTTTTATCCCCAATGGGAGTGTTTGGTTTTAGGGTTCCCTGCCCAAGAATTGCATAATATAGGAAGAGGAAATCATCATTATCTGATGAGCCCATGATCCTGGAACCAGGTCAACCTAAAAGGTGCCCATACATGGTGCGAGGGTGGGCATCCCATCACACAGCACATAAAGTCTGTGCAGCCCATGCTTTTTTCGGATCGCATAGCACGCAAATCGCATTCGATTTGCATGCAATGCGATCTAGTTCAAAACGCAGAGAAATATTGTACCATGTATGGGCACCTTAAGGAGAAAAGAAGAAAGGAAAGACACTGTTACAGGCAAATGATTCATTATTGTTCAGTCCGCACATTAATTAACACGTTTATGATACCTGATGAAAATACACTGGAGGTGCAGAAGTTTTACCATTGCCACACATTATTGTGGGAATGGAAAATGGGCTATTTTGAGAACTTTCAGCAGCCACTTTAAGTTGGGAGTGAAATATATAAATATATATATATATATATATATATTATATAATAGATAGATAGATAGATAGATAGATAGATAGATAGATAAATAGAGATATATAGATATCCAAGGAAAGATGCAGCGGCACTCAAGAGGTTCCAAAATTGTATAGGTGTGTGTCTATAAAATGTCAACAATCAAGCAACATTGACTCAAAGTCTATTCAATATTTAATAAAAAATATATACATGCATAATAAATGATTGGCTAATTAGAGAATAACTAATGGACTGTCATTAGTGCTTCTATAAGTCTGATTATCCAATTCATAAAAATGCAAACATATGAAGCAAGGTAATTGAACTTGACAGATACTTACAAAGAAAGGTCATCATTGACCAAACAACAATGTCAAAAATGTCTTTGGAAGGCTTTTGCTGAGAATATTTGAAACAAGATGCTTAATTTGATTTAGCAGACTTAACAAGTAAACCTTTGACCTTTCACAAACCAGGCCAGCTGTGTCAGCGCACTAATGTGCGTCCAATTTTACAGACAGCAGATACTCAGTAATAGATTCATCTGTATATGCTGACAGAGGCATGGCAGCTGCCCATTATAATGCTATGGAAAGATGGTAGACATAATCTACTCCTATTCTCAAACACAGACAAAAACCAATACACCTACAATACCCCAAAAACTTTAGGTTTGCAAATTATACTGATAATGTACACATCGTCTTCAAACCACCACCTAATCAGAATAATGAATTACATTATCATTATCGTTAATGTGAGATTGAGAGTGGACTGCAAGGAAAAAGCCACCGCACAGACAGAAAAACACCACTTGATAAATTGCGAGAGAATTGTGAATGGATCACTTATCGCCATCTATTCACAAATTCTTACGCAATTCCCGAAACATCTCAGAATTCCTGCCATCTCAGCAATTATGTTTAGGTCTGAAGGGCCCCATACACTACAACGATATGTCTGACCCTGACCCTGACACTATGGTGTCATTTTTGTATAAGGTATATCTCAAGCGATTGATCAAGCCAAGATAAATTGCATGAGATATATCTTATAGTATACAATATATACAATGGGCTGGATTAGGGGGCTAGAGGGGACTGAAAACATAAGCCAAACTTCCTGCGATAAATCTCATGCGATATATCACATGAACAAAAAAAGCACCCATTTTCCATCCGATTCCAATGTACCAATGGTGCAGTAGGAGCAATAAAGGGGCTCCTAACCAGCACTCACAGGACCTCGCATCGGATAGGATGGAAAACACATACAATTTGCCACCTTACAAATTATATATATTGTTCCGAAAGTTTGTAATCTAACAAAATCATTGTAGTGTATGGGGCCCATGAGGCTTACACTAATCTGCAACAGACAAGGAGGAAGTGGTCTTGGCTGATGTCACAGACCCTCACCAAAATTGCCTGGGAACGCCTGTGTTTTTTCAGACATGGAAGTGTAAAAAAGGGCAGTGTGCTACAAAGGCACCAGGGGTGTTTAGTTAACAAGCCTAGGGAAGTTCTTCATACAATGTTTGCTGGCAGTTCACAAGGTGATTGACTAGGAGTGGCCATGTGTGGGTGGGAAACGATCATATGTAGGGCGTGTCAAGAAAAGCTCAGGGCATGCTGGAAAAATGCTCTGAGTATCAGGGAAAACGCAGGCATGGAATCCGCACTGGATCCTTCCATCAGTATTAATATGTCAAAGGACTAACAAAGAGGTAGTGAGGGGTATATGAATATTCACAACCTAACTGATTTGTAAGGTGTTTGAAGTTGGTAAAAGAGATAAATGTGTGGGTGATAAAGTGAGATAACTGTCCAGCCAATCAGCTCCTATCTGTCATGTTAGAGGCTGGGTTTGAAATTGTCAGTAAGCAGCCGATTGGCTAGGCGTTTATCTCTTTTAAGGCTTAATACATCTGCCCCAATAAAGGATAGGAAAAAGAGGAAAGAGCACTCAAATAAATGTAGCTATGCAATTAAAAATGAACTTTTAATGAAAAGTGCATTTTTTATTACATTTAATTGAGTGCCCCTAGCAAAGAGTGCTCTTTCCTCTTTTCCCTATCCGTTATTGGGGCAGATGTATTAAGCCTTAAAAGAGATATTGAGCTTATTGCAATGGGTTGAGGACATTTTCGCTCGGATGCAAACGGATGTGCAGCCGTTCACATCTATTTGCACAGCATATACATGTATTTGGAGAGGGGGGTGGAGGCTAAACTGATCACTGGCTGTGCACATTTTCAGCAGTGCGGTGAGGTCTGAATCAGGCCCTTTATCTATTGCTTATATTTAACTGTTTATGAGTTGACATGCTGCTTCATTATCTGCTGCTTAAACACTGCTGGGATGCCAGGAGGCAAACTTATCACTAATCTGAACTGCTCTGATTAACCCTTTCACATGCGACCCACGTTCCCCACCGATGGGAGGGGGGTCAGAGTCAGAGGTCAGACCTGCATGCAGGAACCAATGGCATGTCATACACATCCGATTTGGGTAGATTTCGCACCAGATTACATTCGGCCCATGATTGGTACCTCTCGGATTTGCTGTACAATAGGGGAAGCTTGAAACCAGCAATAATGTTCTAATTTCCATGGCATACAATTAAAGCAAGATAGTTATTTCAGGACTAGAAATCACATACACTGTATAGTCATCTGGGGCCGGGCAATCAGTCCGATATCAGCTGAGCCCCTAAATAAGTGTATGGGGCGACTGTGCACTCATTCTAGACCACAAGCTCAATCACTGCAAATCAAATACTAACCATTACTGGCAAAAGCAAGTTCAGTCTAATTATGTTATCAGAA
Organism: Crinia signifera; assembly: GCF_055691185.1. Lineage (NCBI taxonomy): Eukaryota > Metazoa > Chordata > Amphibia > Anura > Myobatrachidae > Crinia > Crinia signifera. The sequence goes on along the minus strand of NC_139221.1, from coordinate 207,774,104 downwards.
TGTTTTGGAATGTGAATGTCAATGTGAATATCTTAATACAGGGAATGTATCTATCTATATATTTATATACAGTAACCCGAAATAGGGTTGGTATAAATAATAAATTCCCCACCATCTACCTGGGTTGCTGACCCAAAACTCCTTTTGACTGGTGGAGATGTCCTGATAAAGGTGTCATTTGTTAACTGAAACGTTGACCTTTGACACTGTGTTGGTGTTGTGTAAGATGTAGTGACCACTGATTTACCTCACAACAGCTTTATGCTTCATATGTGACTTTGTACGTATTTAAAACTAATTTATGTGCAGCCCAGCATCTACTGTATATGGAGAGGTGTTTTCTTGCAAACAACATTTAAAATGTATAGAAAAAGACTACACGATACTGCCCTTAAATCATTACAACCGCACAGTGCATTTCAAACTGAATGGCAACTCTGTGTATGAAGACACATCTATATTAACCCATGTCCCAGAGCTGCTGTAAACCAAAACTTTTTTTTTATTCACATTTATGAGGTGGGCAAATTTCAGTAGGAATGTTTTAGTTTTTAATGTAAAGCAGAGTATCTACTGAATGGTCAATATATTGTTGACACATTAGCAGGTGTGTACCCACAACGTCTTTATTAGACAGAGCGCATCAGGCCAGCAGCACAGCCAATGAACGATAGATTTGCAGATATATCTGAGCCCTGTGCCGAATGCACAGGCGGTCCGCAAAGGTTACCAGAAACGGGCATCACCACTGGACGGGCACATGTAAATGCCCGCCCAGTTGCAACCTCATTCACAACACATTGGGCCAATGATTGGTAAGTATGTATGCACTTAATGACCGTGAGATATGACACCGCTGGTGCTTTGGCTGGACAGCTTATACACTGGCCTATTGTGTACCCAGCCTAATTGAACACATATCATGGCAGATATGCTTTAATTTCAGTATAAAAAGTTGTATAGAAAAAAAATGTTCAAAAACAAAACAAAAATGATTTTTTCATGTTTTTTATCTATTTCATCTTTTATCTATAGTGTATTGTTCAGTTGAATCCTAAAAGGTTCAAATAAATCACAGCCAAGACTGGCAGTACTACAGTAGACTGAAAACTAGCATCACAGAAAAAAAAAAGTCCTTTGTCTGAGAAGTTCAAATTCCTAACCCAACTGGGATAATGTCTGATTTTTTAAAAGTATTTGTTGTAAGTGAGAGGCGCTGCACAGTAAGAAATAAACAGGTGTAAGCAGCATTGGTATCATAATAATGAGATGCTTAGTCAACAGTAAATGTTTTCAGTGATTTATGAGAGACTGACATTTTAAGGACGGTTAGCTTAGGATACATGACATTTTAAGGACAAAGTAAAAAATGCAGTCGTTTTAATGACAACAGTTACTCCATTGTAAAAAGACCACTCGCTTTTAAAAATTGTGACTGTAAAAGTAGCTACTGTACAGAGTGCATGGATTGAAATGTGCAAATTTTATTCTGGGTCTGATACTGCAATACGGTACAAACAGAAACTCACTACATAGTTTTGTTTTCCCAATTGGATGGTGGCATGATTGCACACAGATCCCTGCGGAGGGGGATATTGGAGACTGCGGAGGGGGATATTGGAGACTAAGGGGGAAATTTACTAAGATGGGATTTTTGTTTCAGATAGAATCTGATTGGTTGCCCATAGCAACAGCCTATCTATTATCTTCTAGAAGGTTCTAAATACAAATAAGTAGATGCTGATTGCTTGCTCAAAGCAACATCTCATCTTAAATAGAGCTCCCATTACCCTAATAGTGGGTACATTTGACCCTTTTTTATTTTTGCTGTAATTGTGGTGAAATCAATCCCGCAGCGATGCAGAGAATTGTTGGATCATCGGAATACCACGCACATATGACAAAATAAGGCATGCCAAGATATAGGCTTGTCCAGGAGCTCAGAATTTGTAATTAGGAACGCCTAACATATGGCAACACCCAGCATTTCAAGGGCGTTTGAATGAGAATGTTGGGCAATCTCATGCTAATGCACCCATGACGGACATGCGGGGGCGGGCAGATGACATCACAGGATGTCAGCTGCCCGCCCATGTCCTCCTAAACGTGCACGCATATGTAAGGTTGCTCAGAGAAACCATACATATGCATGCACCTTCCACATCTTTCCATGGTCGGCGACCATGGAAAGATGTGGAAGGTTCCCAATGGCATGCAAATGGCTGTTTATGTAAAACATCCATTCGCAGTCAGTGCGAACGTACACGCTTTGCGAATGGTGGGCTGGTGTACCATCATTCTCAAGGCAGGATCTGGTTCATCCGCAAGGATGCAAATTCGCATCCGAGGTAATGAACCAGAATAACCCTCTTTATCTCTTGTTAAGACTTAATAATTTTGTCCCAAAGTCTGTTAACTCAAATGGAACGGAGATTGAAGTCAAGGACGAAATGTACTCTAATTGAGTTCTGCTGAGTGATTTCAGCAATGTAGATTGCTCAGCACACAGCATTGCACAGCGATGTGGTAGCGCTATGCGCAGAGAGATCTGTCAGGGCTAGTGTTCTCCAGTGAGAATACTAGCCCTGACTGGCAATGTAATTAGATTTATCGAGCATGCTGGATATGAATTGATAAGGCTATCGCTATGGCCCCTACACACAGAGTGATGTAAGCAATCTAGTCAGATCTCTAAAGGCCCCCAAACACTATGCAATTTGGGCAGGATTTCACCCGATTCGGATGAATCAGGCCGTGAAATCGGCCCAAATCGCATGTTTAGACATCCAGTTCGACCCAATTTCCCGTGCGCATCGGATCGCAGTCAGGCAGTCGGACCAGCTGCACATAAGATTTCCTAAGTCTTATGTGCAGCCTCTGGGCGGGGGACACTGCGAGGGGCGGGCAGTAGCAGCGAGCGGGGGGACGCCGGAGAGCCAGGCAGGGGGAGAGCCGGGCAGGGTCAGCAGCGGCAGATGCTGGGGAGCTGCAGGGGGAAAACCGGGCATGGTAAGTTGTCAAATAGGCAGCGGGTGTGTGTGTGTGCTGGGGGGGGCGCTGGAGAGCCAGGCAGGGGACACAGAGGCAGTGCGCCGGGGGACGCTGGTGAACCGGCAAGGGAAACGAGGGAGCTGGGTAGAAGGATCAAGGACTAGTCTTTGCAAGGAAAAAAAAAACATTACAAATGAATGGGCAGCTAGCAATTGGCTGAGAGAGCTCTCAGCCAATCACAATCCCCTTGCGCGCTGCCTCTGTGTCTCCTGCTCGGCTCTCCGGCACCCCTCAGCACCGCTGCCTATTTGTCAACTTACCATGCCCGGCTCCCCAGCGCCCCCCGCCCGGCTCCCCCCCATACAGCTCCCCAGCATCCCCCGACCGCTGACCCTGCCCGCATCTCCCACTGCAGCTCCCCGGGAGTTGCATATGATAAATCGCATGGCGATTTATCACATGCAAAACTTGGCACATCAAGTGCCTAATCATGTGTGACCCCTCCCGGGAAATCAGGTCCGACTTGTGCCTAGGACAAGTCAGGCTAATGTATGGGTTCCCTTAGAAAATGCCCTGAAATCGCCCCATATGTACTGTAGGCCTCATGAGTGCTGCTTAATACGTGTGAAGCATAAAAGTATATGTTAAATAATTACATTGAAAAACCCACAAATAAACATATAATGACTACAGCAATCAATATTTCTTGGTGACATACTTACAATATCAAACCTCTGTGTCATATTTCCTTGGATGTCAAGTAAATACACCTTCCCATTGTGAGTCCCCAAGGCCAAAAACTGCAAGAGAGAAATAAAGATAAGAGGCATTGTTGTGATTATTCATGTAAAGCATTTCCCAAGAGTAGGAAATCTTGAATATCCCAAACCATCATTACCATAAGACTACTGGTAAGGCACAGAACCAGAACCCTTATCAGCTGACAAATCTTGGCATGTCACTTGTTCGAGCACTGACTGCTGGCAACTCATTAAATATGCAGAGTGAATGCAGTGTCCTGGATACAAATCAGGCTATGAGGCTTCATAAAAATGGACAGATACTGTACTGTAGCAAACATATTCAACAGCCAACATGTTAATGTAGGGTCAACAGCCAACAGGTTAATGCAGGGGTAATCCGAGATACTAGCTTCAAGCTGAATTTCAGTGCACTGTAAAGCAAGCCGCAATATAATATGTAAATAATCAAATGCCTGCATTCACATAAGAAGGCAAATTGGATGATAAAGAAATGTTAGTCACAAATCTCACTAATGGAAGTAAAGCATATCTGACAGAAGTACAAAATAAAATATTGTCTAGATGGTGGGGAGGATAATGATATGTGATGGGAAACCAAACAGAATTACACACATGGTCTAAGAGCATTTAAAAAAACAACATACAACAACCTAGTTGATACATACCCAAAGTATAATGTTGATGTAAATGCAATAAACAAGGACACACAGTAGAGAAGTATATGCATAACATGCTGTAGACATGGGAAAGAGAAGAAAGAAGTGGACAAAAGTGCAATGGAACAGACAAGAACAAGGTAGCAGGGAGATAGTATGCTTAATGGGCCTTATTCGAGTTCACTCTTTCTGACAAAATCCTTCTTAGATGGACAAAACCATGTGCACTGCAGGGGGGCAGATGTAACATGTACAGATAGAAATAGATTTGGTGATTTTTTGGTGATTCTTTGCAGGGTAAATACTGGCTGCTTTATTTTAACACTGCAATATAGATCTCACTTTGAAGTAAAACCCCACCCAAATCTAATAGTGTGTACACACGGTTCGATATGGCTTCCGATGTTGACGATATCGTCAACATCGGAAGCCATATCGCATACATATCGCATACTGATTGTATGCATTGTAAGGGCTTCCTAGCCCGATGCGCGCTCCCGTTTAAGGAGAGATCGGAGGGGAGATAGAGTGGGCAGCACACTCTATCTAGCACAAATCGCAAGCATATCGCATGCATCGTATGTGCCTTGCGATATGCTTAAGATGCGATGTGCTATACGATTTCCAGGGCCCTGTCAGTTATCCTGTTGTTAAGTCAAAATCGCTAAGTCAAAATCTTAAGCAAATCTTAAGGCACATACCGTCTTTCCCCGATAATAAGACACTGTCTTATTTTTTTTTTCCTCCAAAAAAGACCATAGGTCTTATTTTCGGGGGAGGGCTTATTTTAATATGAAATGCCTTATGAAATGCCCCACAATTTAATGTGCCCCCCTGCGCCTTTAAGAAATTCCCCACTGCCTTTATGAAATGCCCCACAATTTGTATTTTACATGCCCCCACCTGTTTTTTTGAAGTTCATTGATGGCGTGTTGTGGTGAGCAGCAGCCATCCAGCCACTCAGTCAGTCAGCCGCGTGATGTGCGCGGCGCGATGTGCGCGGCGTGACGTCACGCCGCGCCTACCGCAATGCATCCCTGGGAACGGGAGCTGCGGTGCTGCTGGTGAGTGAGCGGAGGGCAGCGGGGGTCAGCGGGGGTCAGCGGATGCAGCAGGGGCCGAGCGGAGGCTACACATTAGGTGTACACACAATTACATGGGGAAAATGGTAGGTCTTATTTTCGGGGGAGGGCTTATTTTGGACCAGCGTCCAAAATCTGGGGTAGGTCTTATTATCGGGGTAGGTCTAATTATCGGGGAAAGACGGTAGGAAATCGCATAGTAAATCAAATAGGAAATCGCATAGCAAATTGTATGGTAAAAAGTCAAAATCTTAAGCATATCTTAAGGCATATCTTAAGGAGTAGAGAAAAAAAGGGAAAAGTAAAAATCGGACAAAACATCGAATCGTACATCGGATCGCACAGAACATTGAACCGTGTGTACACACTCTTATTAGATCTGCACAAGTTACATCTGCCCCCCTGCAGTGCACATGGTTTTGTCCATCTAAGAAGGATTTTGTCTGAAAGAGTGAACTCGAATAAGGCCCAATAAGACATTGAGAATGTGGGATGGACATAGGTACATGGTAATATTGTGCAGATCAAGGCTATCAAACCTTCAGCTGCACATCCCAATATGCCCTGCCACAGATTTCTATTAGGAAGTGCTAAAACTGTGGCAGAGCATACTGGGATGCGTAGTTCCACAACAGATGAAGAGCCACAAGTTTGACACTCCTGGTGTAGATGGAGGTGAGACAACATAGCATGCTGGAAGATACCATACAAAATAATACTACATTTCATATTCACGCAATCACAAAGTCAAGAAACTACTACTGTATCTTTCTGACACCCATGCTGTAAGATTGTGCAAATATGGATGCACAGATAGTGATAAGCGGATCTGGTTAGCTTACATCTCCAGCATACTGTACATGTCAATTCCTTATCAGTCTGCTGATCACTATCTGTGCAATCATATTGTACACTTACCAAAAGGGTTACAAATCTACTGCTTTATACTTGTTTGTATAACAATGTATCAGCATTGAAGATTCTGTTACACTGACGACAAAGCATTATAATCTTGAAAGAAGTCTATTCCATTGCAAACACTGCACATACATGTATGTGGACAAGACTTCATTTTGACATAGTTTATGACATCTTTAGTTTTATAGTCTGATACTGTATATGCTACTTAGTTACATACAATAACAAAAATACCAGAAAAGGGTACAGTATATGATGTATTTACTGTAAGTGCCCCGTACTGTTTAACTACAGTATTCAGTAGCCCTCATATCAGGGTTTCCTACCCTCCCGGAATGGCTGGGAGGCTCCTGAAAATCGGGTCAGTCTCCCGGCCCCACCCGGGAAGGTGGGCAGCCCCCCTTCCCCGCTGATGTAATTACAGCAAATTGCAGGTATGCAAAGAGGGGGCAGGGCTAAAATTATGCTGTAGCGACATTTTGCCTCATTTAAGCCCTGCCCCCTCTCCGCGGCCCCCGAATCATGGAGTTTTAAACCATAGGGCGGGGCAAAATGAAATCAGCCTTGTCCCCGCCCCTCCTGATGTGTTGCCTCTCTGGGCTTCTCTTGGAGGGATGAAAAAAAAAAAGTAGGCAAGTATGCCTCATAGACTTAAAGGGCCTAATTCAGACATGTTCGCAGGACACATTTGGTTAGCAACACCATGTGCACTGCAGGTGGGGCTGATATATAATATGCAGATTTAGATATGGATGGATGTTCAAACTGAAATCTATATTGCAGTGTAAAAATAAAGAAGCCAGTATTTACCCTGCACAGAAACAAAATAACTCTCACTAATCTAACTCTCTCTGCACTTGTTACATCTGCCCCACCTGCAGTGCAGCATGGTTTTGTCCATTCTCTAAAAAAAGCTAATTTCATATCTGAATAAGGCTCTAAGTGCAGGAGCAATACCATTCCCCAGCAAGTTCTAAGCACTACATTTCATCAGTACACATGGTGTCATGTCCCTTTGTCAAAGATATTGACCATTGTGGCTGCATAAAACCACAATACTCATGGGGAAGCTACATATTGCAGCCTGAGGCATTAACAGCAATCTGACTTTTCAGACATTTGGCAAATACTGTACCATATGTGTTCTACAGTAGATCATGCCAGAAAATGTTGATCAATAAGTATGATAGCAAAGAGAAATACACTTTTAAAGTACCATTTATATCAAACTACTACCTGAGATCACCATTCATTCCATCTTATTACTTATATGAAAAACTATTATGCATCTATTCAATAATAAATGCACACAGCACACCAACACTTGCTCAGGGTGTGCATTGATAGGTCTACAGCGTCAAGGTCGACAGTCAATAGGTTGACACCAAAAGGATAGCATGGATAACCCTTGACACTCCAGCTGTTGTTGAACTACACATCCCAGCATGCTACAGTTTTACTATTTGGCCATGCTGAAACTGATGCAGGGCATGCTGGGATGTGTAGTTCAACAACAGCTGGAGTGTCAAGGATAGCCATCACTGGACTAGGTTGACATGAAGTAGGTTGACATGGAAAATGTCAATACATGAAAAGAAAGTCGACATAAGTTTTCATGGGCTTTTTGTCAATATAGACACCTGTCAACATGGACCCTCAATTACTGTGGCAGTCGGAATACTTATTACTAATCGGAGTACACATGAATGTTAAAGTATTCTGTCAAAGAAATTTTACAAGTAACTGGTGTTTACTTGTTGGATGCAAATCGCTCACAGCACATTTCTGTTTACTGTGCAATTATGTATTCCAATTAGGGATGACAATCCCGGGGCATTTTTTCAATCCCAGGATTCCAGGGATTGGCATTGGTCCGGTGCCTTTGGGTGGGTGGCGTATCAGCAGGGCAGGAGGTGCGGTCAGAAGTAGAGAACCGACAGTGCTACCGAAGCAGGGATGCAATGCTGCAGTCTGCGCAGCGTGACAGTTAGAGGCCACGCTGAGCTGGCCACGCGCCGGGGTTGGGAACAGCCAGGCATGTGTATCTAATGCCAAAATATGAATTGAAATCCTGGACATTTTGGGGCCAAATCCTGGGATCCCGCCGATGCCGATCCTGGGATTGGCCACTCTAATGTCAATCTTCTAATATTATATAGGATGCAAAGCATGAAAAAATCCAAAAAATTGAATAAGAAAATATTGCTGACCTTTTCCTGTGTTGACAAATGTAATTGCAACTTTTTGCCTGTGTCGACATGATGTTACTGTTGAACTTGAGCACATTAACACCAAAAGGTCGACATGCACCATGTTGTCAATGACAAAAATGTCGACCTGCACTCAGTCTAATTTAAGAAAAGGTTGACACAAGGGAAAGGTACAGTAGCTATTGCCAGTCAACCTAAACCTATAATCACTTTCCCAATATGTACTTTTCAACAACCCATCTTTATATGGGTCATTCAAGGGTGTGGTTAAAAATAAAGTAAAACACTTTTTGGGGGGGGGGGGGGGGGGGGAACTCTCTCAACATTGGGGGTATTAAATGTGTCGGAAATATCGGCACACACCCAAAAATGGCCGCATTGCTGTTCATTCAGATTCAACTTTTTCAAAAGGCAATTCTGTTTTGTTGAAAACAGATGCTGAATTGTCCATTCTGTGGCCATTTCAGAAAGTCTAAAAATTTTCGACAGTCGCAAACATTGAATAGGTGGAATGTAAATTCGCCCTCTTCTTGGTGAAAACTGCAGATATTTCTGACTGTTTTTGTCGTTCATGATCTCGGCGGGTCGATGATATATTGACTATAAAAGTTTTGTTGCCCAAAATTGATCTGCATGTTCAGACAAGGGGGGCGTTAACGATATTGAGCGTACACACTACCCATTTTTTGCAAACATATCGCTCAGAAAGGCCCTTCTGAGTAAGTTTTTTTCTCAAAAAATTCTGTTTGGTCGAATTCATTTTATAAAATTCACGATAATAAGGGGACATGGGAACTGTCTTTACTGCTTGATATTATTGTACATTTATGATATTTTTAAGTGGATGCATAAGAAAGCGCATTCATGAACATAGCTCACTCTCAGCATAGAACTGAAACCCAACCAAACCTATTGCTACCTGGTAAATGCCACCATCTTGGCTTGCAAATAAGTGTATTTTTATGTAAATATGTGTGTATGTGAACAATGCAAAACAGTCCCATCATTTTTGATCCGTGTTATAAACTGTATCAATCAAATTGCAAATCATTAACAAGTATGCCAACCTAATTAATTTGAAGAGAACAAGAATAAGGGGGGTATTCAATCTAGGATCAAGGTTGTCGATCCCTGCCGACAGCCGTGATCCTGCCCCATTTGCGGTCAGCCCGACAGCTGAACGACAGGCGGGATTCAATGTCCCGCTTGCCGATCGGCGTAAAGGGGGCGTGGCCGCAAAAACGGCCGTGGATTGTCGATCTGCGCCCGTGATCGTGACAATCCATGGCCGTTATCGGCAGAACGGGCCCAACAGCTTCTAAAGTTGGGCCTGTTCTGCCGTGATCCCGCTTCAATGCTGTCGCTAAAGACAGCATTGAATAGGGAGCCACCGCTATTTCCCCCTTCGGAAATAGCGGCGGCACATCGAATACCACCCTAAATAAGAAAAAACAACAAATATGCAGTCCAAAAAAAATAGTTGAAAATAGTCAAAATCAGCAGCTGAAACATTCCAAAGTTTAAAAGGTAATGCTGCCACCATGCTGAAAATATTTGGGATCAATACTTGATTATCTGGGACCAGGGAATACAAAAGTACTCCTTTCTCTTGATTCACCTGATTGGACAAGTGTCCGATTTAATAAAAACAAATATTGAGATTTATTTATTTCACAAACAGTATGCACACATTTAAACTCCAGATCACTTGATGTTACAGCTTAAAAAAGAAAAGCTAAAAAATATAACAACTAAATAAACTCTTCAGAGAATTAAATGTCAAGTCTATTTCAGTAAAAAAAAAAATAGCCAAAAATGTGCTGTTTATATACATCAATCTGCTGTTAATAATGTATATACTGTTAATCCCACTATTGTCAATCGTAACACATTACATTTAATTAATTTGTTTCAATAACGGTTCATTGCCATCTATAATGAAAAGCTTAATTCTGCAATTGCCAACAGTGGCAGTTTCATTTTAACATATATAAATAAATGACCTTCCAGAAACTTCTATGAAAAGAGTGCAATTAGAATTACTTTGTAATGCAAATACTGGCTCATATATATGTTAATTCTAAATAGAGAATTCCCCCATATAAAAGAAAATAATAATTATCATCATCATCATAATAAAATAAAATAAGAGCAAGCAGTTTATTATCAATTCATCCCTTGCATTGCTTTTCTCCCGCAAGGTTGCCCTTTTTTTTTCAGGAAGAAAAAAAGGAAAGTCCCCCGGGTAAAAAAATCAATAGTTGTTAATAAAACATCAGGTGTGCTGACATAACTAGGTATGACTATTCCAGTGCACAGGCCTGCTTGAATGCACCGGGTGCCATGACGATTATTCATCCAGAGCAGACAGCCAGCCTGGTGAAAATATGATGCTTTAGAGCTCAAGGGAGGCGGATAAGTGGGTAAAAACGAAAATAAGGATAATGATAATTTGCACACAACAATAACAGTATGCAGAACTACAGAAATAAATGAATTGCGGAATCCACTAACGGGAAGTATTTAAAGAAAACATACACATTTTATTTATTAATAACGTAAAATGTGCATATGATTATTGATTAAACTTTCACAGTCCTATATGGAGTATCCAAATAAATTAAAGACTTTTTCTATTGTAAAAACTGTCTAAAGAAAAAAAAAATTAGCAAACTGCGGCAATTATATTTAACAAGCATTTAGGGCATGATTCACTATCATTCGCTAAGCTGTGGTCATTTGCTGCTTAACGGCACCCTGCCAAATGCCCCCTCTCTTCTCCCCGCCAGGGAAAATACAGTATCCGAGACAATGGCCCTTATTCAGATCTGATCGCAGTACAAATTTGTTCTCAAAATGGACAAAACCATGTGCACTGCAGGTGGGGCAGATGTAACATGTGCAGAGCGAGTTAGATTTGTGTGAGTTATTTTGTTTCTGTGCAGGGTAAATACTGGCTGCGTTATTTTTACACTGCAATTTAAATTTCAGTTTCAACACACCCCACCCAAATCTAACTCTCTCTGCACATGTTACATCTGCCTCACCTGCAGTGCACATGGTTTTGCCCATTTTGAGAACAAATTTGTACTGCGATCAGATCTGAATAAGGGCCAATATCCACTTACATACGGCCAAAGGGGAGAGAAAATATTTGATGATCTCTGACTAAACTGACTTTTATTTCTGTCGGAGTACGCCAAAGAGGGGGTGGGTTCTGACGTCATGTGACATCACCTGCCCGCCCCCGCAAGCATTGGCGCACCTGCATTCCCTGGGGAACGCCCAGCATTTTCATGGGGACGCCCATAAAACGCTGAGCGTTCCGTGCTCCAGTCCCTGCCTGCCGTCCTCCCTTCCCTACCCATGCAAATGCCTTAGCGACTGTCATAGATGCCGAAGGGGTTCACATAGCGGCCCTGCACATGAGCAGAGCCGCACCATCGGTCCACGGCGTGAATACGTTGGGAACTGAATTGTATTGAATCACTCCCTTATCGCTATCTGATTGCTTCTTGTTTGCTGTCCAGTAATCAGTGGCATGGAGGCTCAATGGTGCAGACATCCCAAAGTAGGTCGATACTGACTTTTAAGGTGGGAACACATTAGATGAGGTGTACCAAGCAAGATGTGACATGTGACAGGACACTGCGGGGAGCCAGAAATGATAGGCAACCTGCAGCATGGCCCTAGTCCGCAATGTCTCCAGTCAGTCAACCATGCATGCAGGACCAAAGGAGGATTTGCTGAGCACATGCGGGAGTGCACATAGTCAGTGGCTTATTGCATACACACTGGATATTTGGAACAATTTGTCATATCCATCTTTTGGAATTGGCCAAATAGTGCCACAAGTCATCTAGGTTTTACCCAGTGTCTAAGGGGGAATTCAATTAACTTCAATAATTTACTGGTTGTGAAAAATTGTGGTAACTATGGGATTCAATACTTGAGGCTAATCAATTAAAACACTATAATTCCTCCCTGGTACATTAAGGGACAGCCATATAGAATCCAGGATAAGTTCCTGGGCCTATGTGATAACATGTAGCACACCCGAAAACAGGTTATTTGTCAGGGATTTCTTCAGGGTATTCTACTTAAACCAGGATACTCCTGGACTGTTGAAACTTCAAACAAGTATCTAGGGTGACATTTAATTGGATGAGATATTTCGACTTTTGTGATTTTTTTGTAAACAATCGCCAATTTAATAGGATGCTAAATCGGAATTCGCCTCTGAAATTTTGCTAAAAATCACCACCTAAACAGACCAAGGTTGTGATGGGTGGTTTTGAAACAGACCACCATGGAAAAAAATGGAAATGGTTAATTTTCACACAGGTGTCCCCTTTCAGAAGGAAGCTCTGGGGCAAATTCATTGGCCATAATGGCTCTGAATAGATTGTGGTTTACCTAAATCCACCACTGATTTTTGCCAGAGGTGTATATACATTAATGCTTGGTGAGGGATAAAGTACCATTTAATCAGCTCCTAACAGCCATGTTACAGGCTGTGTTTAAAAAAGGACAGCTAGGAGCCCATTGGTTGGTACTTTATATCTCTCCATGTATTAATGCATATGTCCCAAAATTTAAAACAATGTAGCCAAACTTTAGTTGCAATACAATAAATGTCGGGTCTTCAGTGGAGAGACAAACGATCTAATATGAAACTTGTCTGCTGCCCTATTAAAATATTCTTTGACTATCTGTAAATTACCTTTTGCTCTAATTTGTATTGTAATGAGACACTTTTTTCGGTGACAACCGGCATGCAGGACTCCTTAGTGACATTAGAAAGAATATTTGGATGGTATCCTAGTTTTGCAAATAATGTAACGTGCTTGGGAGAAAGATGCCGGTAACACAGTAGTTCTCAACTCTAACCCTCAAGTACTCCCAACAGGTCACTCTCTGAGGATCATGGTCTGTGGAAGTACGTGGTATAATTAATGATCCAGTAAATTAACCTAACTCACGTGTGGATTATTACATTATTAATTGGAGATACATTGCAAATATGAAGTTACTGTAAAGGTGGGTACACATATACAGATTTTTCTGTCCAATCTACCTGGTGGTAACAAAAACCTGGAAATGTATGGGAGCAAATGACAATCAAAAAATTGTTCCCAAACGCTTGAAAACAGACAGTGATCAGTCAAATTGTTTAAATCATTCTGATATATCAAATTTATCAAAGCATTTTAGATTATCATATGCTCCCATACATTTCCAGGTTTTTGTTCCCACCAGATAGATTGGACAGATAAATCTGCACGTGTGTACGCACCTTAACAGTGATACTGAATGCCACACAAAATCTGAGACCATATCATCTGATAAGGATATTCTGTGAATTTCTAGAGCAGTGTTTACATTAGTAGTAGGCAGTTCTTACAGGATATAAACTGAGAATCTTTAATATGTTGGTTGACTATTCCCAGGATGGCAGTCAAGCCTTTGCAGGCAGGTAAATCAATAATAAAACCCATGGAAATTGAGCCAACTGGAAAAGTGGAGATTTTGCCTACCAAAAGGAAGAAGAAACTTGTGTATGTAACTTATGAGTCTATCATTGTGCATTATTTCTTAACCTCACTGCCTCTGGGACATGAAGAGAATGATTTGCCATGAGAATGATTTGCCATGATTTTATTTAAATTCAAGGGAAAAAAAGACCTTATTGGGGGTTACTTCCAGAGTATTTAATTCTTAGAGAATGTCTATCTGTGGTTCAATTTGTATGAATTACCTCATGGTAAACAATCTAGCTAAGCCATCAGCTTTATTATTTTGAGATTCAGTTCAATAATAAATCATAAAATTAACGGATTAAAGTATAAGTTGACCAATGCATGTCAGGGTGGCAGGCATTTAGAAGACTTGGAAATTCTAGGGATTTGATGATATGAGCGGATTCCATTTATAAGAGATGTTTCCTTTCTATGAGGTGTATATGATTAATGATTAGAAACTCCTTGCTTCTCCTGTCATTATTTGTCAGGAGAGAATCATACTCCAGGAAAATAAGCACATTGAGAGTAATTTTTCATATCTCAGTGAAACTACAATTAGGTAAGCAAGCTTTAGGTAGGAAGAATAAAATTATTAAAAAATAATCTCTTTTATTTTTTTTTCTAAAAAGGTCATATGTTGCCAATAACAACCGAAGGTCTAAAGTAGAAATATAATCTAAAGCTGGTACTGTATAATGAATATGAATCTGACCTATAACTACTGTCTTCTTTCACCAATCCATTTTGGTTACATTATGAAAACTGCCATTCAACAAACTTGCTTCATTCATCCTAGCCCTTGCCAGGCCTACACTGCGGTCCCTGCACCAGGTGTGTTACAAATGCAGAACCTGACAAGTTGTTGCACCGTAGCACTTCCTATGCATATTAAGATTCAGTGGCACACAGATATATAAGCGATGTATAGCTGATTTTAAAAATGGACTTGATGCAATAGTGTATAGGTGTGGATACCCGGGGCGATTCAGGTTCGATACGATTTTAACTATCCAATTTTGGCTAACTGCACTTTAGATTTAGACTATTTTGCAATTTGTCACTAGGCCAAATACATTCTACAGATGAGATAGTCAAGATAGACTTGCCTGCACAGTCTATTTTTCTATTCGACACATGGGCTCGCATCGGCATCAAAACGCTATCGCATGTGGCTGAACACCGTGCGATTCAGACTAACTTTCTATTCGAACGTATATAGTCAAAATCTATAGCCAGAATCGCACCTTAGAAAGGAGAATCTCTAGATTCTAATATCATTAAGCAAGGGGCTGTACAGTTAAATTAAGTTATATTAGAATATAAGAAATTTTAAAGATAATTGCATGTATGTTTCTATCATTACTAAGGATCTCTTGATGGGGTCCACTCTTCGATAAAAGATTATCACCATCTCAGTTATATAATATTTAGATGACATTAATGAAAGGTGATGTAATATTATATATTACATCACCTCCCAAAGCTGGTGACCAAAATGGGGTCACTTGTGGGGGGGTTCCACTGTATTGGTGCTTCGGGGGTCTTGCTAATGCGACATAGCACCCGCCATTCATTCCACCACCAAAAATCACTCCTTCCCTTCTGACTCCTGCCATGCACCCAACTGGTATTTTTTGGTCACATGTGAGGCATTGCCGTACCCGGGAGAAATTGGGGCACAGATTTTGGGGTGCTTTGTCTCCTTCATTCCTTGTGAAAATTAAAAATTTTGAGCCAGAACTGCATTTTTGTGTAAAAACTTAAATTTTTTTACACAAAAATGCAGATCTGGCTCAAAATTTTTCATTTTCACAAGGAATGAAGGAGACAAAGCACCCCAAAATCTGTGCCCCAATTTCTCCCGGGTACGGCAATGCCTCACATGTGACCAAAAAATACCAGTTGGGTGCATGGCAGGACTCAGAAGGGAAGGAGTGATTTTTGGATTTTGCAGCACAGATTCTGGTTGAATGACCCCCGAAACACCCATACAGTGGAACCCCCCCACAAGTGACCCCATTTTGCAAACTACACCCCTCAGGGAATTCATCTAGGGGTATAGAGTACATTTCAAACCCCCCGGGGTTTCACCAATTTTGATACAACTGAGCTGTGAAAATGAAAAATTATTTTTTTTCATTTTCACTGCCCAGTTGTACCACAATTGGTGAAACCCCTGGGGGTTTGAAATGTACACTATACCCCTAGATGAATTCCCTGAGGGGTGTAGTTTGCAAAATGGGGTCACTTGTGGGGGGGTACCTAACTTTTAGCATCTTATGGTGCCTAGAAACCTACATGGTGCCTAAAAAATAATCTCATAAAAAGGAGCCAAAATCAAGTAGGTGCTCCTTCTATTATGAAGCCTGTGGTTTGGTCACCGTGCACACTAGGGCCACATATAGGATATTTATGAAAACCAAAGAATTGGGGGAATCAATTTTTAGTCACATTTCTCTAGTAAAATGTACTGTGTTCCTTAGAAAAATGTATTAAAATTGAAAATCCGGAAAAAAAAAATGAAATTTTGAAATTTCACCTACACTTTGTTTTAATTCCTGTGAAACACCTAAAGGGTTAACAAACTTCCAAAATGCTGTTTTGAATACTGTGAGGGGTGCAGTTTTTGAAATGGCATCATTTATGGGGGTGTCTCACATACAAGTCCCTCAAAGTCACATCAGAACTGAACTGGTCCCTAAAAAAATCAGTGTTTGAAATTTTCTTGAAAATTTGAGAATTTGCTAGTCATATTTGAAGCCTCCTAGTGTCCAAAAAAATTAAAAGGAAGTTGAAATAATGATTGCAACATAAAGTAGACATATGGTCTTTGTTAGTTATTAACTATTTTGAGTGGTATGATTATTTGTCTCACAAGCAGAAAATGTGACATTTTGCATATTGCTAAATTTTCCATTTTTTCACGATATTTTGGTATTTTTCACAAAAAAACACAGACTGTATCGACCCAAATTTACCACTAACTTGAAGTACAATGTGTCACGAGAAAACAATCTCAAAATCACTGGGATAAGTAAAAGCAAAAAAAAGTTATCCCCACTTAAGTGAGACATGTCAGATTTGAAAAAAAGGGCTCTGTCATGAAGGCACAAACTGGCTCTGTCATGAAGGGGTTAAATAAATCGACATTGGACTTCTACAAGTGTGTGCCGGTTCTTCCCAAAACCTTCTGCAAGGAGGGTGAGTGCTTTTATATATATATATATATATATATATATATATATATATATATATATATATATATAGCTAGCACGGTGGTGCGGCACTCTCAGCATATAAATCATACCGTACACAGGTTATGTGGGCAATATTTTAACGTCCTTTATTTGGACATTATCATCAGGCTAACAAACAGTACAATGAAACATACCTTTATACACCACTGTGCTGGTTCTGACATGCAGTCCCGCCGACCGGCTTCCGGGCATCTACGGACTGATGTCATCGCGCCGGCGCTGAATGCTACCATAGTAATAATAATAATAATAATATGTCACACGTAGCCGCGACGGAGCGCGGCGGGTACAGTACTCACCCGTCCGCGCCCGCCGCCGGCTAGCGTGTGCAGGCTCCGGTCTGCGGTGTGCGGATAGCGGCAGCTCTGGGTAGGGATGGCAGCAGGGGAGCATCGGGTAGCGGTGTCTTTGCAGATAGTGGTGCTGGGAGGCCGGCGTCGCCATCTTGGTTGAGGGCAGGAGACAGATTGGCCCAGAGTGGAGGTTCCCTCCTCATCCTGCGCTGACAGCCAATGGCAGCCGTCCGCTGGGGATATAAGGGATCTGCCTAGGCTGTTCAGTGTCAGTGCAATGAGTCTTTGGAGTCATTCACAACTCCTAGCTGATTCCCGGATCCTGGCTCTTTCTCTCCTGACTCTGGTGCCTTGCTCCCTGCATCTTGCTACAAGGAAGTTTTCTCCTGACACCAATGCTGCAAGTCCTACCTAGTGCTTGTTCCTGCTTGTGTCCCAGAATTACCCTGCACAGCATTCCGCTGCCCTCCTTCATACAACTCATTCATCCCATCATCTTTCAGTCATCCGGATCCATTTCTTCTGTCATCAAATCAACCTCCTTCCGGATCTTCCTCTATGTACTCTGGCTCATCAAGTACACGTTTCCAGATTTACCTGCTCGTTATTAATATTGTGCTGGACTCTATTTAATTTATCCCAACTGTCACTTAAAGAAGTATTTGAGTGAAGTTTATCATTTATGAAATCTGTTATTAAACCTGCACGTTTCAATCCTACTCCTCCTGGTCCGTCTCCGGCTTCTGTGCACCACACGACTCCATCCAGCCCTTTAGCCGTGACAGTTTGCACTGACCCGATGGAATCGGGTGAAGCACAGGCCTCCATGACGGATGTTCTTCAAGGCATCATGGCTCGCTTGGAACAGGTAGAGGCTACCCAGCGTCAAGTGGCTCAATTTCTCCAGACCTTGTCACCACCTCAGGCGGCTCCCCCAGTTTCGGCAGCACCAACCTCCGGAGCTTCGACCTCTGCTGCTCCTCCTGCGCCAGCTGCTCCTCACCATCTACAGCTATCAACCCCCAGTAAATATGACGGGTCCCCGAGGGGGTGTCGAGGATTCCTGAATCAATGTGACGTCCATTTTACCCTCTAGCCTTCCAATTTCCCCTCTCCCAAGACTCAGGTGGCTATCATCGTGTCCCTACTGGCGGGTCCAGCCCTGGAGTGGGTGTCCCCCCTTTGGGAGCGTGCGGATCCCATCCTCAACAATTATGAAGAATTTGTGGCCTCCTTCCGTCGCATCTTCGACGAGCCTGGCAGAGTGTCCTCCGCAGCCACGGAGATCCTAAGGATTCGTCAGGGCAGTCGCCCAGTGGGACAATATGTCGTACAATTTCAAACCCTGGCTTCCGAACTCAGATGGAACGAAGAGGCTCTCGTTTCTGCCTTCTGGGACGGCCTAGCCGGGCGCATCAAGGACGAGTTAGCAACTCGCGATTCTCCTTCCACCCTGGCTGAACTCATTTCATTATGTAACAAGGTCGATCTGCGACTCCAAGAACGCCAACTTGAGAGGAATCGCTCTGATCGCCTTCGCCCTCGATTCCCTTCCAATGTCGCACCAGCTTCCAAACCAACCCCACCTCCTGCGGTGTCAACAGATGAGCCCATGCAAATCAACCGCTCCCGTCTTTCTCTCGAAGAGAAGTCCCGAAGACGGCGAGAGAATCTGTGCATGTACTGTGGTTCCTCAGCTCACTTATTGGCTTCCTGCCCGCTGCGGCCGGGAAACAACCGCTCCTAATCTCCCCGAGGGAGGTCCGATTAGGAGTCTTGCTTCCATCTCCCTCTTCTTCTGATTCCACCATTCCGGTTACCCTTGTGTGTCCCCAAGGGAGAAAAAGAGTTCAGGCCCTATTGGACTCTGGAGCAGCGGGAAACTTCCTTTCTTCCTCATTTGTCACCCAACATGCCCTGCCTGTACAACCCCTGGATCACTCGCTGGTCCTCACTGCAGTGGATGGGAGTCGAATTCGTAGTGGACAAATCACCCATCAGACCACCCCGGTGACACTGCTCATAGGAGCTCTACATCAAGAGACCCTCGAATTCTTCATTCTTCCACAGTCCTCACACCAAATGGTCCTGGGCCTTCCCTGGCTCTCCAAACATAACCCACAAATCGATTGGACCAATATGGAGGTCAAGGCCTGGGGAACAGATTGCCAGTCTACTTGCATTCCTCAGATCCTTCCGGTCTACCAGACTCATCCACAAAGTGAGGGTAACTGTCCTTCATCCTCTTCAGTTCCACCCTTGTCGATACCCGCACCATATCGTTCATTTACAGATGTCTTCAGTAAAGGTGGTGCCGACACCCTGCCTCCTCACCGTCCTTGGGACTGCCCGATAGAGCTGGTGGCCGGGAAATTCCCTCCTCGTGGCCGCATCTATCCCCTGTCGCTACCCGAGACTGAGGCCATGTCCTCGTACATTCAAGAGAACTTAAACAAAGGTTTCATTCGACCATCTACTTCTCCGGCCGGGGCCGGGTTTTTCTTTGTGAAAAAGAAGGATGGCGGTCTTCGGCCATGTATCGACTATAGGGGCCTGAACGACATCACCATTAAAAACCGCTATCCCTTACCCCTTATCGCAGAACTATTCGACAAGATCAGAGGGGCAGTAATCTTTACTAAATTGGACCTGCGAGGGGCCTACAATTTGATCCGGATCCGTCCAGGTGACGAGTGGAAGACGGCTTTTAATACGCGCAACGGTCACTATGAATACCTGGTGATGCCCTTCGGCCTTTGTAACGCCCCCGCCGTCTTCCAACAGTTTGTAAATGATATCTTTCGGGACTTGCTGTACCACTCCATCGTAGTCTATCTAGACGATATACTCATCTTCTCTCCAAATCTTCAACTTCACAGACAGACAGTGTCCGAAGTCCTACGACGTCTTCGCCAAAATCAACTTTTCTGCAAGTTGGAGAAGTGCGTTTTCGAGGTCACGTCCATTCCATTCTTGGGTCACATTCTCTCCGCCACTGGGATAGAGATGGACCCAGAGAAGGTGAGAGCCATCCAAGACTGGGCAGCCCCCACAACACTCAAAGGAATTCAGAGATGCCTAGGGTTCTCAAACTATTACCGGCGATTTATCCGGAACTTCTCTACTATCGCTGCTCCCCTCACTGCTCTCACTTGCAAGGGAGCTGATCCAAGCCGATGGTCGCCAGAAGCATCCTCTGCCTTCCAGCAGTTAAAGAGAGCATTCATGACAGCACCAATCCTCCTCCAACCAGACCTCGACAAGCCCTTCATTCTCGAGGTGGACGCATCCTCGGAAGGGATCGGGGCCATCTTGTCACAAAAAGGTGAGGATCAAGAATTACACCCTTGTGCCTTCCTCTCCAAAAAATTCCTCCCGGCAGAGAGGAATTACCCCATCGGGGAACAGGAGTTGCTTGCAGTCAAAACTGCGTTAGAGGAGTGGCGCTACCTTCTGGAGGGGGCGCGGCATAAGATCACCGTGTATTCAGACCACAAAAATCTGTCCTTTCTCAAACAAGCTCAGTGCCTTACTGCCCGCCAAGCCCGTTGGGCCATGTTCTTTGAACGCTTTGATTTCCAAATTAAATTCCGACCTGGAACCACGAATACTAAGGCGGACGCTCTATCCCGCTCCTTTGAGACGACCTCTGACCTAGAGACACCTCCTCGGCCAATCCTCGATCCGGTGGTCTTCGCCCAAGTAACCGTACAGCCATCTCCTCCTCCAGGTAAAACGTTCGTTCCCCCCGAACTCCGCAAGAAAATATTGTCATGGGCACACTCTTCCCGCTTCGCAGGGCACGCAGGAGCACAAAAGACCTTGATGTTCCTGTCACGTTCTTATTGGTGGCCAACCATCCGCCACGACGTAACCAACTTCGTCGCCTCTTGTGTAAAATGTGCTCAGCATAAGGTGCCCAGAACAACTCCCTCTGGTCCTCTCCGCCCTCTAACCATTCCCACAGAACCATGGACCCATCTGTCAATGGACTTCATTTGCGAACTACCTCCCTCAAAAGGTCATACTGCAATCTGGGTAGTGGTTGACCGATTCTCTAAAATGGTCCATTTCGTCCCACTAAAAGGTCTCCCCTCTGCTCCAGTACTGGCTCAGCTATTTATCTCAACCATTTTTAAACTTCACGGACTGCCCAAAGAGATTGTATCCGACCGCGGAGTACAGTTCGTTGCAAAGTTCTGGAGAGCTCTCTGTGCCGCGGTACAGGTCAAACTCAAGTTTTCCACTGCCTTTCATCCCCAGACCAACGGCCAGACAGAACGGGTGAATCAAGACTTGGAGGCCTTTATCCGACTGTTTGTCTCGTCTTCCCAAGATGACTGGGTGGATCTTCTCCCGTGGGCAGAATATATGCATAACAACTCCTATCACTCTTCCTCCGGAACCACCCCCTTCTTTACAGTATTCGGCCACGATCTCCAGATTTCTCAGAATTATCCTCTTCCGAAGTTCCTGCAGCAACCACTTCATTACAACGCTTTGCTAAAATCTGGTCGGATGTCCACACCGCTCTCCTTAAATCTTCCGCCCGATACAAGAGGATGGCAGACAGGAAAAGAAGGGCAGCGCCCAGATTGAAAGTCGGAGACCGGGTATGGCTGTCTACCCGCCATATACGCCTCCGTCTGCCCTCTATAAAGCTGGCTCCCCGGTTCATTGGACCATACCCTATCACCCAAGTCATTAATCCGGTCGCTTATAGACTTCAACATCCTCCTTCCCTAAGGATTTCCAATTCCTTCCATGTGTCCCTCCTCAAGCCTTTAAGGTTGAACTCTTATCAAAAGAAGATTCCCAAACCGCCCAAGATTACTCTGAAAGTGGGGCTGAATTCGAGGTAAGACGCATTATAGACTCTCGTTGCCGCAATTCTCGTACCCAGTATCTGGTGGAATGGGTTGGGTTTGGTCCCGAAGAGAACTCTTGGGTGGATTCCATTGATTTGCACGCTCCGAAACTGATAAAGCAATTTCTCCAGAGAAATCCTCAAGGCCCATAGGCGCCCTGGGGTCACCCTGAAAAGGGGAGGTACTGTCACACGTAGCCGCGACGGAGCGCGGCGGGTATAGTACTCACCCGTCCGCGCCCGCCGCCGGCTAGCGTGTGCAGGCTCCGGTCTGCGGTGTGCGGATAGCGGTAGCTCTGGGTAGGGATGGCAGCAGGGGAGCATCGGGTAGCGGTGTCTTTGCAGATAGTGGTGCTGGGAGGCCGGCGTCGCCATCTTGGTTGAGGGCAGGAGACAGATTGGCCCAGAGTGGAGGTTCCCTCCTCATCCTGCGCTGACAGCCAATGGCAGCCGTCCCCTGGGGATATAAGGGATCTGCCTAGGCTGTTCAGTGTCAGTGCAATGAGTCTTTGGAGTCATTCACAACTCCTAGCTGTTTCCCGGATCCTGGCTCTTTCTCTCCTGACTCTGGTGCCTTGCTCCCTGCATCTTGCTACAAGGAAGTTTTCTCCTGACACCAATGCTGCAAGTCCTACCTAGTGCTTGTTCCTGCTTGTGTCCCAGAATTACCCTGCACAGCATTCCGCTGCCCTCCTTCATACAACTCATTCATCCCATCATCTTTCAGTCATCCGGATCCATTTCTTCTGTCATCAAATCAACCTCTTTCCGGATCTTCCTCTATGTACTCTGGCTCATCAAGTACACGTTTCCAGATTTACCTGCTCGTTATTAATATTGTGCTGGACTCTATTTAATTTATCCCAACTGTCACTTAAAGAAGTATTTGAGTGAAGTTTATCATTGATGAAATCTGTTATTAAACCTGCACGTTTCAATCCTACTCCTCCTGGTCCGTCTCCGGCTTCTGTGCACCACACGACTCCATCCAGCCCTTTAGCCGTGACATAATAATTATATTTATATAGCACTTTTCTCCCAATAGGACTCAAAGTGCTTTACCATTGTCTTTACAGCTCAAAATACATAACAAGCTTAACAGTAGATGTCAGTGAAATGCTTGCGTAAACAAGTTCGTCTTTAGTCTATTTTTAAAGTTCTACAGAGGGGGCTTCTCACACTGTGCAAGGAAGAGAGTTCGATAAGGTTGGAGCAATGAAGTTGAAAGCTCGACCCCCAGATGAATTCAGGGAGATTCTGGGTACTGTTAGTGGTCCTTCTTCAACGGATCGTAGCAATCGAGTAGGACAGAAGGGAATCAGAAGCTGCTGCAGGTACCTTGGGCCCTGGTCATGTAGGGCCTTGAAAGTGAGTAAGGCAATCTTGAAAATGATTCGCCATTTTACAGGTAGCCAGTGAAGGGAGTAGAGAATGGGAGTTATGTGGCAGGAGCAGGGCTGGTTAGTTTATAGTCTGGCAGCTGCATTATGTACCAGCTGCAAGCGGTGCAATTCTATTGCTGGGAGACCCAGGTAGAGAGCATTGCTGTAGACTAGTCGTGATGATATAAATGCATGTATGACTTTAGACAGGTCTTCTGAGGGAGTTAAGTGCTTGATTCTGGCTATGTTTCTAAGATGAATGAATGAGGATTTGATTGTGGCTAACACCTGATGTTTAAGTTAAGTTCAGGCCACTATTCAGGACAACACCAAGATTCCGCACATAATCAGAGTTTTTTAGTGCTGTGGCCTCAGCGTAAGACCTGTCAGTTGGTTATGTTGCCATCTTCTCCTGTGATTTATCATCAGGACTTCTGTTTTATTTGGGTTCAGTCTCAGCCAACCGGCACTCATCCACTCCTGGAGCTCAGCTAGGCAGCCATTTAAGGTTTTTATTGTGTTATTGGTGCCTGGAGCAAAGGACAGGTACAGTTGTGTATCATCTGCATAGCAGTGGTAGACCAGGCCATGACTTCTGATTATGTCATGCAGTGGAAGCATGTAAACTGCAAAAAGCATGGGAGATAGTATAGAACCCTGTGGGACACCACAAGACAATGGCACTGGTGGTGAAGAGTATACTCCCGATGAAACTCTCTGTGATCTGCCAGTAAGAAATGAAGACCACATAAATTCTTCAGGCGCTCAATTAGAATGCCATGGTCAACGGTGTCAAATTTAAACGGATATACATACTGACATAAAAAAAACTACATACAAATAAGCAAGACCACTTCAGCAATTCTCATACTGTAAAGTGCATAATACTGTGCAGAATTTAAATTAATAGTACATATGAAAAGTACTCATCAGCTATTATCATGAGCAAAGTTCATAGCAAGATACTGTACTATCACAGGTTCTAAACGAACCATAAATAAAGTTATATAGCTTTATACTGAAAACCCATTTTTAATTCAAGTACTGCACTGGCTAATAATAGACTGTCCATAATAAAGATAAATGGAATTTCCTGATTTTTATAACAGCTGACTCCCCGCGGTGCTATAGTATCTAGATCTGGGATAGCCAACTCCAGTCCTCGAGAGCTTCTAACAGTTAATGTTTTCCAGGTCTCCTCACAGAATCCCAAGTGAAGTAATTAGCTCCACCTGTGGATCTTTTAAAATGTGTTAGTGAGTAATGAGTGCACCTGTGCAGCAACTAGGTTGTCTGGAAAATGTGAACTGTTGGTAGCTCTCGAGGACTGGAGTTGGCTACCCCTGTTCTAGATGGTGTTTCCACCGGGTTTCACATTTTAAAAGAAGTAGGCCCCTATTGCCTCCCCTAATATTCAGTGGGATATGGTCTATCATTCTGTACCTAAGTGATGGTAACGAATGTTTGAAAGCCACAAAGTGCTTTGGTACCGGTAAGTCACATTTGCCTCCAGCCTGTCGTATAGTAGACCTATGTGTAGTTATACGCTCTTTGAAGGATCTTTCTGTCTTACCTATGTAAGACAAGCCGCACGGGCAAAAAAGTTGATATACTACGTATTTAGACTCACAACTTAAAGTGTATCTAATCGTAAATTTAGTGCCACGATGAGGGTGATAAAAGAGATTACCACGAATCATGCATGTACACACTGTGCATGTGCATCTGATGCAGCCCTGGGTGTAGGTCTCTCAGGCTGATTGAATGATGTGACATCTGTTTTTGCATGATGTACATGATGTTTTGCATGTGTAGATGCATGATTCCTGGTAATATCTTTTATCAACCGCATCGCGGCACTAAATTTACGATTATCTATCTATATTTATTTATTTATTTTTTATTTGGGGAAGTAGATTTTGGCTGAACAGAAATTAAATTGGTTATTCACAGTAGTAAGTCACTTTCTATTTTTACTTAATGGGGTGAATTTCATTTATGTGCAAATCATATCCTGCGAGACAGTCTCACGTAGAACTCGCACTGCAAGTTTAATTTGCAATTCAATTCCAAACTCTCATTGTTTCTACAGATGAAACTCACATTTTTATGTGAGCACCCCTCTGAACAGGTTATGAATGTAGGAAACATTTTTATTGTAAGCAATAAATGGCAGAACTTCTAAGTAGATTTGCTAACTTTTTCATGCACTTGTCCTAGACAAATTAAACGCGCCAAAAAACATCATTCATTTTAATATCTGAAGTGATTCAAATCTGGTTGAATACCTTTTGCAATATTAATTTGATAAATCAGTGCTAATGTTTCACTGCAATTGTGGTTAATATTGCATATGGGTTAATACCCAACACGTAGATAACATTATGGAACCAACATATCAGAGACCCAGAGACTGCAGAGGTTTCTCCTGTAATACTGATCTGGCCAAACAATCATGTTCACTAACTGACAGGGGAGAAGAAAAGGACAAACGGCACTCTTAGGTCCTCCCACTCACACCTACCTGACCCACGATTCTAACCAGGGCTGTAAGGGAAACGGAAGAGCCCTGCTAAAAATGGCTGAACAGTGCAGCCCTTCATGACCCCAGCTTATCGGAGGGGATTATTATCAAAATCTTTTACTAGTAAGTTATCCAACAATAAACAGGACAAGGCACCAACTTAAAGGTTTTTTCAGTGTAGTTAGGGTTTGATAGTTATCAAACCTTGAAAACTGCCCCATTTGGCTCCATGTGTGATATTTCTTTCTAAACCGTGAAACAAATACAAGAATATCAAAAACTCCTCTACTCAGCAAAGCCCCTGCATGACCTTCTATACTAAAAGCCCTTCTTAGATTTAAAGAAGTATAACTTTCCCCGAGATACATTAAATATAACAAACCAGAACTACACAAGAAACTATTTTTTCTACAGACAACCTCAATGACATTAACAGACTGTTTCATATACCAAACCTTCCATGTCAAACCAGAGAGAGTACTTTTAAGTTACAAGACATATTTTTAAGATATGAATGTTCTTTTATTCCATGTGAAACAAACAAATGGCTGCTTTGAAAGCAAAGTGTTTCTACCAGTCAAGGAAACATAAACTGTTGATTTCAAGGTGACTAAATGTCCTGGAAGACAGCCGATATCGCGCAAAAAAAAGTCCAAAAACAAGTAGAAGAGACAGGGCAAAAAAATAAAATGAATTTCCAAGTAGAAATAGCTAAGGGACAAAGAATGAGAAAAGCAGGCAGAAGAGCTTGGAAAGTTTTAGAGCTATCCATTTTTGGAAAGTGGAGATTTAGGATCGCTTTCTAATTCAGTGAAAGGTATTTTATCTCCCTTACTCTCCACCCAATAAAATATAACAGTAAGCAGAGAGGTACTGTAACGTTCTTTCTTCTAGTCTATTAAATGAAATTCATCAAATGCTCAAGACATTCTCACATGGAGGGTTTGTGACGGGCATGAGTGATTTTAGCTGTTTTACCAATAACAGTATGTACAGTAATCGACATATATAAAAAAAAAAGTTTTGTTTTTTTAAACTGGATTATTTTCATTTGTTTTTAAATAGGAAAAAAATAGATTCCTAGAAAAGAAAAATGTACATGCAATTAATAAGATGCACGCTTAACCAATGTATTTTCTTTTAAGACACTGAGGGGTTAATTTACTAAGATGTTCATTTTATTCAAGATTGAAGTTGAATCTGATTGGTTGCTACGGGCAACATCTCATCTTCAATAGAACTCCCATGTTAGGAAATTTACCCCTTAATGCCAATCTAGAACAGGTTACATAGGGTTTGCCCCTGACACCCAGTTAAAGGGTTATGGCATAGAAGATCTACAATGTCTAGTTCAACAATAACTAGGTTGACTACCATTGGTCGAGAGTGAGTAGGTCGACACCTAAGAATGGTCAACAGACACATGTTGAAAATTACAGGTCTACACACCATTAGGTTGACAATAATACCCCTTTCCCACTGCAGGCTTTACACGTGTAAATGCCGTTTTTTTAGCCTTTTTAAACGGCTAGAGCTGCAGTGGGAAAGCTCCAGGTTGCTTTACACGGGTAACAAATACCGGTTTTTGTTACCCGTGTAAAAAGCAGTGTTTTTACCGTGTTATAGCCGTTTTTTCGGCAGTGGGAAAGGGGTAGCCCTTTACCCGTTAAAAAAAAAACCGGCATGGGGTCCCCCCCCACTGCCGAAACCAGCACCAGGCTGAAGGAGCCGGGGCTGGTAATAAAAAATCAGGAAACCCGACAAATAGGGGTTCCCTGATTTTTTACAACCAGCCCCAGGCTCCAGGTCCGGGGCTGGTTCCCAAAATACGGGGGACAAAATGACTAGGGGTCCCCCGTATTTTAAGAACCAGCCCCAGGCACAACCAGCCAGCAGGGTAATGCCACAGCCGGGGGACACTTATGATATAAGTTCCCGCGGCCAAAGCATTAACCCTACCGACCAGTCAGCCTGGCCAGGGGCCCTGGGGGAGTGGGGACCCCCCCAATAAAGGGGTCCCCCCCCTCCAGGACTTACCTGACCAGGCTGAAGCCTGGTGCTGTCCCCGGTGACCCTGGAGCGGTGGTCACCGGGCTGATGGTATTGTGTAAAAAATAGAATAAAAACCATTGTCTTTTACTGGTGAACTATGAGTCCCAGCAAGCCTCCCCCGCAAGCTGGGACTTGGAGAACCACAAGTCCCAGCCTGCGGGGCATTAAAGGGCCCGCTGGGTCTTGTAGTTCCACAGTAAAAGAAAGAGTTAAATAAACACACTGACACACGTGAAAAATAAAAGTTTAATACATACATAACACATACATACTGATACTTACCTATCTTGAGCCCGTAGGTAGCCCTGGTCCTGATGTCCTGGTCCGTGTCGGCGTCTGTATCCAGTCGGCATCCCTGTCGGCGACGGCGTCGGCGGTCTGGAGTCCGAAGAAATCCATTTGGGAAGCTGTGGAAGGAAATCCTACTCACCTGTCCCAGCGCGACGTAGTCCAGGTAAGGTCTTTGCAAAAAAAACAAACCGACACCCGAACCAGACCGGACTGACGGAGACACACGTGTGTTTGTTTACATCGTGCGGCTCCGCCTCCCGAATGCCGCTATTGGCCGCCTTGCGGCCTAGCGGCTCCTGATTGGCCGCTAGGCCGCAAGGCGGCCAATAGCGGCATTCGGGGGCGGAGCCGCACGATGTAAACACACCGTGTGTCTCCGTCAGTCCGGTCTGGTTCGGGTGTCGGTTTGTTTTTTTTGCAAAGACCTTACCTGGACTACGTCGCGCTGGGACAGGTGAGTAGGATTTCCTTCCACAGCTTCCCAAATGGATTTCTTCGGACTCCGGACCGCCGACGCCGTCGCCGACAGGGATGCCGACTGGATACAGACGCCGACACGGACCAGGACATCAGGACCAGGGCTACCTACGGGCTCAAGATAGGTAAGTATCAGTATGTATGTGTTATGTATGTATTAAACTTTTATTTTTCACGTGTGTCAGTGTGTTTATTTAACTCTTTCTTTTACTGTGGAACTACAAGACCCAGCGGGCCCTTTAATGCCCCGCAGGCTGGGACTTGTGGTTCTCCAAGTCCCAGCTTGCGGGGGAGGCTTGCTGGGACTCATAGTTCACCAGTAAAAGACAATGGTTTTTATTCTATTTTTTACACAATACCATCAGCCCGGTGACCACCGCTCCAGGGTCACCGGGGACAGCACCAGGCTTCAGCCTGGTCAGGTAAGTCCTGGAGGGGGGGGACCCCTTTATTGGGGGGGTCCCCACTCCCCCAGGGCCCCTGGCCAGGCTGACTGGTCGGTAGGGTTAATGCTTTGGCCGCGGGAACTTATATCATAAGTGTCCCCCGGCTGTGGCATTACCCTGCTGGCTGGTTGTGCCTGGGGCTGGTTCTTAAAATACGGGGGACCCCTAGTCATTTTGTCCCCCGTATTTTGGGAACCAGCCCCGGACCTGGAGCCTGGGGCTGGTTGTAAAAAATCAGGGAACCCCTATTTGTCGGGTTTCCTGATTTTTTATTACCAGCCCCGGCTCTTTCAGCCTGGTGCTGGTTACGGCAGTGGGGGGGACCCCACGCCGTTTTTTTTTTTTAAATTCTCCCCCCCCCCCCTATCTTTACACTGCTTAAACGGGTTTTTAAACGGGTAAGTGTGAATGTGACAAAAACAGCTTTTAAACGGTAATTTACCGTTTAAAAGCTGCAGTGGGAAAGAGTCTTATGACTCTTACCCGTTTAAAGACCCGTTTAAAAAAAACGGGTCTTTACCCGTGTAGGCAGTGGGAAAGCAGCATAAGAAGGTCAAAAGTCAAAAGGGTGACACAAGTTTTATTAAGTTTAATTGCTGTTTAATCGCAGTTATTTATATCCAACCCTCAGATGTCTTCTTTTCAGGGTTCAAAGTGAATTATGCCAAATCAAAACCATTGATCCTTGATCACTCCCACTTTAGGTCCTGTCCTAGCTTTTTGCAATTCTTCTTATGCCAATCCCCTCTTAAATATTTGGGAGTAATGATTTAATCAAAACTTGCCTTTCCGATATATGAAATATTACCACTAACTAAATTTCATTTTTCCAGGTTACAACTCCCCAAGGCAGAAGGGGGCATTAGCTTGCCTGATATTACCTCCTTCACCCACGCAGATATTTTAGATACATTGCCATCTACAGTAGTTTACCAAGGGATCTATATTCACAAATAAGGAAATAGAAGGCAATCTTTCTACACTTATTCCTCTGCTGGTCTCCTACACACAACTAACACCCAGCCCAGTCTTGGAGAATAGTAAATAAAAATAAAAGGGGGGGGGGGGGGGGGTTTGAGCAGCGCTAATAATTGGTTGATAAAAAGAAGATTGATTAGATCTATTACAAAATTGATTGAACTTCTAAACTGACATGAAGCCAGTAGTGGGTATCAAATAATACAATAAAACATTTAAAAGTTGAAACTCCAATGTATCTCACCACACCAAACAGTATGTATTGGAATGACCAGGAGAGTCCCGATTGTACAGGTCCATAGGAACAGGAGGGTCCCCAATTAGGCAATATAGAGGGAGGACAAGATGGATCATCCAGGAGTGCCCCAAAGATGGCACAAATTACCAGCTCCAACTGCTGACTGTGGCAAAGCGGGGTGATGTCCTCAACCTCTAGCTTCCATGGCAATAGGGTTTGTTTGTATCCGAAATGGAAGTTGAAGGGGCGTCTAAATGAAGATAATCGGGTCTACAATCCCAGAGTCCTTAGGGTTAGTAGGTGTTTGAGGCAGGTGAGTTTCTGACCGGTTTCACTACTCCAGGTAGCTTTATCAAAGGATATTTGATGTATGGGAGTGTCTGGCTTAAATACCCTGTGACATGGGTACTGTGACCAGTTAATTAGAACAACCAATCAATAGGTAAAAAAAAATCATATATAGCGCTTAGGTAGGAGGTAAAGGACTATCTAGTAACAAAACTTACAATATACTGCTAAAAAGGTTCATATAATTGCAAGAATTAATCAAAAAAAATATAAGTACCAATAATAGTAACGTGTTGTGTTTAGTTTGTATATACTTGTTGTCATGGCACCGGAGCTTCCGGGTCATGGACTGACCAATCTGCAGAATGGACCCGATCTTCGTCCGGGTGGCGTGTCAGTGCAGCAAATGAAGTGGTAAGAGGGCAGATGAAGCCGTATGTTGCCGAGTCATCGGCACTTCCGGTTCCCGGACCAAGCTAGCGTCCGGGATTCACCAGTGGTGCTGTGTCATCGGCACTTCCGGGTTCCGGACCAAGCCGGCGTCCGGGACTCGCCAGTGGGTTGTAACATATTAGGCGGTAGTACTTCCGGGTCATAGATAGTCGACCCTGACGGGAACCAGGTGTTAAGGTGTGTATTTTATTAGTTGTTGAATTACTACATTCTGCTGTATCCGGCTAAGTCTTTGTATAGTAAATGCCAATGCACATGCAAGGTTTCTTATTCTTAAGAATGCTTCGTGCCACACGTTGATTATGTCCTCTAAATAGGGTGGGCGTATATCCCCCTCAGTCTTGGAGAATATTAATGTAAAAGATTGCTGTAAAGTATGGTGCAACATTAATAAAATATTCAGTAGAAACCATAAAAGCTCTCATTTGAATACATTTTGGGGCAACCCCTGTTTTCTCCTGGTCTTGACAACATCACACATCTGGAAAGGAAGTTATTCCCGGAATATGGAACATATACATCCCAGGTGGCTGAATTCTTACTTTTTCCTCATTAGCTGAAAGGTATCGTCTAACCAATAAACAGTTTTTTTTAATGTTTTTACAAGCCCGCCAATTTGTTTAAAACAGCTGCAGGCCATAGTTAACTCAGAAGAGACTTGATAGAATCAGGAATCTATCAATAAATATTGCTAGGATATAAGATTAGGAATTTATATGTCTCTCTTGTTGTCTCTTGAAAAGACACTTTCAGATGCTCCATGATATTGAAAGGACAAGAAGATATCCCTTCACTTCCTTCATTGATAGCCTTACTAAAGCATTGCTCTTATATTTTAAAATATGTGTATTCAGCTTCTCTGCAGGAGACACATCTTAAATGTATCAATAGGGCATATGTTTCTCCAATAAAATTTAGTTGGTTTACCCCAGATGATTTGGGGGCATTTCCTAAGTGTGGCATGAGAGGGGCTACCCTTTAAAACAACTTTGGAGTGTGGCAACATCAGAAATTTTTGGGACAAACTAATGGGATTGGTTTTTTCTGCAACTATTTAAACACCTTATTCCATACTTGTTTATTTGATATAAACATTGGGATCTAGGTATTGAGAAGTAACCTATTATTACTCTGTAAATCCTCCTTACTATTGGCAATTCTTTTTTTTTTTTTAAATGTAATTGGATTTACAAACACTCTCCAACAATAGCTGAATTGAAACACTCACTTATAAATATAAAATTTAATGATGTGGAGAAGAGTGTCACTCACTTTTGCAATAAAGGAAATATGCTACATTTAAGTTATGACTACACTCAGTAATATATTCAGGTTCTTTTTTATATCAATTAGTTGTTTTCTCTCCACTACTACTACCTCCTCCCAGATTCTCCCCAGTTTTGACCACCCCTTCTTATCACACCCATTCCCTACTTAAATTTTTTGTTGGTTGTGTTTTATAAAAATAATTGGTATATCCATGAAATTATAAACTATAAATGTTGCTTACACACACACACACACACACACACACACACACACATATCCTTGTTTTGGATTCCTGCGGTATACACCTCTCACATTAGCCACTATACGGTAGTTGGCAGTGAGAAAGGTCATAGACCTTCAGCTAATCTGAGCTTATATCATATCCCCTGAAGGAATTTCATCAGAGGACAATCCCTCTATGTTTATTGGACATTCTGTTACTGGATATATACTACATTGGATTTATACCACGGATAGCGACTAGTCAATCTAATCGGTTTATGATTGCCCCCGATGAAGTAATAATAATGACGAAACGGGTTGGAATCTCTGCATCGACCGAATGATGTTTGCTGTAATTTTTTTAAAAAGGATGCTATACTGACATTTTATGAATATGTATATGTGAATTGTATAGGCATTTGTTTTTTAATACAGCTGCTCAATAATCTTTTAGCGCCCTCAGAAACTACTTTCTTTCTCCTTTTTCATATATATATATATATATATATATATATATATATATATATATATATATATATATATATATATATATATATAAATAAAAAGAAGAATAGGATTCCAAGGGTGCTAGCTAGATATCAAATGTAAAATTAATACATATTTTGTTCAAACAGTATTTAATTTAAAAATGCTCTAAAAGCATAGCATTGTGCATACATATTTCAATACAATTCAAGTTTCCTTTGATAATAGCAGTGAATCCTTAGAGTGTTGACAGTACAATCATCAGATTTAAATTGTTACACCAATGCGTTTCATCAAAAACGTGAATTCATCAGGGGTAGGAATACAGAGATTTGATTGAATAATAACACTATCAGGCATGCAAATCCTCACATGAGTATGTATCCAATGTTTATGCATCCAATGGATAACTTATAGTTGATTTTGATTGCGAAAGACATCCACCAAAGTTGATTTCTCAAAATGGAACCCAAGTGGTCCTTCAATTAACTTAGATTTGGTGAATAAGCAGTTTGTGACCGCATTTGAAGTGTTCAACTATATACTGATTCGAATTGGAGGTATGTGCACAGCAAGGTACCCAAAGCAGAAGCCTTGCTGTGCACATACCTCCAATTCGAATCACTATATGGTTGACCACTTCAAATTCATTCACAAAGTGCTGCAGTTAAGAGGGGGATGGTTTAGGGCAGGGGTGCATAAAGTGTTGCATGGTGGTGGCCGGGGTTGGTGTGGGTAAGTGATGGGGTGTGTGCGCACGTGAGGTTAGTGCAGGTGTAATGCGGGTGGGGGAGGTGCGGTTGTGGTGTGTTTGCAAGTGGATATGGGTATGCTGTGGGTGGTGGAGGTGCAGGTGTGGTGTTGTTGTATGTGTATGTGTGTGTGTGTGTGTGTGTGGTGGCGTGGTGGGTGAGGGGCAGGTCCAAGGGTGCCGTGTGTGGAGTAGCATGCTTGGGGGTGATGTGGGTGGGTAGTGGCAGGTGCAGGGATACTGGAGGTGGTGGTGTTATGGGTGCAGGGACGACCCATGTGGGTGCTGTGGTCAGGTGCAGATCTACAAAATGTGAGTGACAGTTGCGGTGCTGCTATGGGTGCTGGACGTGCGGGGGGGTGTGGGGTAGGGATAGGTGATGATGTCCCTAGGTGCGCACTGACCTACGCCTCTCATAGCTTGTCTCCCGGGATGCAATCAATCTGGACGGGGCAGTGCTGCTGTATGTGTCCGGCGTTTATTCCTTACCATCCTCGGCTGTAGTAGCAGCGTTGGAGAAAAGTGGCTCCTCCTACTGACAGTGTACGGGTGGAGAGTAGTATGTCCAAGTGACTCCTTCCCCTGCCAGTGCATGGTAGTGTGGGCGCTAGCTTGTGAGTGCAGGGCTGTGGAGGGATGTAAGGAAGCTCCGTGCAGCTACTCCGTGGAGTAAAGTAGCAGTGGTGGAGGAGAGGAGGTGTATGACCTGCGTATGGGCGCTACCTAGAGGTTTGCCCCTGTTTGGTGAGATGGCACGCCTCCCCTCTCACCGAACAGGGGCATACCTCTGCGTTGACGTCACGGGACCTCATTGCAGCTACACCGAGGGTATAAAATAATGTAAATACCTTTTGTCTTGTGCCTTGCTCCAGCTATAATGTGTGCACATATGAATATACCATATCTCTGGTGGCCTGTTCACTATGTGACTGTGTTTAGGACTCCGCCCAGCATTAGACACACACAGGCACATACTGTATTGACAGTTCTGGGCTATTATAGAAGAGATATGCAGTGCGTCTCTGTACAGTATATGCTTTTGCAAATTCTAACATGACAACAACAGTTGCCTATCATTACTATTTTACTAGACTTGTATAGAATATGTGAAAATCTTTGTAAAGTACTGTATTTTATTTTGAACATTTATTTTCACAAGATAGAATGGCCAAATAAAGAAATTTGCAAAATGGGCAAAATGGACATTCGGATAATTTGGTTAAAGCAAATATGTGAACATCTATGTGTTTTGGAGCAAATGGTTAAATGATATTTGCACTCATACATTACCTGATTATTGTTCCAACCAGAAAGGTTGGGCATATAATCTTATAGTATAAGACTAGTCACCCAAAAGCTCCCTGCATTGCCAATGGGACCATAGCTTGAATCTCAGGAAATAAACAAATGTCTATATGGTGATGAAGAATGTTTTGTAGGGAAACAACCCTGGACAAATCATACAGGAAGCAGGTGAGGTGTAATGTTAGTGTCTACATTTCATTTTTTAACCTGTATCAGCTTTTGTTGTATTAACAAAAACTATTTTCTCAACTACACAATTTAATTGTTTTAAATGTCAAACATGGACAATATTGCTTTATTAAAATAAGGGAACCATTCTCTGTATTATGTTAGAACATTTTGTATAGGTCAAACTTCATATTGAGCAAAACAAGAATAAAACGCTCTATTAATAAAGAATTCAATGATAACGCCAATAGAAAAATGGATTCTCTGGGCTCAAATCGAAGACTTCTATGAACACAGTACATAATCCAAAAACTTGCTAGTGAGTATCATCATTCTGCAGTTTTAATTTACTGTAATAAGAAAATACTAATACAAAATTTGGTATTTAAACTCCTACTGTCATAGGACAGAAGATTACCACAGCTAATATGGTTTTCAAAATCCAGCTGGATAGCTACAATTTTTAGCACACCAGCAATAGAGGAGTCAATTCAATTAGATGTAAGGGGGCTAAACCTCTAAGTTGAGCTATGAGTTGTACTTACAGTAGCTCCCAATGTGAGTCTCTTTGTTTGCAGTCCTATGGGGCTACATACAAAAAAGGTGAGTTGTGTCAAGATCAAACCACAAAGAGAGAGTTTATCTGCCATTTCTAGACTATGGCAATAGCAACTCACCCCCATCATGAATAATTTAAATAACCAATAAAAGTATATAGAACTCTATTACCCTCGAAAAATGTTGTTCCAAAGCTGGACACCTGAAAACTGACAGAATGTGTGTTTTAGCTGCAGGAATACAAATTCAGTAAAAGTAGGTTTATTATTATTTGTCCCTATCTTATAACCTTTCAACACACAAATTCAATTACACAAGGACTAGAAATGACATCAGTTATCAATGAGCAACAAAAGATATAACCCTATACATTATCAACTCAGCTTTGACACAACATATAGATAGAAATGTATTAGAAAAAGAACTTGAGATTATAATGATCAACACCATGCACTACTGCAGTATTAGCCATTGGTTAGTAATACCTCCTGGTATCCTTTAAATCAGGCACTGACGCTTTTCTGACTAGCTTTCCACTGGTATATGAGAGAAAAGTCTGCATTTCTCCACAAGAGGCACTAAGTTGAATCAAGGGATGAGGATGGGTATTTCTCCAAACCTCATACTGTTTGATCCTTGGGCTTTTTAATGTTCCATGTCTATTATACCTGTGCTAGTTATAGCTTAGATTTAATGTTCTGAACTGGTTTTTCTTTGAGCACTTTCCTGGGTTGACTTGGACTGCCTCAAACTTTTCTTTTATCTCCTGCTCCATAGCTTCATATCTGGACTTTGCTGTTAACTACTGTGTTCCCATGGGGTTCTGTATGACTTGCCAATAGTCAGGATCCCGACAGTCAGTATACTGATATCGAAATTCCGACCATTATTAAGCCAACAGGGAGAGGAGTACAAGAAAGCCCCTTGAGGGCTTGGAGGCCCGATTTGCTCTCCACAGGTTCTATTCTTTTTCTATGGGGTTTGTGAACCCTCACATGGGAGAAAAGGCCCCTGCTGGTTGGGATCAGGACTGTTGGGCAGTAGTTGAATAGTTGGGATTTTGGCATCAGTATACTAAACGTTGGGATCCCGACTGTCAGGTGAGTCATCCAGCACCCTTCCCCATGATCTTTGCCTATAACTTACTGGACATTGCTTTGTACTGCTGCAACCTTCTGTACCTTGAAAAAGTATATATGCTCTACCACCAGGGTGGAGGAGGATATGGACGAGCGCTAATGATGTGGGTTGTTGATTGCTTAGCTGCTCACACCTGGGGGTGGTCAGACCCCTAAAGGTTTTAGAAATAAGAAAGCAACAGATAGAATGGTGGTGGAGCGCTTGAATTTAAAAAATAAATATGTCTGGCCAATTGGGTATTACATAAAATATATAGTATTTTAATCTTTCATAAGCAATTTAATACATTAAAATACAAAATAAACACATTAATATATGTATAGTATATCATACATGATGGATAATGGCTTTGCATGCAATAAAATAGCAGTATTCACCCCTAATCGAATTGGTTAAGGACTTTAAGTGGTTAGAATAGAATGTCTCACTTGTTCCTATTATTACCCTCCTGTTAGACAGTCACTTTTTGCTGGAATGGCGGGTATCCGTAAACCTGACTGGAAGCCTGATGTTTAGTTCCCATCGTGAGAAAGGAGATGGTGTATAACTCACAGAATGGAAGGCTCCAAAGTTCAGCAGGTGGCGGTGTCCCTTTTGGAGTCCAGTAGATGTGGTATCGATTGGGGTATTGGAGAGTTGGTCCAAGTGAGCACAATTTATAATCCACAGAGGTCCAAAGACTGGTGTGTAGGCCTGAAGCGTTTCGTCATCCACAGATGACTTTATCAAAGGTAACAATTGGTCAGACATATTTCTTTTTTAAATTCAAGCGCTCCACCACCATTCTATCTGTTGTTTTCAACTTTCTGTACCTTGTCTATCTGAATCCAGGGCTTGGGTCATCTTTGTATGTACCTTTTGCGATACCTTAGCATTGGTCTGCCTCCTACAGTGTGTTTTCTCCATCACGATCTCTCCACAATACCCAGAAAAATAAGTATCTGAGGCCATATAGCCCAGTAACAGAATGACTGCTTGCATGTGTAAAAAATTTCTGAAATAGCGCTAAAAATGTAGTTATCTAATTTGCATTTATTCAGATCCGATCGCAGTACAAATTTGTTCTCAAAATGGGCAAAACCATGTGCACTGCAGGTGGGGCAGATGTAACATGTGCAGAGAGTGTTACATTTGGGTGGGGTGTGTTGAAAGAGAAATCTAAATTACATGTAAAAATAATGCAGCCAGTATTTACTATGCACAGAAACAAAATAACTCAAACAAATCTAACTCTTTCTAGACATGTTACATCTGCCCCACCTGCAATGCACATGGTTTTGCCCATTTTGAGAAGACATTTGTACTGTTATCAGATCTGAATAAGGGCCATTGTGTATTGCCATAACATTATCATCAACCCAAAGATATTGTTTAGACCTGACCCCATTGGAGGCTGGATCACCCAGTTCTACATATATTCTAGCCAAGGTTAGCCCATCAGGCAAATTTACTAGCAACCAAAGATTGTTCTGTAACTTTAAAAGGAAATCCAGAAAGTGTAATTTAAACCAATGCCAAACTCATCAGATCATGCAGCATATGGACTCTACCCCAATTCTTCTACCAGCTCATTGTTGATACATGTTTTACTGCTTTTGGTCACTAATATGAGAATACGGATAGGCTGGCATTAACCAAATAACACATCCATTCCCAAATGGATGACATGATTGCGTGTATTGGAATGAGTATTTAAGTTGGTCATACTACTCCCAATAGAATAACCTGTCAAAAGCCAATTCATTGTAGAATTATATAAAAAAGTAAAGAACATCTTACTTCAGTACCCTGTCCAAGAAAAGCCTCTAAATTTATAACTAGGATTAAAACCCTAAGTATTTTTCTTAGATCAAGAATATGAATATGTACAGGCGAGGGCATAGAAAATGTCTGGTGATTACCACATGACTAAAAACAGCAACATAACAAAATATGCCTTTAATATTTTGAAGAAGTTCACACGGGGGTCTGCACATGCGCAAATATGCGCATGTGCAGACCTTTCACCATCGGAACGGGCCAAATCCGGCCCTTTCCGAGCCATGATGAATCACCCCCATAGAGTGTGTACCTATCTCATCAAACACTGCATTGAACACTAATGTCTTAAGAGTGATACTGGTCCAGTTCTTCCAAGAGGTGCTCCAATAAAAGTGTGAAATAAGCAAAACATTCAGAGAACAAGTGATAAAGTGAATCAGGAGTGCTACAGTGGACACCTACTGGAGTTCAGTCATATACAAGACATAGAGCAGTGGTTCCCAAACTGTGTGCCGTGGCACCCTGGGGTGCCTCGGAACACCTGCAGGGGTGCCCTGGCTTGGTGGTCTGGGACCAATTCAAAATGATTTATAGTCAATGTAATAGGCAAAACCAGTGCTGGTGGCTTCCAATCATAAAATATATGGACAAACAGAAGCAAATTCTGTCATGCACCAAAAAAACTGACCCTAAAGATAACATATTAACACAATTGACTTAATTTAATAATGTTTTCTAAATTACGCCATAACATTTTTTTGGCCTAGGGGTGCCACGACAACATTTCTGATACTATAGGGAGCCGTGATTCAAAAAGTTTGGGAACCACTGACATAGAGGATTAACAAATTTACATTGATAATTGATCTAGAACATTAACTGTGTAGAACCAATTTCACCTACTGTAAACCTTGAGATTTTGAATTGGTTTGAACAATAAGGAACACAAGAATACAATATATACTGTATCATAAAGCTTTTGGACAGTGACTACAAGAGTGGACATATTTAATTACCGTGTATTTAAAAAAGGATTGTCTAACCTGTATTAGCACTGCACATTAACGTTATGCTTCAAATATAATGTAGAGTGTGGACTCAGGGGCATATTATCAGTTTAGACTCATTGCAAAACTCTCATGAGAATACCATAAAAAATGTACAAATTAAATGAGTCATTATGAATACCTTCTCATGGACAGTCATACAACTGGCAGCATCTTCCTGCAAGATCTCACTAACGCCATTGGACAGCCTTTCATACTTTAACTTTGGTTCTTCTTCACTGTCATCCTCCTACATGGGGAACAAAAACAGAAACGTCAAGAAGGTAATCTTACAGTGCTTATGCAAGGCTCAATACAAGGCATTTTCACATATGGTTAGGTTTCCGTTTTTCAAGTATTAAATGGTCTAAAGACTAAGGGTGACATTCTATGGGATGCGATTATCGTTTTTTTGCGGTAATTAGACCACAAAATGAATGGCGATATCGCATTTTCCCATTAAATCGTTTATTTAATGGGATACGCGCAGGGGCTGAAATCGCATATTATGTGCGTTAAGGTCTGGTGAATAAAAATGCGAGATTAATTCGCATTTTTATCGCATCCAGATGTTTTCGCACAGAAAAGTATACAAGTCGCTTATTTAATGCTATGCGCATTTGCACATCGCATTTTTTAAGTGACTAATTATCGCACTTATTTCAGACCTGGGTCTGTTAGGCGAATTAGCCAGAACCCTGCACAGATCGCAATGTTCCGTGCAGGGTTCTGCTGTAAAAAATAATAGAAATGGTTAAAAAATAAAAAAAACGAGCGCTGGGTCCCCCGCCCGAGTATAACCAGCCCCGGGCTCACTGAGCCGGTGCTGGTGACATAAAATCAGGGTCCCCGACAAATAGGGGTCCCCTTGATTTTATGAAACCAGCACCGGGCTCAAGGTCCGGCGCTGGTTCCCAAAATACGGGGGACAAAGTGACTAGGGGTCCCCCGTATTTTAAGAACCAGCACCGGACACAACCAGCCAGCAGGGTAATGCCACAGCCGGGGGGAGACTTTTTATACAAGTCCCCCCGGCCAAAGCATTAACCCCCTGGCTGGTCAGCATGGGCAGGGGTCCTGGGGAAGTGGGGACCCCCCCAATGAAGGGGTCCCCCCCCTCCAGGACTTACCAGCCCATGCTGATAGTCCGGGGCTGTCCCCGATGCCCCTGGGCGGTGGGCATCGGGC
Source organism: Crinia signifera (assembly GCF_055691185.1). Lineage (NCBI taxonomy): Eukaryota > Metazoa > Chordata > Amphibia > Anura > Myobatrachidae > Crinia > Crinia signifera. Next base: position 207,732,521 of record NC_139221.1, on the reverse strand, counting down.
TGATGATTTGTGTAAAAAAAAGAATGAAAACTATTGTTTTACACTGGCGAACTATGAGTCCCAGCAAGCCTACCCCGCATGCTGGGACTTGGGGAACCACAAGTCCTAGCATGCAGGGCATTAAAGGGCCCGCTGGCACTTGTAGTTCTGCAGTGAAAAAAATAGTGCACAAAATCACACTGACACCCTGTAAAATAAAACTTTATTACACACAAAACACACACACACTGATACTTACCTACCTTGAGCCCGTAGGTCGGTCCCTGGATCCTGGGTCCGTCCTCCGGGGCTCCAGGGCAGAAGAGTCCGGTTCCGGGGCCTTGGGTCCTGGTTCCGGGGCTGGTCCTGGGGTTCCGGGGCTCCTGGCGTGAAGAATCCGGGGTCCGGGATCCGTGGTAGTCCCCAGGGGTACCTAAGGAGGCAAATCCAACTCACCTGCTCCCCGGCGGCGACCTCCGGTGACAGCGCTGCTCCAGACTGGTACCCGGCTTGCAGGACTTTGCCCGGCGCTGAGATGTTTCCTCCTGGCCGTCTCTGCACAGAATGATTTCTCGGCCAATCAGGAGCCGAGAAAGTCGGCTCCTGATTGGCCAGAAATCATTCTGAATACAGACGCCGAGAAAGTAACATCTCTGCTCTGGATGCGCTGAGATGTTACTTCCTCGGCGTCTGTATTCAGAATGATTTCTGGCCAATCAGGAGCCGACTTTCTCGGCTCCTGATTGGCCGAGAAATCATTCTGTGCAGAGACGGCGAGGAGGAAACATCTCAGCGCCGGGCAAAGTCCTGCAAGCCGGGTACCAGTCTGGAGCAGCGCTGTCACCGGAGGTCGCCGCCGGGGAGCAGGTGAGTTGGATTTGCCTCCTTAGGTACCCCTGGGGACTACCACGGATCCCGGATTCTTCACGCCAGGAGCCCCGGAACCCCAGGACCAGCCCCGGAACCAGGACCAAGGCCCCGGAACCGGACTCTTCTGCCCTGGAGCCCCGGAGGACGGACCCAGGATCCAGGGACCGACCTACGGGCTCAAGGTAGGTAAGTATCAGTGTGTGTGTGTTTTGTGTGTATTAAAGTTTTATTTTACAGGGTGTCAGTGTGATTTTGTGCACTATTTTTTTCACTGCAGAACTACAAGTGCCAGCGGGCCCTTTAATGCCCCGCATGCTGGGACTTGTGGTTCCCCAAGTCCCAGCATGCGGGGTAGGCTTGCTGGGACTCATAGTTCGCCAGTGTAAAACAATAGTTTTCATTCTTTTTTTTACACAAATCATCAGCCCGATGCCCACCGCCCAGGGGCATCGGGGACAGCCCCGGACTATCAGCATGGGCTGGTAAGTCCTGGAGGGGGGGGGACCCCTTCATTGGGGGGGTCCCCACTTCCCCAGGACCCCTGCCCATGCTGACCAGCCAGGGGGTTAATGCTTTGGCCGGGGGGACTTGTATAAAAAGTCTCCCCCCGGCTGTGGCATTACCCTGCTGGCTGGTTGTGTCCGGTGCTGGTTCTTAAAATACGGGGGACCCCTAGTCACTTTGTCCCCCGTATTTTGGGAACCAGCGCCGGACCTTGAGCCCGGTGCTGGTTTCATAAAATCAAGGGGACCCCTATTTGTCGGGGACCCTGATTTTATGTCACCAGCACCGGCTCAGTGAGCCCGGGGCTGGTTATGCTCGGGCGGGGGACCCCGCGCTCGGTTTTTTTTTTTAAAACTTTGCGCTGTCCTGCAAATGTGCGATTTTCAGACTTGAAAATCGCACATTTTTAGGACTAAATACAGCGCACCACTTCGCTGCAAATCGCCCCTCTTCGCACTTTTCAGCCTCCAATGCGCATCACATTAAATATGCGCATTTTGGCTGAAAAATGCGATTTGAAAAAGTGCGATTTGCGGCGATATGGTGCGCTAATAAAACATGCGCATTTAACGCAAACCATAGAATGTCACCCTATGGGTGGAGAGAGAAAAAGTGCACACCAATTGTCAGAAGCTGATTGGTTGGTACTTTATTCTTTCAAAGACTTAGTAAATCTCTTCATACATTCTGAATCTAGGGTATGTATCCCACATCTTCTGCAATCTATCAAACACATTCTTATAGTCACATCTATATAATAAAGTTGCACCGGATAACTAGGTAATCTGTGATTTTTGTACAAGTGCTACAATGGCTTTTGTGCAATGAAAAGCAACTCTCCTCAATATGTCATTGTAATAACACTGCCCACTTGACGCTTTGAAAATGAGGAGAACTAATGTGCAGCCAATGTGAAAAGTTAATTCTAGTCTCCTGGCTATTTTGCATAAAAGCACTCATACAGGCCATTAGATAAAGCTGATGTAAATAAGTTTTTGCCATTCTCATTTAACGAAAGAAAAGGGTAATCGTTTCTTTTGCGCAGACAAAAATATATACTTTCAGAACTTAGTGCACTGAAGCATCTTACCAGCACATAAATACATTGAAAAACTTCACAATTTGCCATGCTGATGCGCCATTTCATGTTCTGACAGGTATCTTTTATGTTAAGTTAAAGTCTGACTAACTGTGATTTTGGGAGGCATTTTGTCTTGCTGTAAACAAAGGAAATGGAAAATGATTTGTAAAATACAATTCACTCAGAGTGCTCAATTGCTGAGGACAATACATCACATCTGAAACAACTAGAGGATAAAAAAAAAAGAAGAGTAAGAGAAAAATATTTCTTTCCGCGGTTAAAAAAAAAAAAACACACACACACAACAATCTTTTTTCGGCCAGTACCCCCTCCCCTTTAAATATTTATAATATTTGACAAGAAAAAGCTTGCCAGTGCCAGTACTTCTTGGGTAAACACAAACCAGCGTTAATAAAAAGAAAATCAATAATTTTTGTTAAATTTTAATAATCCTGAAAACCTACAAATAAAACCATCAGCGGCTTGAGTTGAGATGACAGTTCTCTCCGTCTCCATGACAACGTGATGAAATAGTACAAGTTCTGACTTGAAGCAAAGCTCAGCCATAAGCAGAGTGACATTTACCCCATACAAGAAAACTCACAGCTTTTCTTTCAAAAATCAATTTCTTAAAGAACGTGTATTTTTATTTTAGTTTTTTAAATGTACTGCAATTCTAATTAAAGACATAAACCATTTCAACTGTCATGTACAAGAATACAGTGGATGTTACTAAAACCATATAACTATTTAATATGCTTAAAGTCAATGGCCATTACACATGGCACGAATATAAGGCATTTGACGTGTTTTCAGCTAAGCACACTTACTTGTGGTGCTCAAAAATACCTTTAATTTGTATGAATTGTTTACATTAAGAGTAAACATGTTACTGACTGATAGCATACTATAAATAAGATTTCCAAGCTATACATGTGCGGTGTATAAAATATTTCAGTGGATGTGTGGAAAAAAATAATGTCTCCTAAACTGAGTCAGTAGGAGCACAGAACATCCAACTAATATGGATTTCAAAAAGGTATGGATCGATATCTGGTCTTGATGCTTTGCATGGTTCAGTCGAAAAGACACGTTCTCCTCATTCCAAAAAAAAATTACCACCGCTCTTGTAGAGAGTTCTCTATGCATGAGCATACGATCATACCATGGGCCCTGGGGCAAAAAAATTGGTTGTCACCCCCCCCCCCACACACCAAATCAGTCCCTGCAGTAAAGAGACCCACCCACTCCAGAAATACCCCAAACTCAACAGCACCGAAAAGGGAAAAACATATCAACATATCAAAACCTCAACAACACAAATAACCCTCAAACATACATCCCAAGTTTAGCTGCTCCAAGATTTACCAACACTCTACCTTCAGAAGCACTCACAGTTAGGCTGGGTACACAATAATAATAAGTTACTGGGTACACAATACAATAAGTTGTCCAATTCCACAAATAAGAGTGACATATACACGTGACCGCATGCCTGTCAGCACATCGGCTGTTCTGTACATTAGGCAAGTCAACCTGGCAGCCAACTGCATACTCCAGGAGGTGGCCACTTAACTTAATTTTATTGTGTGGTCACATGCTACTGTATATCATTGTGTGTACAGGTGACCAGTGACACAGTTAGTTACATCTGTTGTCCCATCAGACATGATCCAGGTTGTCTGGATGTTGTGTAACCAGCCTTACACGTATTCCTGACCAACAATCCAACCCTAGCAGTAACCCACTCCTTACCTACAAGACCCCAACATCAGCAGCAGCGAGAGACACCCTTACTGGCCCTAGCAAAACCCCAGAAGCACATAGAGTCACATTAACATAACACACAAGCAGCATCCAGAGACAAACGTATCCCTTCTACCAACACCCCAACCACAGCAACATATGGAAACACACACACAGCCCTACCAATGCCCAAACCTCAGCAGCACCTAGAGTTACCCTCTCCCCAGACCAATACACCAACCTCAGCACCACTCAAAGTTACAATACCCCCACCAACATGCAAACCCCAGAAGCACCCAGAGTTTCACTCATGCCCCCCATCATACCAAAAACTCCAATCTCAGCAGAACACAGAGATATAACAATATGTGGCTTATTGGTTTTCTTTTCTGGGTCAGCTCTGTGCTGGTCCCAGCTAGAACAGAGAGGAGGAGACAAAAGGAGGTATGGATTGTGAACATACCCCTGTTGCATGCAGCGCAGTTGTGAGTTGAGTTTGGAAGTTACTTGCAGCTCTCAAATTTTCTTGCAGAGGTAACTGACACTAGAATTACTTCTTTAGTGCCATCCATTGGATTTAATAAATAAAAAAACAACACAAAACAACTGTTTGAAACCAGTATCTGATTTTACCTAAAGGTTCCAGCACCCACAGAAGTATTCATAACACAACAGCAAGCCTGCAGTCCTTTAGTTAGCTGTGGTTTCCTTTTGCAAGTGCTGCCTGCTAATTGCATGCCGGAAAGGCAGAACCGGGAAAGCATTTCTCCTCCTGAGACTGCCATTCCAGACTTCAATTAACATAATTTGTCAGCCTTACCTGCTACCAAGAGCTGCAGGTGATGCAGTTCCTGAACAAGGCACATACAAAATGTCTGCCAGGCATCAGCTTCGGAGTCTATTACATCAGGAGGATGTGGCTAACATTCTTTCACAGTAATCCCATTAAACTAATCATATTGCAGGCAGCTGGTGCCAGAGAGGCACTTTTCATTGTCAAAGATGGCACTGGGTTTTCCACAATGGAGGGACAGGTCCTTTTTGTGGTCTAGAAAAAAATGAATAATCTGAAATTAATTTGGACCCAAGTACAAAATGTTGATATTTGTACCTTTAGTATGAACAGGGTGGCCGACTTTTGTTATCTCCTCTCCGGGAGAAACCGGGAGAGGAAACTTTCAGGAAGAGTTCGGGGGCAGGGCTTGAGCGTGACGTCCCCATGCTGGAAAATGACCCCGTTTGCCTTTCTCCGTGGAGGGACAGGGCTAAATTACGCGATTATGACACTTTAGCCCAGCCCCCTCCCGAAGATCGGCAAATCAGGTTAGCTAAACGTCGCGGTCAGGGGGGGGGGGGGGAAGCTACAAACAGGGGGGGCGAGCGGGGGTCCTCCAGAATCCAGGAGGGTTGCCTACCTTTCTGGGAGGGCGGGAGGGGGACCCGATTTTCGGGACCCTTTCGGCCATTTTGGGAGGGTGGGCAACCCTGAGTATGAATAAGCAAGTCCCAATAAAGTTCATCCAGCCAAAAAAAAGTGCAAAGATTTGTGGAATAGAAACTTCAATTTGATTTAGTCTGGGTTCACACCATGCAATATACTTTCTACCTGTATGAGTTATTCTTTCCTGCTTGTGTAAATTTATAGACACTTCCTTTTAATATCCATACCATTTAAATGTTGCATTTTTATATGTAGATGAAAGGTTGGACCCTGGGCCCTATTGTTTAGATGATGACAGTCTTTGATTTTCCCCAAGGACATACCTTGGTAACTGGAAATTGTAAATGTTTAAGAAATTGAAGAAGCAACTTATACTTGTTATGAGCCCATCAAAACGCTGGAACAACGGAACCGGCGCTGTGGTTGTGTGAGCTGCTTTGTCGGACGCCATCTAATGGCTGTCGGCACACAAAACACTTGACACCTTGCAATGAGCAGCGTTAAGGCCCCATACACTGCAATTTTGGCCTGATTTCACCCGATTCCGGTGGATCGGGCAAAGAAATCAGGTGAAATCGGGCCAAATTACATGTGTATGACATCCCATCATGTCTGATGTGCGGTCCCCTGCACATTAGACAGGAGTCAGAGGTTGGACCTGCAGCCCATCCGACCTCCAACTTGGACTCCCTGCCGGGGGTGGGGAACACGGTTGCATGTGAAAGTACCACATGCGATGTATCATATGCGATCTTGCCGACTGGCAAGGTCCCAGGCGGCTGAAGTGGGATAGGATGGCCATACACTGGTGCGAGAAATCACATTAGTGTATGGCCACCTTTAGCCTTTTATGATAAAGGTTCTTTATTTGTTCTCCAATGTTTGCTTTGTGAAAGTCTAAATAGGAAAGAATAACAGTGCATTTCCTGATATCAGAATGTCCACCTGTGAAAGACAGTTCTGATCAAATAAGGATATGCAGATCGGAGAAATCATGTAGACACCATTATTTTCTTATGAAACACAAATTCTGCGACGCATTCATCTTGTCCCATACATGGAATCTGGAGTATTTAGGTCTCTTACTGCTCACACTGAAAGCATTATACACAGTGCTGTATGAAAAACATTTCCTTTAAGTGGACTGTAGCAATTAGACTACTTGGGTTTTCCAAATAGGTTTCTCTTAGGTGCTCTCTGCCTGCTAAAGTCTGATTCTTTGTAGTAGTTCTTGCAGGATTAAACTTTTGAACACATCTGATCACACTTGGATTTTCTATTTTATTTTTCTTGATATCTCTGGAGATACTGAAAAACTGTTTTAGTGGAAGAATGAGATAAACAACCCAGGCTATTATTAGTTGTATTTTCTGCAATGTAGCAACAATTTAAGATTGAAAAATCTGAAGACCCTTGATCCTTCAATAAAATGGTCTATGAAGTCCATAATTCACTGACTGCCTGAAAACAGTTTTACATATACACATTTGTTCAAATGTAATAGCCTTCGAGTTTAGCGGCCGTGCGGGATGCCGGACAAACTTTGAGGGGCACTCATTTATAAGGCAAAACCGTGCCCTGTAAATGACTGCTCCTTTAAAAAAGAGCCTCCAAGTTCGTCCGGCATCCCGCAAGGCCGCTAAACTCGGAGGCTATTACATTTGAACAAATGTGTTCTCATAGAGTCCACATAATGCAAAGTCATATGAAAAATATCTTGAAGCACAAACCCATGTTACGGTGATGCATAGGAGTTAAGGCTAGTGCCTTTTGTAGAGCTCATTGGATATTAATAGTAAAAATTGCTGCTCCGGGAAATAGAGGTTCCTGGGATTTGCCTTTAATTTGTGTTCTTGAGGGGGTTGGAAAGGTTTTCAGGAAGAAAGAGGCCTGTTGTGTCTGTAGTATTTTCTTTAAGGATTGTTGTAACGTCTTCTGTCAGAGAATTGCAGACGTGATGAAGAAGGTCGACTCCTTGCGGAAAACGATGATATTTTTCTCAAAGTTATTTTTGTACCATAGTATCTAGCTTTTTGTGGCTTTTAAGAAGTGGAGATGTTGTCCATAGCAACAAATCAGATGCTACTTATTTAACTAGCACATTCTACAAGAGCCTAGAATCTGATAGGTTGCTATGGGCAACATCTCCAATTCTAAAAATTGTCTTAATATACCCCAAAAAGTCTCTTCTAGTCACTAGTCTTAGCTGAGGAAGACAACTCACCCAAATAGTCCTTTTCCTTTAATGGGTATGGCGTGGCCAACTTATTTCTTCAACATGGTCTATAATGACTGTAATTACTTCCACATAAACCAAGGGCTCTGTATAATGAGCTTTAGGAACCATATAACATTAATGGTATATCCTGAGCCTCAAAACATATATAATGAACTTCAAATCTCTTCATATTAGACTGAGGTATCTCCAAATGTAACCATGATTTAGAAATTATGTCTGTAGCCCATGGGTACACATTTCTGCTAGATTCCTTTAAACAGAGATTTCTGCTCATTAATTTATATGCATATTTAAAAAAATATCTACAGTATTACCCCTTTCACATCGCAAATGCCGGGTCGCACTAGCGATTTGGACACAGGTCCGTCCAGGGAGCAACCCGGCATTTGCTATAATAGGCCACCACACTGACCTGGCAATAAGCCGGGTCGCTGATGTCAGAAAGGGCACGAGTGGAGCAGTGTTGCATCATCTGGGGGTAGCGGAGGAGGCAGCGCCTAGAGCTAACGCTGCCTTCTCGGTACTTGTTTCCTAGCACAGCGCCCAATATTTTGATTGTAGAACATCTTATAGAGTCGCATCGCATCGCATGCAATATAGCGGCATGCGATGCGATGCACCCTGATGGGTGCTTTCAATGTTAAATGCACCCCCATTGTCAACACCACCCCCACTATCAATGCCAACCCGAGGCGTGGCGAGCACGTGAGGGGTGGCGGTACGCGTCCTCCGACCTTTTCATACCCCCACTATACACGTCGGTGAGTGCATTGAGCCACCGAGCCCGAAGCGTGGCAAGCGCAGCTCGCCCCGCAAGGGGACACGGATTACTTTACATGTATTCCGCGTCTCCTCGCCACACTTCGGGCTCGGTGGCCCGCTGCGCTCGCCACACTATCTAAAATCGACTCCGTGCTGGCGTGGATAGTGGGGGTATGAAAAGGTCGGAGGACGCGTACCGCCACCACTAACCATGCTTCGGGTTGGCATTGATAGCGGGAGTGGCGTTGACAATTGGGGTGCATTTAACATTGTAAGCACTCATCAGGCATTGCTGGCATGCAATGCTATGCGATATTTCATTGTACAAGCACTCCTGTTAATTTAACATGAATATCGCATTGCATCGTACGCATCGCACACCACTAAGTGTGGTATGCCATGGGAGCCGTGCTAGGAAACAAGTACCGCCTTCTCCCTATAGCATGAATGGGACCCAGGTACCTCGACCTGGGTTACCTGTTCATACTGCACAGCAACACCGGTCCGACCTGGAGCTAACCCTTTTATTTTTAAAGTGGATCGGAATGCTGGGTTGCTGGTCAGACCTGGGTTATTTATCCGATGTTAAAAGGGGTATATGAGTTTCCTTAAATTCTGCATAATAAATAATTTTCATATTCATATATTGCTATATACTTGTAAGACTATGTGCACAAAATTTTTATTTTTTTAGACGTTCCTCGATTTTGGTTTTTCACAGATCACAGGGTAGAAATCACTACGCTCTGTGGGGAAAAAGGTTGACCAAAACATTTGCACATGGGGACTTTGCAGACACACATGACAGGACAGAAACAAAGAACAGAACAACTTCAAGGTTTCCCATCCTTTTGGTCATCGGTTTCTGCATCATAGACTATAAAGTTCAATGGCTCACCTAAGCAAGTGTCTATCTCACCTTAGTTTTTTACTCAAAACTGAACAGCTCGAAGCATGTAAGAATAAAAACAAAGCCTTAGGAAATGGTTCCCAAACGGTGTGCCGTGGCACCCTGGGTGCCTTGCAGGACTTGCAGGGGTGCCTTGTATTGGTGGTCCATGTCCATGAAAAAATTGTAACCACATAAAGGACAATGAGTATGAGCTATAAACACAATTTATGAAATTTAATATTGTTTTCTGATTTTATCAATGAGAAACTTTGGTACTTATGTAGTATCTGGGCTGCCGATTTTTTGATTGTATGCCTTAATCGCATCGCATCGCATGCGACCATCGGATGCGATGACCCGATTTTTCCATAGGAATCAATGTTAAAATGGACTGAGTCCATTTTAACATGGAATTCAATGGGAAAAAGGGGTCCTTTTCATACCCCTACTATCCAAGTGGGCATGGAGTTGGATATAAACCTGTGGCGAGCGTAGCGAGCCACCGAGCCCGAAGCGTGGCGAGCGAAGCGAGCCCCGCGAGGGGACGGTATTCTGTGTCCCCTCGCGGGGCTCGCTACGCTCGCCACGCTTCGGGCTCGGTGGCTCGCTACAGGTTTATATCCAACTCCATGCCCACTTGGATAGTAGGGGTATGAAAAGGACCCCTTTTTCCCATTGAATTCCATGTTAAAATGGACTCAGTCCATTTTAACATTGATTCCTATGGAAAAATCGGGTCATCGCATCGCATCGCATCCGATGGTCGCATGCGATGCGATGTACCCGATTTAGAAATCGGCAGCCCAGATACTACATAAGTACCGAAACTTTTTCCCTAGGGGTGCCGTGAAAAAGGTCATACTAAAGCGCTGAATAGTGTGAGAGACTGGGGTCCTTAATTTATCTTACCCTGTCTTTTCTGACCCATGCAGCTTGGTTGGTACAGTCTCTCCACTTCCCCTTCCCCTGACATTTCCTCACTCTATCATGGGTGGTTAATGTAATGGTTTTCTGCTCATGTCAATGGCTATTGCTTCACCTCAGAGTGCCATTTATCCACTCAGAACCTTTAATTAACACAGCTACATGTACTGTAGTAGCACAATATTTCAGCATGATATTAAAGCGAAGGATAATACAGATTGTATGTGTTACCTGTGTTTCTGTACATCTTCCTTAAGATGTTTTTTTATCAATGGAAGCAAGAAGAAAAATGCCATACAGTATGCAAAGAATTCAGAGATTATACCAAGTAATTAAGATGGCAAGTCCAGGGCTGGTCCTGTTGCTTGACAATTGCAGTGTGATAAAGTGTCTAATTTGGCCACAGACGTAGGTGGCAACAATGGATGGAATCATTCAATCAATGGGACAGAAATCTAGGATCGGCTCCAGCAGCACTAGGGTCTGTTGGCTTGGCTAAAGATAATTGTACATACAGCCCAATAGCCTCTTCTGTCATTTCTAACCAAATTTACCAATATGCTAATTAGGATCACATTAATTTTGTTCAGATTTATATTCAGATAATGCAATTTCAGGCATAATACTGTACCAGATATGTACTGCAATAATGGCAGCGACTGTAGACGGCAGAAAGGTAGTAGAAGGTTTAAAAGCAGTGACGAGCCAGTATGACAATTCGTTTTACATGTCATACACAGTAAAATCAAATAATAATTCATTGTTATATGGCTACAGTTCAAGAGAAGTCAGGAAAAAAGAATAGCTTTATTTCAAAACAATCATTTTATTTCTATAAAGTCTTTTGTATTTACCTCTTCATTCATTAATTTGTTCAGAGTGCAGCAGAAAAGCAGACATGAAGTACCAATAGAAGGTCCACTAAGTGTCCTAATGAAATGGTGTCGGAACATCCATATGACTACGCCAAAAGAATTGATTAAATGTTATTGTGTTGGATCGGGTCTATGGTTATTTCCATTTCTATGTTTTATACCAGATAATACAATTGATTGACAGTTTTACTGTAGAACAATTGTATTAGAAAGTACTCTGTTTCTATAAAAGTTTGGGCAGAGTGAGGGATAAAAACCCAACTGCCTAGGGTGAAGCCCACACCCCATGCTGAAGTTGAGAAGTGGCTAAAGGCATGGTTGCAAGGACATGTGATGTCAATACTGCGAGTGGGCGGACATGAGACTGTGCCAGCGGCTGTCCGGAGGCACCAGTGCTGGGAAGCAGGAGGCTTATCACATCTATCTCAGATGTAAGTATATGTGTGCTACTATTAAGAGCAGTGATGACGATTTGGTACTTGTGTATTATCTGGGCGCCCAAGTTTTCCATCGTACGACATAGTTTTGGTCGCATCTCATGCGATCCGATTGCATGCGATCCCATGCGATGCAACCAAATTGGAACCGATTTTTAATTGTACAGGCACCCTGATGGGTGATTACTATGTTAAATGCACCCCCATTGTTAACGCCACCCCCACTATCAATGCCCACCCGAAGCGTGGCGAGCGCAGCGAGCCTGCGTGGGGCGGCGTGCGAATGTCATGCGATGCGATATTTTATCGCACAGTGCGGGTCTGTGCGATTGTGTCCCATCGCATACCTTAATTAGTGGTATGCGATGCGATGGGCGCCCAGATAATACACAAGTACCGAAGATTTTTACACATTCATCCCCCATTTTCTTCTCATAATATATATTATATAAAATATACACACAAAACATAAAAGCAAAATAAACCCTTGGAATTCCAGTTGAAGCATGGACCACTTCAAATTCCCACATCTCAAGAAGATGCAGTTACCTTGAGCATGAATGGGGAAACTGTCGTTGCTAACCAAATACTGTCAAGCCCCTACCACCTCCTCCTCCCATTCCGAAAGAGTACAATCCACAGCCAGCCACCATTTTTTAATAGGGTAGGCAGTAGGGCATGGAGAAGGAGGAACACTTGTGAAGAGGAAGGCCTTGAGAGCACACATTCCATTCCAGTGGTACTTCATGCAAATAACAGAGATGACACAGAGCAGTTGGCATTTGGGGCCATACTGGTAGAAGTAGCTTTAAAACATAAGCTATAAAAGACTATAATTGGTCTTTAGTTACGGAATGTTAAAAAAAATCTGATAATTCTCAACTGTGCTGCTAATATTCAAAATATCATGTAATCTAGGAGGTACTTTGAGCTGTGCTAAAAGGCCTATCTAATTAAGATAAATTCCACAAAAGAGCACCTCCATAACTCCTGATTGTCCTCAGCCAAAGTGACTGGTGGGGGGAGTCCATGCTTCAAGTGCCTCTAATAAAACTTTATTTACAGATGAGCATATATCATAAAGTGTCCTGTACTCATTTATTCCTAAATCCCGTGAGTGCCACCAGCATCCAATCTCTCTCTCTATATTTTATATTTATATATATATATATATATATATATATATATATATCCATCCAAAAATGCCGGCACTCCAATGTACTTGCAGCATCAACCCAGGTGCCAGTAAACGAATTTACACGGTCCAAAGTCCCACCAGGTAGGACAATAACGGCACTCAAAAGGATTTTTCAACACAAGGAAAACTGTATTAAAATACAGACATGTACAGAGTAATGGGTTACGTTTCGGGGGACAAACCCCGTCCTCAGACCCTCCTACAGCAAATGAATCCCCCAAAGAGACCTCATTTATACTTTACCTGAAGCCGCCACGCTCCCCGGACATCTCAGTCGCGTCTGCCGCTGCCGGAAGTGATCAGCGCGCGCTTCCGCCCGGATGCAAGTAGTGTGTTGCCTAGCAACCCTTCTGCTTGCGCTCCACAGGCGGCACGCGTCATATGACACAAACCCGGACAGCTACACGCAGCCACTGGAGTCTCAGTGGGAGCCCGGGCGGCCAGATTAGTATACAAAACAATTATAGACCCCAATAGACCTGACTCCATAAGCGCACCCGGCTGTGTGGATTGGAGGAGATAGCGCTATCCAGCACTGATATTATGTACTCACCCTGCTGGGGCACCCTGGATCAGCACTAGCGCACCACATCAACCACCATCACAGTCCTTGGTTGCCATGGGTAACTCGGTCTGTGGGGATGTGAATGAAAAAACAAAAAGACAAAAAAACAAATATTAATCAAAGTGCAACAATAATAACCAAAGTGACAATAAACATGGACATATACATATACACATACAGAGAATTACATATATTAGCAGAGAGAAACATTAGTAAAGCTGACTCGTAATGATTAGGCAATAATAAATCAATCAAGGATCCTAAACCTCATATAAGGCTATTGAGGTTAATCTTTTCATTAAGACCACCCGGTTGGATGGTACCCAGCCTAAAGATCCATCTAGCTTCTAAAGTTAGCAGTTGTTTGGCCCTGTTACCGCCTCTCATCGACTCAGGAATATGGTCGATCATAAAGTACTTAAGAGAGCTTAGAGGGTGACCTAACCTTTTAAAGTGACGAGCCACCGGCTGGTCCACTTCCCTGCCCATGATGGACAGGTTAATGGCCGACCGGTGCAACCCCATCCTTTCACGAAACGATCTCGTGGTTTGCCCCACATAATACAATTTGCAGGGACAAACAATAACGTAAACCACATAGGTGGATTTGCAGTTCATGATGTGTCTAATTTCGAATTGTTTAGTGGAATGGGGGTGTTTAAATGTACGACAGGTGATGATGTGACTACAGGTCGTGCAGGAGAAGCAGCTGTAGCAGCCCGGGGGTTTAAAGAACACATTTGGTGGCTTGGGGATGCCCCTGCCTGTAATGTCTGTTCTCATGAGGCGATCCTTGAGGTTGGCACCCCTTTTAAATGCCGCTAGAGGCCTCAGTGTTTTAAGTCCAGGTAAATCTGGATCTGTTTTTATGATGGGCCATAAAGCATTGGTGGCGTGTTTTATAACGGGGCTGGAGGTGGAGAAAGTGCTGGTCCAGGGTAGAATGGATGAGGCACTTTTATTTTTAGCCACAAATAACTGGGACCTAGGGAGACGAAGAACTTTAAGTTTTTGTTCCTGTAGAACTACTGGGTCATACCCTCTTTGTGTGAACTTTAGAATCAGTTCATCCAATCTGGGTTCCAGTTTATCTCTGTCACTCATGATGCGTGATATCCATTCCACTAAACAATTCGAAATTAGACACATCATGAACTGCAAATCCACCTATGTGGTTTACGTTATTGCTTGTCCCTGCAAATTGTATTATGTGGGGCAAACCACGAGATCGTTTCGTGAAAGGATGGGGTTGCACCGGTCGGCCATTAACCTGTCCATCATGGGCAGGGAAGTGGACCAGCCGGTGGCTCGTCACTTTAAAAGGTTAGGTCACCCTCTAAGCTCTCTTAAGTACTTTATGATCGACCATATTCCTGAGTCGATGAGAGGCGGTAACAGGGCCAAACAACTGCTAACTTTAGAAGCTAGATGGATCTTTAGGCTGGGTACCATCCAACCGGGTGGTCTTAATGAAAAGATTAACCTCAATAGCCTTATATGAGGTTTAGGATCCTTGATTGATTTATTATTGCCTAATCATTACGAGTCAGCTTTACTAATGTTTCTCTCTGCTAATATATGTAATTCTCTGTATGTGTATATGTATATGTCCATGTTTATTGTCACTTTGGTTATTATTGTTGCACTTTGATTAATATTTGTTTTTTTGTCTTTTTGTTTTTTCATTCACATCCCCACAGACCGAGTTACCCATGGCAACCAAGGACTGTGATGGTGGTTGATGTGGTGCGCTAGTGCTGATCCAGGGTGCCCCAGCAGGGTGAGTACATAATATCAGTGCTGGATAGCGCTATCTCCTCCAATCCACACAGCCGGGTGCGCTTATGGAGTCAGGTCTATTGGGGTCTATAATTGTTTTGTATACTAATCTGGCCGCCCGGGCTCCCACTGAGACTCCAGTGGCTGCGTGTAGCTGTCCGGGTTTGTGTCATATGACGCGCGCCGCCTGTGGAGCGCAAGCAGAAGGGTTGCTAGGCAACACACTACTTGCATCCGGGCGGAAGCGCGCGCTGATCACTTCCGGCAGCGGCAGACGCGACTGAGATGTCCGGGGAGCGTGGCGGCTTCAGGTAAAGTATAAATGAGGTCTCTTTGGGGGATTCATTTGCTGTAGGAGGGTCTGAGGACGGGGTTTGTCCCCCGAAACGTAACCCATTACTCTGTACATGTCTGTATTTTAATACAGTTTTCCTTGTGATGAAAAATCCTTTTGAGTGCCGTTATTGTCCTACCTGGTGGGACTTTGGACCGTATATATATATATATATATATAAAAATTATGGTACTTGTGAGTTATCTGGGCTGCCGATTTTTTGATTGTATGCCTTAAGTTAAGGCATACAATCAGATGCGATGCGATGCGATATCGCATCGCATCGCATCGCATGCGACCATCGGATGCGATGACCCGATTTTTCCATAGGAATCAATGTTAAAATGGACTGAGTCCATTTTAACATGGAATTCAATGGGAAAAAGGGGTCCTTTTCATACCCCTACTATCCAAGTGGGCATGGAGTTGGATATAAACCTGTGGCGAGCGTAGTGAGCCACCGAGCCCGAAGCGTGGCGAGCGAAGCGAGCCCCGCGAGGGGACGGTATTCTGTGTCCCCTCGCGGGGCTCGCTACGCTCGCCACGCTTCGGGCTCGGTGGCTCGCTATGCTCGCCACAGGTTTATATCCAACTCCATGCCCACTTGGATAGTAGGGGTATGAAAAGGACCCCTTTTTCCCATTGAATTCCATGTTAAAATGGACTCAGTCCATTTTAACATTGATTCCTATGGAAAAATCGGGTCATCGCATCGCATCGCATCCGATGGTCGCATGCGATGCGATGCGATATGCCCGATCCGACCCGATTTAGAAATCGGCAGCCCGGATAACTCACAAGTACCAAAATTATTATTATTATTTTTTTCTAAGACTCTTCAGTTCAATTTTTTTTTTTTTCTAAGACTCTTCAGTTCAATCTTGCAAAGCCACTGGAATACATTAACTCAGTACAAACGCCTGCACATATTATATGCACAAATTCAAAATTTAACTTTTCAACCATATATAACATGATACATCATGAACACTGGCATACTTACTGAGCGTAAGGGAGGGATCGCTGTGTCACCAGGACCATATCAGAGAAAGGGATTCGAACGGTAAGTTCTTACAAAAATCCCTTTTTATCTTTCAATGGTCCTGGTGACACAGCTCAACATCGGGACGTTCAAGAGCCGGTCCTTTGGGAGGGTACGCTCAGGTCTGCAGCTCTCATCACTGCTAGCCCGAATGATGCGTCCTTCGATGCGAACTCATGGAACCTATAGAATTTGGCAAAAGTGTGAACAGATGACCAAGTGGCGGCCCTGCAAACCTGCTCAGCTGTGGCCCCATGTCAAACCGCCCAAGAGATGGCGACCGACCTGGTGGTATGCGCGTTGTTCCTGGCCGGAACAGGCCTACCAACCTTAGTATATGCAAAGGCAATGACAGAACGCAACCACCTAGCAATGGTCTGCTTAGACGCAGGCCAACCAATCTTGGGCACATCATACAAGACTAGCAAGGTATCAGTCTTCAAGACACCTTTCACCCTGTCCACATAAATGTGCAAGGTGCGCACAACGTCCAAATTTTCCTGGAACCCTCTGGGGGTTGAAACACAGGCAGAACAATCTCTTGATTCAAATGAAAAGCAGAGACTACTTTTGGCAAAAATTGGGGTACTGTCCGAAGAACAGCCCTGTCATCATGAAAAATAAGAAAGGGAGACTTGCAGGACAATGCTCCCAACTCCGATACTCTCTTTGCAGAGGCAACAGCCAACAAAAAGACAAGTTTCCATGTAAGGAACTTAAGGTCAGCTGACATTAACGGCTCAAAAGGCGCTCTTTGGAGACACTCCAGTACCAGTGATAAATCCCATGGAGCCACTGGTTGTTTGTAGGGAGGTTTCAATCTGGAAACCCCTTGCAGGAAAGTCTGCACCTCCGGTAGCAACGCTATCCTCTTCTGGAAATAGAGCGACAGAGCCGAGATCTGTGCCTTGAGTGACTGAAGGCTTAGACCAGACGAGAAACCATCCTGCAAAAACTCAAGTAACTTTGAAAGTCGAAATCGAGATGTATGCGACTTCTGCCTTTCACACCACCTAATATAGGTCTTCCAGACCCTATAATAGTTAGCTGAAGACACCGACTTCCTAGCCTTTACCATGGTGTTTACCACAGCCTCTGAGAAACCCTTGTTCTTTAAGATGGCGGTCTCAATAGCCAAGCAGTCAAATTTAGCCAAGCTAAATCCAGGTGGAAGAACGGCCCTTGACTTAACAGATCTGACCTCAGAGGTAGATGCCACGAGTCCACAGACAATCTCTGAACCCTCGAGTACCAGGACCTCCTTGGCCAATCCGGAGCTATTAGAATCACCGGGATTCCTTGGGATTGGATTCTTTTCAGAACTCTTGCCAGCATTGGAAACGGCGGGAAAACATAAAGCAGATTCCCCTCCCAGGGGCTAGTCATTGCATCCACTGCTTTGGCCAATGGATCTCTTGTCCTGGC
Organism: Crinia signifera; assembly: GCF_055691185.1. NCBI lineage: Eukaryota > Metazoa > Chordata > Amphibia > Anura > Myobatrachidae > Crinia > Crinia signifera. The sequence goes on along the minus strand of NC_139221.1, from coordinate 207,714,428 downwards.
ATAATACCTGGGTACTTGATGATTGAACCTGGATGCCATAAGGTCCACATCCGGAGTTCCCCACTTCACTGCAATCTGGTGAAACACCTGTGAGTTCAGACTCCATTCCCCTTCGAGCAGCTCCTCCCTGCTCAGGAAATCGGCCCCGACATTCTCCACCCTGGGGTTGAATATCGCTGATAATGCTGGAACCTTCTGCTCCGCCCACAAGAAGATCCGGGAAACTTCCCACATAGCCAGTCTGCTGCGTGTGCCTCCCTGATGATTCAGGTACGCCACAGCCGTGGCATTGTCCGTCTGAATCCGTAATGGGAGACCATGCAATCTTTCTCCTGCCAGAGATATCACCTTCCACACAGCCCGCAGTTCCAGGAAATTGATCGGCAAGGCTGACTCTTCCGAGGTCCACAAGCCCTGAAGCCGTAGGTCCAGAGCAACTGCCCCCCAGCTCCTGAGACTGGCGTCGGTAGTGACTACCAGCCAGTCCCAGGACTGCAGAGACCGACCTCACTGAAGGGAATCCACCTCCATCCACCATTCTAGGGAAGACCGCGTTTCTGGAGACAACACTATGCGGTCTGACTTCATGGTTTCAGTATTCCCTGACCAGGATGTCAGAATGTTCCACTGGAATACTCGAGAGTGGAACCTGGCAAACTGTAGCGTCTCGAAAGTCGCCAACATTTTCCCCAGCAGCTTGAGACACCTCCAAACCGATGGACTCTGAGACCCCAGAATCTCCTGAACCAAGATGGATATGTCCCTGGCCTTTGACTCTGGTAGAAATACCCGATGTAGATGGGTATCCAGGACAACCCCCAGGAACTGGATTCTCTGTGATGGCACAAGCTGAGACTTTTGTAAATTTAAAAACCAACCGTGAACTTGCAAAAACCTGATGGCTTCTTCCAAGTGTTTCTGCAAGATCTCCGCCGACTCTGCTTTGAACAGCAGGTCATCCAGATACGGAATCACAGTGATTCCCCCCAGTTGGAGTGCAGCCGCCATCACCGACATAATTTTGGTGAATACCCTTGGTGCTGTGGCCAGTCCAAAGGGCAACGCCTGGAATTGAAAATGCTGGTTTCCTATAGCAAACCTCACTAGAACCTAATGTTCCGGGTGGATAGGAACATAAAGATATGCGTCCTGGACATCCATGGACGCCACCAATTCTCCCTGGTCCAAGCTTAGCAGCACAGACCGCAGAGATTCCATCTTGAAATGGTTTACCCCCAAATGGAGATTCAAAGACTTTAAATTTAAGATCGGTCTGAAGGAACCGTCTGGCTTGGGCACCAAAAACAGTGGAATAAAAGCCTTTCTTCCACTCCGCTCGAGGGACCTGGATCACCACTCCTTTTTCTAACAGGGATTGAGCCGCCCCCAAAAGAGCAGAACGGAGCCGAGACTCCTTTGGCAGTGGTGTGGGTAGAAATTTTCTCGGAAGAAGACCTTTGAAGGGAATCTTGTATCCCTGGGATATGATGTCCAACACCCAAGGATCCCGGTCCAACAACGCCCAAGCATCCCTGAACCATCGCAGACACCCCCCCACCTTGACCACCTGACCGCTGGGAGACTCCCCAAATTTTGATTTTGGGGCCTTGCCCCTAGAGGACTGGAACTTTCCCCTGAATGAATGTCCTCGAAAGGACGCACCCCCTCTAGGGGAGGGCCGAAAGGATGGTCTAAAAGCAGAAAATCTTGAGGGCTGTTTTGCTGCAGGAGCCGGCAGGAAAGTACTTTTGCCTCCCGTGGCCTGCTTAATAATCTCTTCCAGCTCGGAACCAAACAACAGTTTTCCTTTAAAAGCCAACACCTCTAATGCCTTTTTTGATTCGTTATCCGCCTCCCAGGCTTTAAGCCAAAGCACTCTCCTGGCATTGACGGACACCGTGGATACTCTGGAAGCCATTTTAAGTGCTTCCTCCTCAGCCTCAAGCAAATACTCCGCTGCTGCTTTCAACTTCTCAGCTAGCAGTAACACACCTGGGTCAGCATTCAAAATAGTACATAAGTCACTGGCCCAAACAATCATGGCCTAAGAGACCCAGGCTGATGCTATAAGAGGGCGTAAAGTGAAACCCACCCCTTCAAAAATTGCCTTGAAGTTACCTTCAAGCTTCTTGTCTACGGGGTCCTTAAAGGCTGCACCCCCCTGGACAGGTAGCACAGTGGCTTTAGAAAGCCGTGCCACAGAAGCATCCACCACCGGAACTTTTTCCCAGAGGTCCGCATGAGCCTCAGGCATGGGGTACAGACTTAAATATCTCTTAGGCATCTGAAGCCTTTTATCAGGCATTTTCCAAGCCCCTTCCAACAAATCCTGTAAACCTTCATCAGCAAGGAAGGTAACAGTTTCTTTACGCTGACGTTTAAATACTCCTTTTGCAGCAGTCTTATGCTCCACAGACAAATTCAAAGCCTGTTTTACAGCAGTAATCAAATCCTCCACCCCTGAGGCCGAGGAATCCTCAGAGTCATCACCCTGATCCCAGGGGATGTCTGTGCACTCTCCCTCCTCTCCAGATTCAACAGCAAGCAAAGGAACTGAATAAGACCTTTTAGGGGTCCCCACAGTATCACTATCAAATCTGTCTAACAAATCATTAAATCTGCTGATCCCTTTGCAGTATCCTGCATGACCTGAAAGAACCCAGGATCTGCTTGGGTCAGAGGCAAGGAGCCAGAGGACTTCTGAGATGATGACATACAGTAGGTCTAGGGGAAGATACCAACACATCACTCTGCCTGTCCAGCAATTGCACTAAGGCATTTACAGACCTGCCCAGGGCACTGGCCCATGCAGGCTCCGATTGCTCTACCATCTGGGGTTCACTGCCCATGGGTCTCACACCAGCGCAAGTAATACACAAGCCCCCCTTGGCCATCTGTTCAGGGGCAAATTTTAGTGTACACACACTACAAGCGCACAATGCATTAAGGGCTCCCTCCCCCAAAGCCACAGACTGCTGCTCAGACATGATGCAAAAAGTAACAGTCACAGTGCACAATGTATAGGCGTTAAATACAGAGCCAATGCACAACAGTCACTTATCTGTCGGAAGCTTTCAGAAGTGGGGAAAACGATGCCCAGGAAATCCGAACACTCTGCCAGAATCTGTCAGCCAGTTCAGCTCCGCTGCAAGCGTCTTCCGAATGGCGCCAAACAGAGTGAGGGAAGAGACCAAGTCGCTGCTGCTGCGGGGGCCGTGGCTTTTGGCGCCAACCACCCCCAGACAGCCGCTCCCACTGCAGGATCACCAAGTTCCAGTGTCTCCCCCTCTGCTGGGGACCACTTGGAATATGCCTGTAACACACTGCTGTCCTCACACAGGAGCTCAGTGTGTAAGCTCCGCAGAAAATGGCCGCCGCCATCACGGAGCACCTGTCCCCCATGACCCCCACCTAGCGTGAAGCCGGCTTCAGAGCACTCCGGAGCCCAGGTAGCTTCTTAAGAGAAGCTGTAAGCGCCGCACAGGGAGACCACACAGTGTCTCCCCTGTGCGCAGTGAGCTGACCGGACGCGCTTCTGTCAGCTCCTGCTGTGCTGTCAGTGTGAGGATTCAATGAGAATCCTCACACTGTGCCTACCTAGCTAGTGTAAAAGTTAATAAAATAAAAAACTCCTAACTAACTCTAATCCTTCGGCTGCTCCTGCAGCCCTTTAGAATAGCACCCACTCCAGTGGGCACCTAACACGAACTGAAGAGTCTGGGATGCAGAGGGAGGAACCTACCCTCCAAAAGCTTTAGGATAGGTGCCTGGCTCCTATGGACCCTCCTACAACCCAATGTTGAGCTGTGTCACCAGGACCATTGAAAGAGAAATGATACATAATTGGCAAGTGGGGCCCGGCTCTGCCACCGGGCACCACTTTTCCACTGGTCCAGCAGCTGGCACCGAGACCGCGCTACTCTCCTCTAATGCTTCCTTCTCTCCCTCCAGCAGCCCCGGGCGGCCTGACTCCTGACAGGCACGGAGCAGACACGTACGCTGTTCAGGCAGAGGGAGGGAGACACTGAGAATCCTGCGGCTGGCCTGCAGTCAGTGTCTGGGCACATGGCATCCAGCAGCATCCGGTCATCCTGCTACCTTCCGTCCGCGGGCATGCACACCCACACTGCTGCTGTGCCCCTTAAAGGAAAAAAAAACAGAAACGGCGGCGGCATCATATCTATCAAGAAAAAAGCAGCACTCCATCTTAAATATAATCCAAATCTTTAGTGAAAAGCAATACAGCAACGTTTCAACAAATTAATGTTTTCGTCTAGCTTAAACATTAATTTGTTGAAAAGTTGCTGTATCGCTTTTCACTAAAGATTTGGATTATATTTAAGCTGGAGTGCTGCTTTTTTCTTGCTTCTTGTATACCGCTGCTGCGGATTGCGGGCACCCGCTGAGGAAACAGTTTGGAGTGTGGCTGTGCTGAACCATCTTGTGGAATATATATATATATATATATATATATATAAATAAATAACGGATCCAGGGAATGGCCGGCACTCCATATATCAGATTCTCAAACAGCCGGCTGCCCTCCCAGGAGAAGAGGGTGAGCTTGCTCCAATACAAAGATACAACAAGGGTGGCACTCCAGAAATAAATACAAAAGTCAGGGGTAGTGAGCCAACGTTTCAAATGTTATTCCAACACCCTGATGAAAAATGTTGGAATAACATTTGAAACAGTTCTTTTAACAGTTCAATATTCTGAATAATATCGCAGACTTCCTTTGAAACTGTCCAGACCAATGTTATTAGTACAAAGGGGCAGATGTATTAATCCTAATAAAGTGATTAACTAACTGCCATTTTTCAAACATAGCAAATTGGATGTTGCACTACTACCTTCCCCTTTATCATCTGCTCCAATGTATATTAAACCACTTTTACTAGATATACATAAAAATATCACACTAGGAATCCCTCTTAGAAATTATAACCTGATTATTAACATAAGAAAACAAAGTGATGATGATAAATAGTATTTAAAAAAAACCTTTGGACCTATTTTATAAATAATTGTATAGTAAATCACCTCTGATTCCTCCGTGGATTCTTCAGGAGACATCACCTCCTACAAAAAAAAAAAAAAAGAAAAACATGAGAAACCTTTTTATTGAGGGACAAGCAATTCTTAGACCTTTATGGTTTGTAGGTGTTTGACATTGACATCATAAGCTCAAAATAAAACTGAATGTTAAAAACTTAGCATATTCCAGAAAACATCTAATAACCAATATAATTTAGTCTGTTCAACAACATCAGTACAGGTCATAGGAGCCCACTTTTTGATGGACCTCTCCAGGAGAAGCCCCAAGAGGAAATACAGTGATTACAACAGGGGCGGAGCTCTCACATCATTAGTCTCTGCCCTCATCACTGCAAAATGCAGCAGATCTGTGAGGATGGTATGATTCACTATATGTTAGCCTCCAGCCCTTTCATACGCTCCCACGATTCCAGCTGGTATCTTCCCATCCTATTTAATTATAACTGTCGCAAGCTCCTGCAACCAGCGATCATAAAGGGGCTAAAAACGGGAGCGTGCACCCGGCGAGGTGCGCACTCCAATCGCTGGCAATCTGGTTGCTCAGCAACCAGATTGCCTGCGATATATGCTGAAATCGCCCCAGTGTGTACACAGCTTTAGACTGGAGTCTGGGAGAGGGAGGATTCTACCACATTTTAATAATATTGAAGTGCCAACTCCTCAGACACCACTCTATCCCAACATTCATAACAGACTTCAGTGCCCCCATAGGATGAAGTGAGAGATTTTGGGAGAGTCTTCCCATTTTTTTTTAGAGCGGTAATCATTTACACTGCAAAACCAGGCTCATTTTGCCATGTATTTGATTGCGTGTTAATAAATGAATTGATACATAAATAAATAAATAAATGGGAGAACTCTCCCAAAATCTCTCACCCTGTTACATTGGGTCCTGTATGTGATCCATTTCTTTTTATAGGATTCTGCACGGAGCCTGGAGAGGGATTCGGCATGAAAAGCCGGCGGTCGGGATCCCGGCGTTCAAAATCCCGACACCGGAATCCCGAACGCCGAAATCACGACAAATCGATGCGCTCGCCACACAGCGGGCCCGGTGCCTCGCTGCGTTCGGCACACTAATTTATTCTCCCTCCGAGGGTGTCGTGGACACCCACGGGGGAAGAAAGTGTCGGGATTTCGGCGTTCGGGATTTTGAACGCCGGGATCCCGACCGGCGGGATTTAAACTGCATCCCCTGGAGAGAGCCTTCACATTGGAGAAGAGGCTGCAGTACATTTAAAGGCTTATACGCAGACTGAGAAATCTAATACAAGAGGACTTTAGAGTTTCAGAGGGCGCTTCAGATGGTAAACCAATTTTGAGTCAATATTTAATAAAATGTACAAACATATAAAAACCCGTAATCAGGAATCATACATAAACATGTGGTGAACAATCTCAACAAAAATATACAACTATGGTTAGTCGTTCAGTTTGATCGATGACAGGGTCCCAACGCGTTTCGTCATGGTCATGACTTCATCAGGGGCAAGAATGCAATCAATAATAACTATGAATGTCCTATACAGTGATGAATATTTCAACAAACAGTCCAGAAAGATCCCAATCATGGGACAGAGAAAAAACTGTTTTTTTCCTCAAACTCAATGGAGTTATTTAGAGGGTTTTGCTGGAAGATTTTTTCACAATAATATGCTCAGGAGTAGTAGCATGCAGCTGGAGTTCACCACAGTGAATCTGTTATAAGAGTCTGTTATATGCTGTGATTAACTGTATGCTGTTGCCTGTAAATAGACTTGCCTTTGGAATTGATCTCGTATGCTGTGTCCTGCTTTTCAAAATATATATTCAAATATATATATATATATATATATATATATATATATATATATATATATATATATATATATATTATAAAGCAACAAGTGCTGCTCTATGCCAAAACTGAAAGCAGCCTCACCATCCCGCTCTGCTTAAAGTGGTTGAAAAACTTTTCTTTGAGATGGAAATGTCTTCTTTGCCCCACGCAGTCCTCTTCTCTTGGTGGCCATGGAACGGGTCTGTCACAGATAGCAAAGGTGCACAGCTTGGTCCCAAATTTAAATAAAGATTATCCTTCCTGGTGTAATAATGACTAGATCTGCTTTGAAATCTGAATATTCATTATTTTGAGATGCTATTCCTATTTATTTATTACTGCGGTACTTGTGTATTAGCAGGGCAACCGGCCATGCTACGCTGACCCGGCTAATATGTGTGTAGCACTCGCCTCCTCCATGTCCCGCTGGAGCCTGTCCCCGGCGCCAGCGTTCCTCCTCCGTGCCCCCAGCGCCAGCGTTCCTCCTCCATGACACTCCTCGGCGCCAGCGTTCCTCCTCCATGACACTCCCCGGCGGCAGCAATGTACGTAATTCAGCGTACTGCATTACGCTAATTGCATACATTGCTGCCACCAGGGAGTGTCATGGTGGAGGAATGAGTGCAGCGAGCCCCGCGAGGGGACGCGTATACGCGTCCACCCGCCACGCTTCGGGCTCGGTGGCTCGCTGCGCTCGCCGCACTTTATAAAATTAACTCCACGCCCACGTGGACACTGGGGGTATGACGTAGATAGTGGGGATATGAACCATTGTGTATTAGCACAGCTCCTGAACAAGTTTCGTAAGTTACATAGTTTATGTAGCACAGCTCCTGAACAAGTTACGTAACTTACGTAGTTTGCTGGTTACGTAACTTATGTATAGTGGTGTATTGGTATTCTCAATATACCACTACGCAAACTACGTAATGGGCACCGTGATAATACATAAAGTACATTTACTGCTCCTCCTACCATTTTTTCTTTTTAGTACCACATAATTTGTTTAAAACTCCAATAAAATTATGAAAATTATATATATCCACCACAGTGATGGATTACAAGAAGAAAAAAATAAATCATGATGCTAAATAAAAGTTGTCATTACAAAAGGTAATTGTAGACACACATGGTAACATTCCCAGGATGCTCTACACTACAAAAATTATAAAATATAATTTCGACAAATGCATTTACTAGGATTAAATGGTCTTGAGCAGGTAATTGCATGCAATAAAACTATGATTATACTATTGTCAACGTGCGAAATATCAAAGGGTGAATAAGGCACACTGGACTCCTTTGCAAACAAAAAGGTTTTGCATAACGATGGAGTTAAATTCAAGATTGACTTATCTACATATGCTCTACTCTGGCTGCTATTAGGTCTATACCCAGCACTTGTTATGATTATATGGTCTGCCAGTATACCAGCTCCAGGCTATTATTTTGGTCTTGGACATGAGATTGTCTGCCTGTACACTCAATCCTGTGCCTCTGACCTGCTGCAACATCTGACAAATATTTGTCTTCCAATTTTATGCTGCACTACTGTTCCCATATCTCCTATGTAGTCAAAAAAGGGGAGTTCTAGTGTGCACTCTGCTGTCAAGCCCATAAAGACTTGACAATTCCAAGGTTAAAGACTAGAGTCTGCTAGACTGTCTCAACAGTGCCAGGGTTTATTAGCTAAATACAAATCTAGGTATCTGTATTTGGGTCAACATGGTATTGAACAACGTATCACTGTTAAAAACCGCATTTATTAGGGATTTTATTTTACAGGGGAAAAAAGGTGGAAGAAGGAAAATAAATATTAGCATACTACACATATCATAGCTATGTTTTTAATAATACACCAATGTTAGATAAGGAAGCAAATTTTATAAACAAAAGTTATGATTGCAGTAAGACAGCAGAGCTGATAGAATCACTGTCTCACACATTTTGTCAAACAATAACACTATATTGTGCAAGTGACCAGCAATCTTTCAAGTATCCATCGAAACAAAATTTGCTGATGTGTTGCATTCTTCAAGAGGTCAGCAAAATGAAGATTTACTTAAGCTATTTATAGTGATCAACAGCAATAAAATGTTACACCAAGATGCTGACAGTGAGTGTAAGCATTTTGTGACCTACCTATTGAGAAAACAATGACTGCATGACAAAGAAAGCTGACTAGTTACATAGATCTTACTTTTGATAACATGCAGTATATTCACAATTGGCAAGGTGTAAACATCAATCTAAAAACACTAATTTCACAAAATACTTCTATTAAGTTTTATGAACATAGGGCTTGATACAGAATTGATCGATGATGTGCGAATTTGCAACCCGTTTCATTATCGGATGACTGCGTATGCATAAGGATCATAGCACGCATGCACAAGCGATAACAGGATATTATCACAATCCCCTCGCAATTTGACTGACAAGAAGTCAGCATTTTGGGGCGTTAGAAAAAGCGCTGGCCTGCCCATGCACTTGAAGGGAGGGTGTGTGACATCAGCGCTGGCCTCGATCAGCCGCTCTCTGTTACAGATTTGTGGAAGGGTCAGACTTACATGTGCAGAGACTGGAAAAATCGTTTGATGGCTCATGGATTACAAATGGATGTGCGACAGGATAGTGTATATAGTGATATTTTCGCAATTCAGTCACAGATTTGCATAGGGTGGGTTTTCTTTCTGTCTAGGCGGCGGCTAACTATTGCAAGTTATCTGCAAATTTGCAGATGAGTGATCAGGTCTGAATCAGGCTGTTGGTGCGATATGAACATTTGTAAAAGCTGATATTAAAAACAGGTAAAAGCAGTGGTAGACCTTTTGAGTGGTTGGGCCAGGTGCTAAAATATAAAATTTGGGCCTCCCTCATCCATTCCAACCCAAGTTCATAATATGCCACACAGCAGTGTCGCTTAGTCCTCAGGCCCTCGAGGGCAGAGCTGGATTAAACCTTCGGGGGGCCCGGGGCACTTTAGAAACAATGGGGCAGATGTATTAAGCCTGGTGAAGAGATAAACTGGAGATAAAGTGGAAGGAGATAACGCACCAGCCAATCAGATCCCAACTGTCATCTTTCAAACACAGCTGATTGGCTGGTGCGTTAACTCTTCCAAGTTATCTCCACTTTATCACTTCTCCAGGCTTAATACATCTGCCCCAATGCCCCCCTCCTACATGTCATTATTGGCCGCAAACTGCACAGGAGAATATTACACTGTCAAAACACAGAGTAAAAGCAATATTAACTTGGTCAATGGTCAACTGTGTCAGGATAGAGATATATAGATATATAGATATAATGTCCTACGGCCAAGCACATCCACTGGAAAACAGTCAAAGTCCCGGTGCAAACCATTAGCCTGGTCACAGGCAGATATAGGGCAGTATTCAATGTAGAAAATTCTCTGTGCATGGCGAGAGATTTTTTCTCTCGCCATGCACTCGCCGTGTTCCGGAGCCTCCTGCTCCCACTATTCAATGTATTTAAGACTCGCCGCCACTCGCGGCGAGTCTTAACCCCTGCAGCGGACGAGTGTCCGCGGCAGGGAGCTGACAGGGAGCCGTGGGACGGTGGCATCCAGGGAGATTAAAGTCTCCCTGGATGCCCCAGAACATATGTGGAGGGTAGGGGCCCCCCCCGGGACCCAGGCAGCACAGGCTGCCCCCCCCTATAGCCAGCGGGGGACCCAGTATTCACTGCACCCGAACGTGCATATTAACTATCGGGTGCTGTGAATATATGAATATCTAATGAGCGGCTCGAGCACTCCGGCCCCCTGCTGGCTGCACTGTGTAAAAAAAAAAATTAAAAAAAATATTTTTTTTTTTTATTAAATATATATTCATGTGCTATAAGCACATGAATAAAAATAACATGCCCCTTCACAGAAAAAAAAACCAGATTTTTTTACACCAAAATTAAAAAAAAAAAACTCGCATCCAGCACGCTCCGGCACGTTTCCCGCTGTCAGACTCACGCGTGCCGGAGCGTGCTGGATGGAGTGGGGGATATAAGGTGAGCACTGTTATTGTTGTATTATGCCTGATGACGATTTTGAAGTTACCTGCTGATTCCTTTGCATTCCTGACCGTGTGCTGCCTTCACTGCTTGTACAGTGTGACGATATATATATATATATATATATACGCCAAGGGGATAGACCGCACTCACACTGTAAAGAAACAACTTGGGGGTGTTCAGCAAAGAGGTTAATATGTGTAACCATATGCCTCAAACATAGTCCAGGTTCCCAAGGCACTTCCGTGTCAGGGATGTGAACACTCTCCTTTGAAATAATACTTCAATGTTGGTATCCATAGAAAAAAGTTTTTAATCCAATACTTTAACTTGCATCATGCCCCGACGTTTCGGTCCACATCAGACCTTTATCAAGGAGCTTTTGATGATGGTCATATAAAGTTCAGCATAGCTCACAGATTATCCCTCGGAACGGGGGCTAATCTGTGAGCTATGCTGAACTTTATATGACCATCATCAAAAGCTCCTTGATAAAGGTCTGATGTGGACCGAAACGTCGGGGCATGATGCAAGTTAAAGTATTGGATTAAAAACTTTTTTCTATGGATACCAACATTGAAGTATTATTTCAAAGGAGAGTGTTCACATCCCTGACACGGAAGTGCCTTGGGAACCTGGACTATATATATATATATATATATATATATATATATATATATATATATATATATATATATATATATATATATATATATATATATATATATATACACACACACACACACACACACAACACAATAGTGTCTTCAGCGCCCTTCGCCCATACAATATAATACACATTAATAATAAAATTATTTAAAATTATACTGAAGGGTAAGGTACACATTAAGTAATCTTGAACATATATGATTGCAAAGTATGGTACCAGTTAATATATCAATATGTATTATATATTTCTTTTAGGAATATTTTAAAATATAAGGTGAATTTCCTGTGAAGTTTTTGGTTTATGGCAATAAACCTACGGAACTAAAAAGGTTAAATATATCACTGAATATGCCCCAAAACAAATTCTAGGAGGTATGTAACAAAAATGTTGATATAAATGTTTGATATAAATCCCATAGGATATATATATATATATATATATATATATATTTTATTACAAATATATAAGAAACCAAACCACCCACTCTATTTTCTTCTTTAGAAATTCAACCGTATTCTTGTAGATACTTTTCTGGAAAAAATTACAACTTCATACATGGTGCTCACTTTTAAATAAGGTATGTATGTGAAATAATAAGAAGAAGGCTATATTTGCTAATTCTTGATTTCTAAGTAGAAATATTATGTCTATATAAATCCATTAGGTTCTATCGTCTGGTCAAAAAAAGCCCTTGGGCCATTACAGAAATCTTTATCTTTTTACAACCAAACATGACCTGATTTTGATGGGTACTAAATACTAAAATTCGAATAAAAGGTATGTACCTCCGTATTCCAAAAGATCAAAGAACTGATAAATAAATTAAATTAATCAATTGAATACCCAAATAGAAATTCATTAATATAAGTCTGTTTCTTCCATCTGTATACTAGTATCATCGTTACTATAATTTTATGTATAATTTTACATATATGTCTTGTAATTAAGTATGTATTTTTATAAATATGTAATGTTTTAATTATGTAATGTCCAAAATGTGATTTTTATGTATACTTTTATAGATCACAAACCCCTGATGAAGCTTCTTATCGAGGCGAAACGCGTTGAGTATTGATCACGTTTTTGAAAAATAAAAGAAAATTTTCTTCAAAAGAACCACCTATGAAGTGTATCTAATCATTTTAAATAATTTTATTATTAATGTGTATTATATTGTATGGACATTACAAACTAAGGGCGCTGAAGACACTATTGTGATGTGTATGGTAGGTATTTTCAGTCCCAGCTAGTAGGGGACTGAGGCCCTTATTCTGGTTGGTGCGGTAATATCCGCGTGCGTTCGTGCCGGCGATGTTTTGTGTCTGCGCATGTGCAGAGGCGTCTCTGCGCATGTGCGAGCGGGGCGTATGGCCATCGAATGATGGGGGAGGTTCCCTGAGATGGAGGAGGCGTCTTCCATGAAAAATACACGTGCGGTCCGTTCGGCCAGCTTCTTACCGCGTACGGACGGAGTTGCTGATCCATATGGAAGGCGGGGTTTCGCACGCACGGTCCTGGCCGAATATTCGGATCCGGCCGCACCGATCAGAATAAGGGCCTGAGTGTCAACAGCGACCAATATAGAAAATTGGAACTTAATAGCGCAATTTTAGAGATTTTGGGTTGTGATATATAACAGTGTGCACTCTGGAGTCCCCTGAGGGATAGCCTGCTCCAGTGCCCTCAAGACGGGTTTCACCCCAGAAATATAACTTTGATATACAAGCAGCACTCGGAGACTCAGTATCAATATAGAAATATAGAATACATCACAGCTGACCCGACAGCACTGTCAGTACCCCTGAAGAGATCTGGATAGGATCCAGTTCGAAACAGCTGTCGGGTCAGCTGTGATGTCATGTATCTTCCATCATGCTGTTAACCTTGCTGTAACCACGATGTTTTTTCTGTGAATACACGTTTTTTTCTAATTCAAAACTGAGTGCTGGTCTATCTCCTTCCCGCTGCAAGGCAGGGTAAGTGCTACTTCTACATTTCTCACTTTGGACCCTGCACCTAACCTACTAAAGAGTTCTTTTGAGTGCCATTTTGAAAGCCATCTGTATATATATATATATATATATATATATATATATATATATATATATATATATATATACAAATAAATATATATATATTCTCTTCTGCGGCTTAAGTCATCCTTCCTGAAGGACACCACCAGTTTTCTTCAGATGCTTCAACAAATTGAGGTTGTGCCTGACGGCACCATCATGGTGTGTCTGGATGTGTGCAGCCTCTACACCTCCATCCCTCATGATGGGGGGGTGGAGGCTGTTCGCAGATTCATTGCACAATACCTCGACCCAGAAGTCTTTAATCATGAGCTGTTCATTAAGTTGTTAACTTTGACGTTGCAACGTAATTATTTTTTGTTCGATGGGTTATATTATTTGCAACAAAGAGGGTGTGCCATGGGGGCTCCTGTGGCCCCCTCTTTTGCGAACATTTTTATGTTCTTTGAAGAAGAAGAAAATTTTTTGAATAACCCCATTGTGAGCAATCACCTGCTAAGATTCACCCGCTACATTGATGATATATTCATCTTGTGGACGGGTGGACCTGACCTTCTGTCTGAAATGCTGGAGGTGATCAATTCGGGTACCTCTACCATTAAATACACGGCAACATGGAGTACCACAGAGGCACACTTTTTAGATGTAGCAGTCTCCATTGTACATAACAAAATCTGTACTGATGTCTTTTTTAAAGATGTAGATAGAAATACCTTTCTAATGTCATCCAGCCACCACCCACCAGCTTTGAAGCGTGGTCTTCCACGTTCTCAAATGATGCGGGTGGCGAGAATTATCAGTAATCCTTCCGAGGTTGAATCACGTCTTGATACTTTAATTTCTAAGTTTGTATCCAGGGGTTATAACCACTCTACCCTGCTGGAACAAAAAAATCAAGTTCTGAGGATGTCTAGAAACCAATTGCTTACTCCCAGAGCAAGAGATCCTGCGTTGGTCTTACCATGGTCAAGTTCTTTTACGACAGCTAGTGCAGTTATTGGACATGCATCTAATGCACTTTGGCCAATAATTAAAACAGACCCCGACCTGCCAGGATTGAACAAACTTAGGCCGCTGGCAGCATTTAGGAGAGGGCCCAATATCAGGGATCGCCTCGTGAGGGCTGATATATCTGGAAGAGGCATCCCCAAACCCCCTAACACCTATACTAAACCTCCTGGCTGCTATAGCTGTCTCTCTTGCGAAACTTGCAAGCACCTGGTAGTGTGCAAGCAGTTCAAGCACCCTCATTCACCAAAAATCTTTGACATCAGACAAGTTTTAACCTGCAAAATGTCCCACGTAGTTTACGCAATAGTATGCCCTTGTGGTCTCTACTATATAGGGCAGACAACCCGTACTTTCAGAGAAAGAATGGCGGCACACCGGTCGGCCATTAATCTATCCCTTAAAGGGAGGGACGTGGACCAGCCGGTGGCCCGCCATTTTAAAAGATTTGGTCATCCCATTTCATCGCTGAAATATTTTATGCTGGACCATGTTGGTGAATCCCTCCGTGGGGGCAATAGGGCCAAGAAATTGCTCATCAGGGAATCTGAATGGATCTTCCGGCTGGGGACCATTCACCCTGACGGCCTGAATGAGAAGATTAATTGGAATAGCCTCACTTAATTAATATTGTTAGGCCTCCAGTTTATCCACTATTATGTGTTTCTCTTGATATCAAACTAGTTTGCTCTTTAGTCTGCATGCGTTATACGTATATGGTGTTTCACATGCTGCCTTTTGTATATTTGTATATTTACACTGTTTTGTATTTTTTCTTGTAGATTCCACCCACTGGTCAAATGGCCCGGCAGGCCATCGAGAGATATGGTTGTCATGTGATGGAGGTTTTCCTGCATTTGGAGACATGACCTGAGGCTGTGTTCCTGGTAGGACCTTCCTAACTTCTTGGCTATCCATTATCCCTTTAGGCGGCTGGAGCTGGATCAGTATGGTATGTGGTTTCTTTTTGTTATATTGTGCCAGTCCCGGGTGCCCGCTTAGTACAGGCGCATTGCATTCAAGCTCCGTGAGGTACATGGAATGCATAACTTCCGGGTGGATGAGACGCACGCCGGAGGTTGCTAGGTGACTGGCCGGTGACGTCACTCCCCGGATGTGGTACGCAGTTCACTTCCGATAGCGGGATGCGTGCAGCCGGCGTCTGAGCGGAACACCCGGGACCTGGTAAGTATAAAATGTGTTCTGGTTGTAATGTTCCTTGCTGTAGGTGTGGGGCTGAAGACGGGATTAAACCCCCGAAACGTTCCCCTGTCATCCATTACAATTTTATTGCATCTAAGAAACGTCTCCTGAGTGCCGTTATTTCCCTGCGGGGATTGGACCAGTATATATATATATATATATATATATATATATATATATATATATATATATATATATACACACATATATATATATATATATATATATGTATATGTATGTTACCACATGAAAAGCCTTTGTTTGTTATGTAAATAAGAGAACCCCAGGACCTCAACATGATTGGAATGCTTAACTCATTTTAACCATGCGGGCATTATAAAATTAAATGCATATTGTGCAAAACTGCAATGCATATTGTGCAAAACTGAAATAAAAAAGAAATAAAAAACACCTACACAAATAAGTTCACCTACTTCTCTATATAACTTTACATGCCACCAGGGGTAAAAGTGTGTCTTATCCGTAATATGGCTAATGGTAAAACTGTTATTGTTTCTGGTTTGTTTCTGTTTTTTTGTTGTAACAGTCTGAAACACATTTAAAGAAAGCAACAGAGAAAAACAAAATAATGCTAAATGAAAGGGTGTGTGCAAATAATGCTCTCTGTAATATGCAAGTCATTAAAAAAGTCCATATAAATATAAAAACGGTCTCTACTGTGTATTTCATGTTCTACAAAATGTACATATGTGTGGCAAATTTTATGATGCATCTTACGAGACAGAAAATGGTGTAGCTCATGCTTTCAGTGTATTATAAACTCAGATTATCATGGTATTCAGGATCTTTAGGAAGACAAATGTCAGATGAAGTGCATTAGCACAAAAATGCACTTGATGGGTGCTTGTCCTATTAAGTAATGTGGTCCATTACATTTAAAAGCAATGATGATGCTGAATAAAAGTATAGGATCCACTATCAAATGCAAGGCAAGGTAAGAGCACACCGGAACGGGCAATATTGCTGCATTCAATGCCTTTGGGAGAGCCGCTATCCCCCTGAGGCAAGGATATCTTAATCTTCACTGCATTAAGCGTTTGTCATTTCCATTTGAAGAAAAATAATGTTTATTTCAATATCGTACAGAAGCAATATATTTGTGTAGCAAAAGGAATTGAACACAATGCTGCAAACTAGGAGTACAAGACAACATTTAAGGCAGGCATAGGGAATATCCAGCTGTTGTTGAACTACACATCCCAGCGTTCCCTGCTGCAGTTTTGCAGTTTGGCCATGTTAAACTGTTGCCAGGCATGCTGGGATGTGTAGTTCAACAACAGCTAGAACAGAAAAGTTTTCACAACAGGTTTCCCATATGCCATAATAATAGCTACAGATCAATAGAACAAAGTAGGTCAGCAGACCAATAAGGCAAATGAAAATGTGTCCAGGTGTATTTATTCTTGATAAGCCTTCAAGCTATTGTAAGAAAATGTTCTTTATACAATACCCAAACCAACAAGCAGATCTAATACATCATTTATCAATGTCCACAAAACCATGCACACTTTCCTGGGTCACTATCATTCCAAATACTTTCTCTAATGCCTCTATATATTCTGATGTATTTGTTACAATTTTTTTTTTACAATAATACAGCCTATAATATATTTGGACACTGAGCCAATTATAGCTGTTTAACATGTAGCCTCCTCTTTTTCCAGAAACCAAAAGTAAATGGACAATTTACTCAAAAGCTGTTCCATGGACTGCTATGGGATATACATTAGTTATTTCTTTGTCGGTTAAGCATGCAAAAGGTCTGCAGTTGATTCCAAGTGGTTAATGTGTGTTTAGAAGTTGTTGCTGTAAGCCCTCAACTTGTGGTCAAAGAAACGCTCAATAGAAATGTAACAGACCATCCTTAGGCTGCAAAAAAGAAACAAAAAATCCATCAGAGAGAAAGCAGGAACCTTTGAAGTGGACAAATCAACAGTTTTGTACATGCTGATCTCACAAGTGCGTTCTATCTTTCTCCGCAACACAAAAGCCCTTGACAACCGTGAAGACAAAAGGGGTGGATGAACGCAGGCTCCTTTCAATGGTAAATGAAAACCTCTTCACAACATCCAGCCAAGTGAAAAACAATCCAGGGCCGTCTTAACAGCAGTGTGGGCCCTTGGGCAAAGCAATGCACTGGGGCCCTTACCCATTCTCCCCTCCTAGGGGTGGGGGGTGCTATCAGCAGCAGCTTTGATGTCCCATGGGTGGCAGTGGGTGCTCTATCTGCCACTCAACATGTAGGACCTGGAGCAGTAACTTCTGCTAATTACTCCTTTACTGCACAAGTGGTGGGAGTGTGAACACTAACGTGTGGAATGGGGCACTGAGCTGAATGAAGGGTCCCTTGTAAATGACTTCCAGGGAGGTAGGGGGTGTTTTATACACAGGGGAGGGTTGGATAATGTAGGGGGCTTAATATTCGTCATTTTCCGGTGGAAGTGCAGCTTGTTTGACTGCAGATATTGCCATTATCTGGAAATAGATTTCTTAGCCTTCAATAGTATAAAAACCTAGAGTTCCAACTTTCAGGAGGTGCTGGGGACTTGGAGATCAGAGATCAGGAGCAAGAGCAATCCATTGACAAAAATATAAAACTGTACACCAGACGTTTGGAGCTGGAGCAGGGACCGGCTACTGGAAAGCTGATATCTCTGGTTCTGGGCATGATAGAGACAAGCCGCAAGTGTCGACAGAAACGGGAGAGTCCCAGCTTTTGGAATATACTCTCAGAAAAACTAATGTAGGGTACACACCAGGACGACCCACTCACGATGAGCGGGTCCGATCCGATGGCGACCTGCACCCGGCTGTATGGTCCTCATTGAGATCCTACCTGCAGCAGGTAGGATCTCAATAACGACCGACCGACCCGCGGGACCGCGCATCGGATCAGTATCGGTCCACTCCAGGACAGAAAAGGGCCCAATCAGCACACAATCTACATCCAATTGGTCGGAATTGGATCTAGATTGAGGGGATCGGGCCCTAGTCGTCCTGGTGTGTACCCAGCATTAGTCAGAGAGAATCTGAGAAATATGACTGGGAAGTGCAATTAACAGGTCGGATGTGGACTGCTGCTTTGAAGTTGGATATCTCCAGTTTGCCAGGGCCGATTTTCAAAATTCTGGTATCCCTGGAAAGAGGGGATCCTCAGCTACCAGCATAGGGCCCTGGGCAAGTGCCCATTAAGCCCATACAAAAAGAGGGCCCTGGAACACTCTCCAAGAAGTAGGCATATCATCCTCCAAGTCTCCCATAAAGAGAAGACCTCACGAGAACAAATACAGAGGGCTCGCCACAAGGTGCAAACCATACATAATACCAAGAACACAAAACCAGATAAAACTTTGCAAAACAACATCTAAAAACCCAGATTATTCCTGTACCAGAATGATGGGAAGAAAGAGCATATAGAGAAGGCATATGGCAGGATTGCCTACCCTCCTGGAATGTCCGAGGCTCCCAAAAATCCCCTCATCTAGCCCTTCCCCCTGCAGGCTGTGTTAATTTCCCACAATTCACGGCTTTTGCGGGGAGGGGCAGGGCTACAGAGGCAAATTGCGTCATTTAGCTTAATGACGTTTACACCCTCGAAGTGCTTCTCCCGGAGAGGAGACTTTAAAGGTAGGGAACCCTGGCATATGGAGAATGCTTGGAATGGTTCATTATTCAGTGCATACAGCCTCAACTATAAAACACTGTGGGAGCATTGTGATAGTATTTGAATGCATGGTAGCCAACAGCATTGGGCCACTGATGTTTATTGATGATGTGACAGAAGCTGGGTGAATCCCGAAGTGTATATAGATATACTGTCTGCTCAGACTCATAGATTTAGCAAAGTTGTTTGCACAGTGCTTCATAATACAGATGGAAGATGACAAAAACATATTGCGAGAGCATCCCAGGAGGTTTTCAAAGCAGAAGCTTGGAATACTTTGCAATGGCCAACTCTGTTACCGGACTGAGCATGCATTTCACTTGCAGAAGACAAAACTAGCAGCAAAGAGACCCATGAAAAAATATGAGTAGTTTTTATTTATTATACAAAAAAAAAAATTATATTATTAAAATACTTCCTCAAAACCATAGATTCCAAATCAATGATAATATTTATTATGCCAATACTCGATGAGGCATATCCAATAAGGCACAGGTCTTCTGTGCAGGGAATGATCCAGGATTAATGCATGGAGCTAGAAACATAGAATTTGACGGAAGATAAGAACCACTTGGCCCATCTAGTCTGCCCCTTTTTTATTTTAAACATGTTACCTCAAACCATAATTGATCCTTATTTTTTTGTAAGCATATAAATATGCCTATCCCAAGCATGTTTATATTGTTCTGCTGTATTTGCCTCTACCACCTCTGATGGCATGGCATCGCAGGTGGCAAGAAATCATTTGATGGTAGCCAACCATCGAATGATTTATTCAGCGCTCGCAGTTCAGAGACACCTATATAGTGACTCTAAACTGCGGGTGCCCTGTGTGAGGACAGGGCGGGCAGCTGGTATCCGGTGATGTCAGCTGCCCGCTCCCCCCATGTCCGTCACGGCCTCATTAGCCTGAGAACACCCATGAAATGCTGGGCGTTCCCATATGCTAATGTGTTGCCCGGCGCCCCCCCGCTTGCCTTGTAGGGTGCGTGCACACGGCAAACAGAAACGCGTCTGCACAGAACATTGGTCCTCCATGGACCGAACGGATCGGAATAAGGTCCATTGAGACACAAGTTTGTAATTACATGGTTATTTAGCACATGTTATTTTGGATGTAATTTAGCCCTAAAGTGGGAATGCGATGCTCTTTTCACATTTCAGTCGCTACGTAAAATGCCCTTCACCACTGCTTACTTGACTTATTTTGCCTTTGCTTGCTGATAAACCCCTTTTTATCGACCTTCAGCCTGTCGACCAATTGTGGTTGACCTTATGTTTGTCGAACTAAGAATCCACACCCACTGATTTAACTTGGCAGAGGAGTTTAAAAGTATGAAAGTTACCATATATATGGGGCCGGAGAGCATGCAGCATCCTGAAAGCTAAAGTCCTCCTAAATATCAGGGAAACGGGTTTCTTTTTCAGCAAAGTTTCATTCAGGAAATTAGAATTTCTGAAAAGGTCAGTGCTTCTAATCACCAGTGTGACATCAGTTTTATAGTGACAACATGACACTAATAATACTGGAACTATAAGAAGATGATATTGGTGGGGCAGTGTACCACACAAACTGCCGTTTTTTAGCAGCAAGCCCCAGCACAATAAGCCCTTTCATTACACCATCCTTATAGTACACATTCTGCTACTCCAGCTCCTACTGAGAGATCCATGGGCATAGGCCTTTCCACATATGAAGCTCATTTGCGTTTTAGTCTTTAGTGACCTATTCAGGAAACATATATAAAACATTCAAGAGAGTGAAAGGGGAGAAAGTTGCCCATACAATCCAATGTGCTTCTGTCATTTTCCAGGTTGTGCTAAATAAATTATAGCTATAAGGGCTGGATTTCCCATTAGGCACATGCCTAGGGTAGGGTGCCCCTTAAAATAGAAGGTCCGAAAAATTGATGGGACACCCTGTATTTTTTTCCCTTTCTGTATTTTGAGAGCCCATGCAAAATTTTACGTTTTATGTAACTTTTCTTAAAAATTCTTCAAACGTTTTTTAAGTGCATGCATGTTTTTTGTTGCAAAAGTAGGAATTGAGATCGTTGGCAGGGCCTCTGAGTTACATATTACTTTATCACTGGACATTGTGTGTAGAATATACATATACTATACACACATATACACACAATGCCCAATGATAAAGTAACATATTCATTTACACATTGAAACTTTACCAGCAAGTAATCAAAAATCAATTAAATGAAATTATTGTAAACTTATTCGCTTTAGGTTTCATATTTTTTTCCAGATAGAAACCTACAGTTTACAAATATTTCAGGGAATAAGATATTAAGGGAAGTGTAACTACACACACACACATAAAGGAAATGATGGTATAATGGTCATCACATAATTTTTCAGTAGAGATTTTCAGAAGGTACGATTTGTCACTGGACTTTCTGAACAGCGATCCAAGAGGGGATGTAACAGTGTAATGTGGGCTAGGTGACATGAGGGAGATTAGTAGACTAATGAGGAAGAGAGGGAGATTGGTGCTATTTCAGGGAGTCTCCTGCAGAATGCAGGAAGGGAGGTAACTATGATGTAACAGTGTAATGTGGGCTAGGTGAAATGAGGGAGATTGATAAACTAATGAGGGAGATTGCTGCTATCTCTGGGAGTCTCCTGCGGAACGCAGGAGGGTAGGCAACTATGATCCAAGCAGGTGAAAAGGTACTACGGCCTTCAAACAAGCTCAAGTTTTTTACCAAGACTTCTTGGTTGTGAATGATGCGGCAGAGCGAGGTGTTGCCCTGACTAGGCTAGGATATAACATCATGTGCTTTTTTAAGAATATATCTCTGCCACTGTAATAATTGCTTAAGCTGCAACTGTCTTTAATTTACCATGTACTAGTCATACTGTAAGTTGCATTTGTACTGTAAATCACTATTATCAGGCTGCTGAACCCTTGTGGTGCCATATAAGTAAACAATCATAATAATAATAATAAAAATAAAATAGACTTCCAAGACCTTCTTTTGGTTGCCCTATACACATGACAAGCGTAAAAACAAATACCAAAGAAGTGCTATCGGTAGACTTGTTTAAGGGATTTTAACGAGTTTTCGCAATAACGTGGCACAAACATAATAGCTTAATTTGTGATATTTTATCGTTCTAGCCTGATTATGTATTTCAACCCTTGTCCTTTATGTTATAAGATACATTTTGGGATGGCTTATACCCCAAATGCGTCAAACGATTTGTATTTTTTTTAAAGTAATAAAATTCTTGAGAGTTAAGGCAATGTTCTTGTTTTTTCACAGTTACTTATATGACTTCCGGTGGAGGCCGGGGATGGTCGCATGCACG
The DNA here is from genome assembly GCF_055691185.1 of Crinia signifera. Classification (NCBI taxonomy): domain Eukaryota; kingdom Metazoa; phylum Chordata; class Amphibia; order Anura; family Myobatrachidae; genus Crinia; species Crinia signifera. The sequence goes on along the minus strand of NC_139221.1, from coordinate 207,691,596 downwards.
TGGAGCTCCGATCCCCCATCCATGGAGCTCCACCATCCCCGGCCTCTGGAGCAGCGTGCTGCGTGGCGGAGGGGAGCTGAAGGAGGATGCTGAGGCGAGCGCCGGAGATGTGGCGACACCTGGCCAGAGTTAGGCAGGTATTCAATGCGGCCGGCGAGGGGGTTTAACAGCGTGGATTGCAGAAAACCAGTGATCCTCGCTGCTTAACCCCCACGCCGGCCGCTCGCTCTATTCAACGTTCTGGGGAAATCCTCGCCGTCACAAAACAGCGAGACCCACGGCTAATGCAGAAAACTCGCTGTATTTAGCCGTGAGTCTCGCTGCTTCTGGAGCCGCATACGCCAATTTCCCCTCGCTCAAAAAATGGAGCGAGGGGAAATTGGCGTATGAGGGGGCTGCGTTGAATACTGACAGGGTGAGTGGTGACAGCGAGCAGGAAGCTCTGCTCACTGTCACCGCTCGCCCACAGCATTGAATACCTGCCTTAGAGGGAGGCTGCTGAGGCGATCGCCGAGCCGGGCACCTGGGACGTGGCTACACCTGGCCGAAGGAAGGAGATAGGCTGCAAAGATGAGCGCCGAGCCGGGAACGAGGCGACACCCGGCCACTTGGAGACAGTGCCGGCTGGAGGAAGGAGAGCACTGCAGCTCCCGGCTGCACCATTAGCCTGGGGTAGGGTGACCAACTTTCCAAAGGGCCAACCCGGGACAGGGGGTCGCGGGCTCGACAAACCCCCCCCCCTCCCAGAAAAGTCAGGGGTTAGGGGGGCAGCATATATATATATATATATAGTATATAATGGGATTTCCATTCCCAATCCCAGGCCTTGCCCTATACTAAGGGCCTTATTGACTAAGGCCCTTAGTATAGGGCTACTGGCTAGGCCTGGGATTGGGAATACATTATATACTGACTAAGGCATCATGATCCTATCCAGACAGTGCAGACCAGTGCAAAAACTTTCAGCATAGCCCTTAGTCAGTATAATAGGGGTAGGCCCGACCGCATATACGCTGCTTTGCACACAGGCAGGCACAGCAGCACACTGTAGCAGACTCGCAGAGTCGACTCGCAGGCTACAGCCTCCAGCAGCGGTCGGGTCACCGCCGCTGCTGCGCCGTCAGTCAGTCACCTCAGGGGCTCACCAGCAGGCAGCAGCAGGTCATTAACACCACGTTAATCACGCGTTGTCTGGCGCAGTGGCGCCAATGCTGCCTGACTGCACCCGCCCTGGCTGGCTGCACAGCATTACTGGGAGTGTGGGAGGGGACGCGGTCACGCATTGGCCGAACTAACTGATGGGGAGGCGGCAGCGCACACCGCGTAACAGCTTCCCCTCCCACACTCCCAGTCTAATGCTGTGCGGGAGAGAGCAGTTGAGCTGTCGGTCAACAACCAACAATTTTATTTAGTTAAAACGTGACTTTCCGCGTCCCGGGATGGGTTTGGCCGGGACGCGGGATTTAGGAGGTCAAAATCAGGACAGTCCCGGGCAAATCGGGACGGTTGGTCACCCTAGCCTGGGGATCCCCACTGAGAAGGTAGATCACCTCTGGCACAAGCAGGACCCAGCACATTCGGCGACCCATCCCCACCTCCCCCCTGCCGGGACAGGAGGGGGAGAGGAGGTGCATCGGCCATGGGGCCCTGGTGGGACACCCAGAGGCCGCTAGGAACCCACCCCACAGCAGACCGCACCAGCTCTGTCTCTCCTTCCTACCTCTCCCGGTCTCTCTCTCTCCCTACCTCTCCTTCTCCTTGTCTCTCCCTGTCATATATACTGTAATGATTTGTCCTTTAAGCAAAATAAAGAACGTAAGATATGTTCTATTTGTACAACAGATGTGTAGCCGGATACATAACACACCGGCAGCGACACAACCACTGCTGTGTTGTACACGAGACTGACACCTACACTGCCGTAGCCTCTACTTCCGGATATATGTCACCTGCACAGCAGCCAGCAGGCACATATCCGGAAGTAGGGACTGTGACTTCTGGCACCGAGCAGCGTATGGGCACATAAAACGCCGAGATGTCTATAACATGTACTATGTAGGGCGATTAGAGTCTCACCCACCTGAGCAGGGAACCCAGCAGATACGTGTTGTGATTCAGCCATTGCGAGTAAAAAGCAGTCACATGACAAGGTCTGGTAGAGAACTACAACTCCCTGCATGCCATGCGCCAGCAGCAAGCATTCAAATCTTTGTAACTTTATGCGCTGTTTTTATGAGAGCCAGATAATACAGCAATATACTGCAGCTGCAATGCGTAGGCATTAGCAAGTCAGCTGAGTGAAGGTGCTAATTCAAGTTAGAACAGGTTTATGAAGTAAAACAAAAATCAACAAGAATATACTTATAAATAAAACTCATTATGTGTGCATTTATTTATTCATCTTTGCCTACAATCCCATTTCTTGATCTGTAATGTAGGGAGATAATGTTTGCTGGTCAAACTCACTTTAAAAATGCCTATCAGAACATTTCTTGCCTAGTAATTTGTCACAGGGTTGTATGTCATGCATTACAAAAAACTATATATAGATAGTAAGGGGGGTAATCAATCTGGGATCACGGTTGTGGATCCCCGTCTGCTTTCAAACTCGCCCTATTGACTTTCTGGTGGCTAATTTCTTCTGCCACCTTCTTTATATTAACTTCTCCTTTAAGGAAATGGCGTTTAAGAGTCAATGTCCTGGTATACTTATTAGCATCTACAAATAATTCTGTGCATTATTAGGGGCAAATGACAATCCTTTTGATGGTCATTTAGTTTCATTTTCCTTTAATTGATAGTCTGATTAAAAATACCTACTGCAGATTTTTAAACCTCTTTTCTTATTTTGTTTCCTTATTCCTGTTCTTGTTCCTCTCTGTGTTCTTCCTGATTTTTCCTTTTCTTGCCCCATCCTCTCTACAACATTTTTTCTGGAGTTCCTGAAAGCGCACTGGTGAGTATAATGAATGTAAAAATTTACTCATGTACATATGCTCACATACATCAAGATTTAGAACAATCAGCTTGCCAGCAAAACGGGGTACATCAATCGATCAGATGGAACAGATGGGGGACGTCAGATGGTATCAGGAAAAGCCTCCAAGGCAAACCGCTCTCACCGCCGCACTTGTAAGCCTGTATCCAGGGACGTCACACCGCAGAAATTTGGGACCTCTCACTCGTGTGCTGGAAGCAGATAGCCAGAGACGCAAGATCACGTCAGGAGTCTAAGCCACGCCCAACGCGTTTCGTCACCGTTGGACTTCGTCAGGGGGTGTGTCCAGACCTCTCCTTGTCAGACATATATACGGCTATCAATTACCCTATCCAGGTGACATATATAATACAATCCTAAGCAATTTACATATACACACAGTTCACATTCAAGTATCTACAAGCATATGCTCCAGAATGACAGTTCATCCGTATATCTTTATAAAATCGGATAAAACGACAATAAAAAGATGTATAAAAAAGTATATATCCAAAATGTCTCACTCATACTCAACTTTTTAAGAATATCACCACCACGGCTGTCAAGACTGACATGCTCTATGGCTCTGAAAGAGAAATTATTAAGGTCCGAAGAACAGCAATTATCAAAATGTCGCGGCACGCTATGCGTCAACACTTTGTTTTTAATACTACGTGTGTGCTCTAAAATGCATATTTTTAATAATCTTTTCGTTTTACCTATATAGCGTTTGCCGCATTTACAGTCTAAAAGGTATATAACATTAGTCGTGGTACAGCAAATGTTGGATTTAATCTCATAAGATCTACTTTTGTCCGCATTAAAAAACTTTGTTCTTTCCTTGCTCATATATTTGCAAACTTTACATTTGTTGCACGGAAAATAATCTTTGGTTTTTCATAACCAATTAGAATCTGCTTCGGTTTTGAGATTGCTGGGAGCCAACACTGATCTAAGTGTATTGGCCCGTTTGAAAACTACCTGAGGTTTACTGGGACGTACTCCTTTAAGGATGGGATCAAGCAAGAGTATATCCCAATGCTTAGTCAAAATATCTTTGATTTGTTGGCCTTGTGCATTATATTTTGTAATAAAAGGAACAAATATTTTTCCATGTGTAATATCCTTATTTTTATATTGTAAGAGATGACTTCTGTCGAGCGATCTTACCTTCTGTTTGCAATTGTCTATTAATTTCAGAGGATAATGTTTTTCTTTAAACCTATCGTCAAAAATTTTGGCTTGTTACTCAAATTTGACAGTGTTACTACAGTTCTTTTTAATGCGCATATATTGTGAAAACGGGATATTATCAAGCCATTTACGGTAATGGTTACTTTTATAGTCGACATAGCTATTACTGTCGACACCTTTTAGGTATGTATAAGTATTGATTGTTCTACCAATTTCCCAATCTTCAGTGTCCAGAACCAAGTCTAGGAACTCTATTTTATTTTTGCTACATTTACTGGTGAAACGTAAATTATGATCATTTATGTTTAAGGCCTGCATGAAAGTTTCAAAAGACTCCATATTTCCCTGCTAGACGATCAAAATGTCGTCTATATAACGTTTTAGACATTTAATATTTGATTTGAAATGTATATTAATATTTTCATTATTCTCCTCCCCCTCCCCTAAATAAAGGTTAGCGAGGCTCGGTGCATACGGGGTCCCCATAGCGACCCCGCATTTTTGGAGAAAGAAGTCCCCTTGAAAGGTGAAATAATTATTTTTCATAACTATATTAATGCATTCCAAAAGGAAAACTCTGAAGTCATCATTAAGGGCATTATCTTTTTCTAGGTAATATTTTACCCCTCCCACGCCACCTGTATGCGGTATAGACGTGTAAAGAGCCTCAACATCAATACAACACCACATGAAATCACTTTGCCATTGAAAAGTTTCCAAGAATTAAAAAATTTGAGTGGAGTCCTTAGTATAGGATTTTAAATTTACGACATATTTCCTAATGTGTAAGTCAATGAATTCAGACAAGAAAGAGGTAGCCGATCCAATCCCGGCGATAATTGGTCGACCGGGCGGTTTTATAAGGCGCTTATGGACCTTTGGCAAATAATAAAAAATAGCTACTATAGGGTGCTGGTTAATGATACACTGCGATTCTTTAAGTGTTAAACATTTATTTAGTAATCCCAACTCAATGATATCTTTTATTTTACCAACTACCTCTTCAGTTGGGTTGCTGGTGAGCCGTTGATATGTAATTACATCATTTAACAGCCTATAAGCTTCTTCCAAATAATCATTTTTGTTTAACACTACTATCTAACCCCCTTGTCAGCTTTCCTGTAGTTTTTGCACACATTGTAGCAGGTATTTTGGTCCACTATTCAATGCAGATCTTCTCTAGATCTGTCATGGTTTGGGGCTGTCACCGGGCAACACGGACTTTCAACTTCCTCCAAAAATTTTCGATTGGGTTGAGGTCTGGAGACTGGCTAGGCCACTCCAGGACCTTAAATTGCTTCTTACGGAGCCACTCCTTAGTTGCCTGGGTGGTGTGTTTGGGGTCATTGTCATGGTGGAAGACCCAGTCATGTTCCATCTTCAATCCCCTTACTGAGGGAAGGAGGTTTTTGGCCAAAATCTCATGATACATGGCCCCAATCATCCTCTCCTTAATACGGATTAGTCGTCCTGTCCCCTTTGCAGAAAAGCCGCCCCAAAGCATAATGTTTCCACCCCCATGCTTCACAGAGGCTGTGGTGTTTTTGGGATGACACTCATCATTCTTTTCCTTCCAAACACAGCGAGTGGATTTTATGCCAGAAAGTTATATTTTGCTCTCATCTGACCACATGACATTCTCCCAATCTTCCTCGGGATCATCCAGATGGTCACTGGCAAAAAGTAGATGGGCCTGGACATGTGCTGGCTTAAGCAGGGGGACCTTTCAGGCGCTAAAGGATTTTAATTCATGATGACGTAGTGCAGGGGTGGCCAACCGGTTAGAGGTAAAGAGCCGAAAATATCGGTAGTCAAGCTAAAGAGCCAAAATCATGCGCGCGCCGAAGGTGCATGCGCCAAAAAAAGGGGCGTAGCCTATTTTGACCCCTTGGGTGGGTGTGATACAAATATGCCTCCAATAGTGCAGTGCCATATATACATATGCCCCCAATAGTGCCAGATACACATATGCCCTCAACGGTGCCAGGTATGCACCACACGGTGCCGGGTATGCCCCCACAGTGCCACAAACTGCTATGCCCCCACAGTGCCACAAACTGCTATGCCCCCACAGTGCCACAAACTGCTATGCCCCCACAGTGCAAATTTCCCAGCAGCAGCACTCACCATTGTTGCTGCTCAGAAGGAGAAGGGATTCAGGGAACCGGCAGCAGGGGGGACTGGGACAGACGGTGGGCGGCAGGCAGCAGTGGGAGCAGGAGCCACACTTTACAAGGGGAAGAGCCGCATGAGGCTCAAGAGCCACAGGTTGGCCACCACTGACGTAGTGTGTTACTAATGGTAACCTTTGTGACTGTGGTCTCAGCTCTCAGGTCATTGACCAGGTCCCCCCAAGTTGTTCTGGGCTGCTTACTCACCATTCTGAAGATCATTGATACCCCAAGAGGTGAGATCTGCATGGAGCCCCAGGTCCAGGGAGATTGTCAGTCATCTTGTATTGCTTGTATGTGTTACATCTGCCCCACCTGCAGTGCACATGGTTTTGCCCATTTTGAGAACAAATTTGTCCTGCGATCAGATCTGAATAAGGGCCTGCGGCCAGCAGGCACAGCACAGTATGCACAGTGGGTTATGGTCAGCAGGGACAGTACTGTATGCACAGTGGGTTATGGTCAGCAGTTATAGTGTAGTATGTGCAGTGAGGTTATATCAGAACATATGATATAACAGAAGAAATGTATTATCTACGGGGTGGGCTACCAAATTTTTAATAACAGAACTACAAGGAGGGAGTATTACTAATAAAACTACAGGGAAGTGCCTGATAAATCAACACTCTGAGCATGATACAGCCTAGAACACTGGTTTTGGCTACTCTCCACCCACCACCGCTCATCACCATGGCCCTGTCTGGTGCTTGCCCAGCTCCTTGCCTGCTGAGCTGCTCACACTGGCACTGTTGATCATTTCAAATATGGCGCCTGTCTGCCAGCCTGTAAGAGCTTGAGGATCGCCAGCCAGAGTTAGTGATTGGTTGCCAGACCGCAAGCTCTGATTGGCTCATGAAATAGCACCATCTTTCAGATGTCTGTCAGTGCTGGTTTGAGCCGCTCAGCAGCACAGGAGCTGAGCACACACTGCACAGTGCTGTGGCGGTGAGCACTCTCCTTCCCTCTTCTCTACTGCACTAATATGTGAAATCTGTAAGGGGCGCTACTGGGGGAATTATGTGTAATGGGCATTACTGTAGGCATTATATGTAATGGGAATTATGTGTGTGGCATAGTGTGTAATGTGTATCACAGTATGTGGCATTATGTGTAATGGGCATCATGGCTAGAGGAGAAATGTGTAATGGGCATTATGTGTGTGGCATTATGTATAATGGGTATCACAGTGTGTGGCATAAAGTGTAATGGGCATCACGGTGAGAGGTGTAATGTGTAATTGGCATCAAAGTGTGTGGCGCAATATGTAATGGGCATCATGAGGCATTACGGTGCAAATTCTTGGCGCACGCCTTTGGCGTACACTGTACCTATTGTCCATATTTTACAAACAATTGTCAAGCTCTGGCATAATGTGTATGGGCATTATGGTGTGTGGCATTATGTGGAATGGGCATTATAGTGTGTGGCATTATGTCTAATGGGCATTACTGTGCGTAGCATTATGTGTAATGGGCATTAGAGTGTGTGGCAGTATGTGTAATGGGCATTACAGTGGAAATTTTTGCACCTCGCCTTCAGCGCACAATGTCCCTGTCTCTGTCCCTGTCCCTGTCTCTGTCCCTGTACCTATGATCCTGCACTTGTTTTAAATTTAGTTTTCACTTTAAATGAAGTCATTGCTGGGATTGTATAGAGCTGATTTCATTGCATACAAGCTAATGATTGTCTAGCCAAAATCTTCATAGTTCTAAAGGTTCTAGTCAGAAATAGTTCTAATCAGATTGAAGTGTACCACAAAGAGCTCCTTAAATTCAAAAGGGAGAAATGGAGGAAGGTGCAAGCCAATTACGAGGCCAACAGAGTATATCATTGGCTAAGTACGGCTGGACCACAGACGAATTCGCAGGCACCCCCCGTCAGCGTCGACAGACGCAATGAGGAGGAGGGCACTAGTACCTCTGCAAGGGACATCGACAGCGGTACCGAGAATACAGAAGATGGCAATCCCCGTTTAGGGGTACAGACCCGGGCGGGTCTAAAACTACCCACCGGCAGAGGAGGCGGATGAGGTGGGGTCGGCAGGCCGAGAGGCAGAGCAAGCCGCAAAGGCAACCGCCGTTAGAAGAACTAGTATTTAATCTATCCAAGACCCCTCTAACCGTGGCCGAGCTTTCAGTGCTATCTAAGGGCCTGTCATTCGTCCCTAGCCACTCACCCAATCAGTTTGAGTGGACTTTGGATTGTTACAAGTTTGGGCGCACATTAAGATTGAGGAAGCACTTCAAAGATAAAAGCAACACAGGACCAGGAGGTGTCGACATACCACCACAACTGAGGAAGTTAATTCCCAAATCCACATATGATCCACAGATTTGTAACCCCTCAATCAAGACTTTTTCTCGTATGATGGAATCAGTTGGTCAACTTCCGTCGACTAAGCAACAGCATAACAACTTGCCCAAAATGGAGAGATGCCTTGCCCAAAATGGAGAGATGCCTTGCAGGGATTGAAGAAAAGGACGGACATTGTGATCCGCAAGGCGGACAAAGGTGGGTCAGTAATGGTATAGCAGCGCTAGTGACTAGCGCTGCTATACCTTTTATTTAAATTGCTTTTCTCTATTTGGGAGCTGACTACTCCCTTAAGCAGCAGCTACTTGACTAAAACCACCCCTGGTAAGCGCTCCACACCAACTCCGGTTGGTCCCTTTTCTTTCGGGTCAGTAATGGTGCAAGATCTACATGACTATATGACAGAGTGCATGCGACAATTAGTGGATGCGGAAGTGTATGAGGTCCTGCATAAAGATCCGACAGTGGATTACAAGAAAGAGTTGGACGGCCTAATCAGCATAGCTGTACATGATGGCATCATTTCAGAAGAGTTGGGCAAGGCGTTGGGCAATGAATATCCCATCACTCCATTGCTTAATATGTTACCAAAGGTACACAAGAGTCTGGAGAGGCCCCCTGGCAGACCTATCATCTCTGTCAGGGGGTCACTTTTACAGCCAGTATCTACATTTGTGGATGCCCTACTTAACCCATGTGTACAGGCGACTAAGTCTTATTTGAAAGACACTAACCATCTCTTGGGACTTCTTGGTGCCTTGGGTGCTTTGCCTGACAACACCATAATGTGCAGCGCAGATGTGGTAGGACTCTATACTTGCATACCGCATGCTGAAGGAATGAAGGCGGTAGAGAACTTGATTAGAACCAATGAGGCCTACAAGGGCCCATCGGTTCCTTTTTTCATGGACTTGTTGCATTTAGTTCTGAATCGCAATTATTTCCTGTTTAATGGTACAGTATATTGCCAGCGGCTTGGCGTAGCGATGGGGTCGAATGTGGCCCCATCCTACGCCAATGCATACATGAGTGAGGTGGACCAGCAGCTGGTGTTTCTGGCCCCATATGCGGACAAAATAATATTGTATAGCAGATACATAGATGATCTGCTTATTTTCTGGAGAGGGAGCATGGAGGAGCTGAAAGGTATTTTTGAGGCACATAACATGTATGCCCACCCTGTAAAGTTGACCTACAGTATGAGCATGGAGGTCATCAACTTCCTCGATGTAAAAATCAGCAGAACAAGATAGAAACCTCGATGCATGTGAAGGTAACTGACCGGAATCCAATCTTAAGACACGAGAGTTGTCACCCCATAGCATTGCTGCAGGGTCTTCCTTACTCTCAGATGTTGAGGGTAAGGAGGATAACCAGCAATGAGGAAGCCGCATGTGAAGCCTTAGACACCATGCAAACAAAATTTGAACAAAGAGGGTACAACAGGAAAGACTTAGGGATAAACGTAAATTTTTTGGCATTCCCCATGTGTCAGCACTGAGTGCCACCAGCAAGAAGAAAGATCTAGGTAACAAAATACCATGGGTCACGCAGCATGCGATGGGTAGTAGTGAGACCACAAGGTACTGTAAGTTAAAGCCTTGTGGCCGTTGGTAGCCACAGATAGGGATTTAAAAAGTCTCCACAACACCCAGATCATGCCGGCCTATAAAAGAGGTCGTAACTTGGCAGACCAACTAGTCAAAACGGATGTGGCCACGTTGGTTAAAAGTAACAAACCCACCCACTTATTGTCACGACCCAAAGGCTGTTACAAATGTGTTGGGTGTGTGACGTGCAGCTCGATGATAGCGGGCGACACAGTGAGGCACCCCCACACTGGCCGCAAGATTAAAATCAAGCACTCAGTCACTTGTTCTAGTCGCTAAGTAGTATACATTCTGTCTTGCCCATGTGGGCTTTACCATGTGGGCAAAACAGAGTGTCAATTTAAAGAGAGATTGGCGAACCATCGCCTGGCCATTAGACAAGCTTTGGTCTCTGGCCAGAGTGAGCAGCCGGTTGCACGGCATTGCACAGAAAAAAAGCACAGCAGAGCCAGCATAAGGTCTAAGATCATTGACCAGGTACAAAAACCTCCTAGGGGTGGGGGCAACAGGAAGAGAATGCTCCTACAGTTGGAGGCGAGGTGGATCCACCAGTTGGACACACGCTTGCCCTGGGGTCTAAATGAGCAACATGGATTGTATAATTTTTTGTGATTTTTAGATTTTGGTTGGGATTGAGCAAAATTATGCAACCCACCATAAAGATATAGTAAGGCTGCAATATATGATACACTGTTACTCTATTAACCCAGACATGATAAGGTGACCAGTTGGCAAGGACCACTAATAATAAAAGTAAAGTAAAGCACATTAGGATCTGTGCATTTATAATATAAAAAAAAAACATACAGTATGTCTTTGAGCACTTGGTCTAATTTGCCTGAGGACACCTCTATGTATACATGTCACGCTGCAATCTTTTAACTTTTAATGTTTAGTATGTCGCCTCTTAATTGGTTGGCAACAGCCTCTTAAAACACGTTGCTATTTTGTGCAAGTTTATTCACATTTATTTATTTTGTTTTCCCAGGTGCTATGGCAACCTCCCTCCCTGCAGAATCCAAAACTAGGCCTGGCTCCCTAGCTGAACCGCAGCGTGAGGAGACGCCTGATGACTTCATGGGGAGAGACTGGAAGCTGGGCAGAGCAACAGGCTCCCTAGTGGCGTCTTACAGGGTGAGACACGCTGCAGGGAAGTGGGAGTGGGGATAACTAATGGAGGACGCAGGTAAGAGGGGCGGGCAGCCGCACAGCACATGGGGGGAGGCTTTTTCTTATGTTTGAGTATTTAAGTGTCTCACGCTGTTACTATTGTTGATCGCTGAGGATGGGCCACACATTCCTGAAACATGTTGGAGAATAAATAGTATTTCATCACGTTTTTCCTAAATCCGAGAGTGCTGCCTGATTTCTACGCTAGTTCTAAAGGTTGGCATGAGGATAGTTTGACAGGGTCATTAGGTCGACAGGGTCATTAGGTCAACATGGGGAAGGTCGACATGGGATTCTTCACTTTTTTGACCCGAATGTCGACACAATCAACATGGACATGTGCCACGTCCCCTCTCATGGCTCACCAATGCTTCAGTCACGGTGACTCGCTACACTCGGCACACCATTTTATTCTCCCACCATGCCCTAATGGATGGTAGGGCATGAAATATTGCCTGTCGGCACATGTTGGCTAAAAAGAATGCTTGTGTCAACCTAACCCCATGCATGTCGACCTAGTGGTGTTGAAATAATGCTTGTCGAACCAATGCTTGTAGACCAAGTGACCATATCACCATTATAGATACAATCAAATACAAGCAAAAAAAATCATGGGAAGCAGCCTGTTCACTACTGCTATGTTTGTGCAAGTAGACATCTTGGGGGAAATTTACTAAAGTAAATTTGTAAAAAATAGGTGTATTTGTATCCAGAAATACACTTATTTTTGACATTTACTATCCCGAAAATACGGCAATTCGTATTCGTATTGATAGCACATCAATACGAATACGAATTGCCATATTTTTGGGATAGTAAATGTCAAAAATAAGTGTATTTCTGGATACAAATACACCTATTTTTTACAAATTTCCTTTAGTAAATTTCCCCCAATTGTGTAGACACCTCCATCCACCAATTAGCATGCTGGGAGGCATCCACTCTCTGTGTGGCTAATAGAGAATGCAGCACTAAAGTGAATAGCTCCAGGGCTGCCGAAGGGTGGTATCGCGTACTAATTACGCGGGCTCCGGCTTGCTGGAGGGGCCCAGGCGGGTGCCCTGGTCCGACCCACCCCCTTCTCCCTCCCCCTCTGTCCCTCCTGGGCAGCAGTAGCACACACCTACAGCATGTGCTGTGCTGATAGCTGGCTTATCATGAGTGTCTAACTGACATCGTGAGAGCTCATGCTGAGCCTGCTGTCAGCACAGCACATGCTGCTGTAGGTGTGCAGCTGCTGCTGAGGGGGGGACAATAACACTCCCCCCTCAACTTTAGAGTGTTTTTTCACCCCAACTTAACATTTTGGGGTGTGGCCTAATTGCGGGAGGTGGCCACGCCTCCCACAATTAGGCCACACCCCCAATATTTTACCGGGGCCCGACATACCTTTTCAGGGGCCCTGGATAGCTCTAACCATCCACCAATCAGCATGCCAACAGCCATTCACTGTTTGGATGCAGGCGCGGAGCCAGGAACTGATGCTATGTGCAGCCCTTTGTGCATCGGATCCAGAGATCATATGTGTGGCACATATGATCTCCCTCCTGGTGGCAAGGAATGGGGCTGTATGGGCACTTTAACCTTCAAGTCTTTTAGGTTTTAAAATATTTAGTATTTTTATTCTTGTTCTTGAATGCAACAGTATACAGATTTCAGTTGTAGTTTTGTTATATTCTTTTGTTACCAGATACAGCTTTATTATAATGCAGCTGAAAGGGTTTGCTATAGTTTGGATATAACGGGTTTTATAAACTCAGAACAATGTTTTCTCCTGTGGATTACCAGATGCTGCCTGAGAGAGTCACAGCCACAGTAGTAACATTCATCCTGAGCATAGCCTGCATCAGCCCTTGTAGTGAAGGGAGCTTAGTGCCAATAATTTCCCATGACGTTCTTAAACTAGCCATTACAACTTTTAGCTCAATTCTGTTATATCCAGGGTCCTCCAGGGGTAACTTCTTAACACAAAAAGAAGATTGTTACGTTCCAATTGTTTGCAATCCAGTGTACAGTTGCACCAGCAATTTCAGTAAAATTGTTACATAAAGAATACATTTCATAGCTGACAAAGTCATTGTTATTTGTTGCTGTATCCAGACAGTAAAAATGTACACTTTTGCTGCAATCAGTGATATGGCATGGCACTGAAGTTCAAACCTATTGAAAGCATGTCCTATCATTTCTTTAAGGAATACTGTACCATTCTTTGTGCTTGCTGCAGATAAAAATAAAAGCAAACATTGAAATATTTTTGTTGTTGGGGTTACATATAGAAATCACTTTTTGTATGACATATATAATAAAAGGTTCTTTATGTATTTGATGTTTTCAAAGAGAAGAATAAGAATGCGATGTGGGTGGGTGGATCTGCCAAGAAAAGCGCTACAATACAAAGGTGGGTTAAATGGTTAAGTTACGCCATTGTCCAGGAATAATGTACAGGTTACGTTAATTATTGCACAAAGAGGATAAAGAATATTTGTCAAAATGAACAAAATCTCACATACTGCAGTCTGAGGCAAAGCAGATTCGACGGCATTGCTCTTCAGCTTGTCTTGTAAACTGTATGCCAACTATGATTAGTCCATATTCTAATGGTACCCATACATATTTATTTATTAACAGTTACTAATATAGTTTACACATATTCCACAGGGCTTTACAGACAATATTTGAACATTGATCAGTCCCTGTCGGAGTGGAGCTTGCAATCTAAATTCTCTACTACATGTACTCGCACAGATATTCATTCTAGTGTTACTTACATATGAGCGATAAATCGCATAATGCTTTTTTCCTCATTCAATGTGCATACAATCATACAATAAATCGCATGCCCCTGGTGACCTGAAATCGGTTGATGGAATGAGAGCTGGGCTATCTGGGGTATATCACAGTTCAAATCAGCACAGATCGTACATTGCATTGTGATAAATTGTATATATTTAAAACCCACATATGAAGCAATAAATATTATGTGCAGCACATAATATCTTGAGCTGCGAGATTCGACCAACGTGCCCGTGCATCTCGTCAGGTGACACATGCATTGGCATGCAATCCATGCAATATGACACTTCAATTTATTGAAATTGTATGATTGTACCCTATAGGGGTTATTCTGGGTCACTTGCAAAGGCAATTTCCTTCTCAAATGGACAAAACCGAGGGGTTTATTCTAGTTCATTCTTTCTGACAAAATCCTTCTTAGATGGACAAAACAAAACCATGTGCACTGCAGGGGGGCAGATGTAACATGTGCAGAGAGAATTAGATTTGGGTGAGTTATTTTGTTTCTGTGCAGGGAAAATACTGACTGCATGATTTTACACTTCAATATAGATCTCACTTTGAAGAAAAACCCCACCCAAATCTAATTCTCTCTGCACAAGTTACATCTGCCCCACCCGCAGTGCACATGGTTTTGTCCATCTAAGAAGGATTTTGTCAGAAAGAATGGACTAGAATAACCCCCCATGTGCACTGCAAGGGGAAGATGTAACGTGCAGAGAGAATTAGATTTGGGTGAGATATTTTGTTTGTGTATAGGGAAAATACTGACTGCTTTATATTAGCACTGCAATTTAGATTTCAGTTTCAACACACCCCACCCAAATCTAACTCTCTCTGCACATGTTACATCTGCCCCACCTGCAGTGCACGTGGTTTTGTCCATTTGAGAAGGAATTTGCCTTTGCGAGTGAACTAGAATAAAGGCCTACAGATGGAGCCAGCCTCTTCATTGCAGGGGCTGGCTATACTTTTGCTAGCCCCCGGCAGCCGCCAGCTCCCGCCGGGGGGCGCACGCGCACGAGACGCCTGTGCGCCCTGTGGCAACGGAGCTTGCCCTGGGTCCCCCCCGCCGCCGCTGCCAGTCCCCCTCACCACCCCGACCCCCCCTAACCCTGCGTGTAAGACGCACACGCGTCCCAGTTCAGTGTAGCCCCTGTCTGTCGGCGCTCGCCAGAGGGAAGGGTCTGGCGAGCCCTGGACAAGGATGACAGGGGCTACATCTGGCAGCAGATAACATATGGTCGACATGGTTGACACATGGGTGACACATGTTAAGAATGACATCAGGGTTTTTTTTTTTTACTTTTTCATACCATCTCAGTAACCGGGATTGAGGTCTGACCCTTCCGCTTTACATCTTGGACATCCAGGACTGACCAACCTGCTTCTGTTTGCCTACATTGGATCCATATTTCCACACTGTATATATATTATTCTCTTCTATATATTTTAGATTTATTAATGTGGATACCCCAAGTGTGCTATTTATTTGTGCAATTACATATGATTTGCTGTGTATTTCAGTCGCACTTGTGGTTTAATTGTGCACCCACATAAGATTCTCTATCAGTGTCGGACTGGCCCACAGGGGTACAGGGGAAACCCCCGGTGGGCCCCACTGCCAGGGGGCCCATCTCCTCTTGGGACTATGGTGTATTTCCTGAAGTGCATTGCTGTTATTAATCTGGTACATTATCATGCATGCACTACCAGTATTTACTATATACTTATCAGAGGGCCCAGCCCATGCGCTCTCTAATGGTTAGCCAAACCTCTGTGACAGGTGGCCACACCCATTCTCTAGACTGGCCACACCCCTAAACAAGGGCCCCTATCCCTGCAGTCCAACACTGTTCTCTATTCTCTCATACATTACCATCCACATGTTCGGGAATGGTGATTGATGGAAAGCAAAGCTATTTTATGATCCATGTGCCTAAATCTACAAATTGACACCAAAACAAAATCATTAAATCTCATGTCAACATTTTCATGTGTAGACCGTTTGCGTGTCAACAATTTGATTGTGCCAACCTTTTCTCTAATTCTAACTTGTTCATGTTGACCATTAGGGGTCTGCCTAGACACTGTCCACCTGTTAACCCATACCATCATATACTGTATGAAAAAACAAGAATTTAGAGATAGCGCTGATACAGGTACTTTTATAAAAATCAAGTTTTTAATTATAATTTATACACAATTCACCGGCCGGTACTGAACAGACATAAAATAATTGTATTTATAATGTGACTGTCAATTTAAACATAGCAATAACGATAAAGTGCTTTTTCTGACTCCAGGTTAAAGTTCTGTAGCAAACAGTATGATGTAGGTTAGTCAAGTCACCAACAGGCAGCTCTCTCACAGCTCCTATTTGTTAGTACTGTAGGTAGTGGCATACATTCTCCAATGGTTAGTATAACCGAATTTCAGTCAGTGAATTTAAAACATAACAAGCTCAATTGAGCGATAACTTGCCAGCCTCCCGATTGTAGCCTTTAATACGGGGTAGTTGTGTCCCAGCTGCTGATTCCCTGCGTGTGCAATGCATCTTTAAGCGGGTTTCTCCACACTCCTGGACTGAATATCAGTGAGGTCAGCGCTTGCAAGGCTATATAGTGGTACCGGCACCAATGGGTCTACTTATGGGTCTCTGTAACGCGTTTCCCCGCCTTTGTCTCGGCGGCTTCCTCAGCAGGACGAGTGTTCTGTGTGCTATTAGGTCCCGTATTTAAATACTGTATGAAGAGGTGCCTTTGCAAGCTGTCAGCTGTTAACATGTTAGAAATAAGTGCAGCTCTGCAATTTATATCTCTTTCATACCAGAAAATGCAGGGACCCACCCGGGAATATCCCCCAAGGATCACACCAGGGCATTCCTGGGTTGGCCCCTTTCACACCAGAAAAGTCACTGCATTTTTGATGTGGGAAGGAGGCAGGGAGGAGGCGGACTGAAGGCGGGCAGGTAACAGAATGGCGAAAGAGGCGGGATAGTGGTGGGATGGCGGCAGAGGCGGCACGGAGCCCGGGTTGCTGGTCTTCGGTGCAGGCTGGGGATCCACACAGGTGGCGGGTGCAGGTGACACATACCCTTGCTCCGGGCACCATGTCACCTAGCTATACCGCTGGCCGTACTGTATGTATTCCATTGCACATACATATGCTCTCTGTACCATTGTTTTCTTTGCAAAATATGTTGTCATTATTTATTTATTTATTTATTAACATTTTCTTATATAATGCAGCATATTCTGTTGCACCTTTGGAAACAGCAGTGATAGAACAAACCAGCTAATAACAAAGAGACAGAGGTAGGAAGGGCCTACTTGCAAGCTTACAATCTATAGGGTGAATACGCACTAATACACAGGGCACGTGCTATCTATTGCAAAATGGTCCAGATTGCAAAGGGCTGTATTATATAACTACAAAGCAAGGTTGGCCATGGGTCAAGAGGATGTTAAGTGAATAAAGTGAATATACTGTATGTGTGTACTGTATAGAGGGGATGTAATTGGGTAGGGTAGCATATGAAAACTCTAAGGGGGTGATTCTGATTAATGAACTCACCAGTTCTCATGGGGAGTTCGCTGGTGAAACTCAGCACATAATTACTTATGCGCATGTGCAGGTCCTCAATGCGGACACCTTCGGAGACTTGCATAGTCTCCGAGGCGCTTGCAAAAGGGAGGCGTGTAGGAGGCGGGCCGGGGGCAGTCAGGGGGTATTCACATGCCCTGCGTCTCCTGGGTGTACCCACAAAAATGCTGGGTGCACCCAAAATAATGCTGGCCATCCCCTTGTGAACGGGGGTGGCCACCTGCATGCCAGGGACAGGTGGCTGACCTCAACGGATGTTCTCGAAGCACATAGCCGCTAATCTAAGTCACCAGAAACTGACTTAGATTAGCAAGCACTACCGATATCATTCGCAAGCCTGCTAATGGAAGTTTATGCAAAACATCCATTCTCAGTGCTGCGGGGATATTCCGAATGTAGCGGGGGGCGGGCATTCGCATGCCCCGGCACACAGCATTACATGGCCTGCAAAGCAGTGAAATACTGCTGCTTTGAGAGTCAACCAGAATCCGGCCCTAAGGGCGAGTCTGGAATTTGCCTGAATAGGTGAGCTTTCAGTGAAGACTTGAAGGTTTGAAGTCTAGAGAAGATATAAGAGGGTGGTGTGTGTGCATTTTTTTGGGGGGGGGGGGGGGGGGGGGGATTTATCTTGCCTTTGGGCCTCTGGGATGAACTTACACCACTGGAATCATCCCCCACAATTCCTTGTTGCAAAGGCATTTGTGGGTGGGGAGGGGTTGGTGCTTCCTGCATTTACAGAAAGGGGACAGTGTCTCCAATTTTTCTGAGTGATGATGTCAGTGTCTGCATCTTCTGATGTCGGGTTTAAGGCCTTTTAAGCAGGCAGGGGATAACAGTCATTTTCCCGACGTCGGGATCCCAACTGGCCGGACCCAGACAGCATGGAGAGAGCAACAAAGCCCCTTGCGGGCTCGCTGCGCTCACCACGCTGCGGGCACGGTGGCTCGCTACGCTCACCACCTATTCTATTCTCCCTCTATGGGGGCCGTGGACCCCCACGAGAGAGAATAGCTGGTGGCCGGCGGGCCCCTGTGTGTCGGGGTTTTGACTGTCGGGATCCCGACGTCGGGTAAATGACTGTCCTGATCCCGACTGTTGGGACCCCGTCCGGCACCCAGCATTGATTTGCCACACTACAATATCACAATTCAATGTGTTTCTATGGGGATGCAGTTAGTATCCCGGCGGTCGGAATCCTGGCGGTCGAAATCCCAACACCGGAATCCCGACCGACGTAATCCCGACACTTTGTCCCTCCACGACACCCATAGAGGGTGCCAAGCGTAGCGAGGCACTGGGCCCGCTGCATGGCAAGCGCAGCGAGCCCGCAAGGGGGGGGGGGCGATCCACACCCCCCCCCTTGTCGGGATTTCGGCGGTTTGGATTCCGGCGTCGGGATTTTGTCCGCCGGGATTCCGACCGCTGGGATTTCATACCGATCCCTTTCTATGAGTCACGGGAGTCGCACATGGTGATTGGCATGCCAACGATGAACGTGGCTACATCTGTGCTTATCATCAACTTACTCTTCACAGAACTTAGAAACCTACAGCAGAGAGTCAAAGGTCAGAGAGCACCAAAAAAAGTCTAAATACGTTTTTTAAATGTTCTTATGTGGCACTCACTTTGCGATAGATATGTTGTAGATGCTGGATGCTTCTTCTTCATATCATGGAGTGTGGTGCTGGGCTATGTCAGATCCTGATGATAAAGAGATGTTGGACAGGGGAGTGCGCTGCCTTTGGATGCGAGTCTGACCTTACCAGTTACTGGTCCTATGCATCCTCCAGATGCAATTTTAACCTAGAATTCATACATTGCAACCAGTGGTGGATTGTTATTATTGTCTTCTAGAACAAGTGCTTCCAGTGTGTGTAACTGATATGTTATTTCTCAGACACAAATCAGTCTAATGCATACATAACAGGAAACTGAGGAGTGTCACACATCAGTGGTGACTATACATAATACAAATTCTGATAGCAATACATTAATAAACTTAATGTTAACATAAAAGATCACTAAACAATGAATTTATTTAATATGTGTATGCCCTGCTCTCGTTCTGCTTATTGAGAAATGCTCTGTTTGATGATTGCTTATTCTTCAAGCACTCTTCACATTTCCCTGCAGGGCGATTATTGCATTAGTGATGTTATCGAAAAGCGTGACAGTGAATCTCATGATTTACTTTCACAATGTTTGGTAATAGCCCCTAAGTGGACAATGTTTACAAGTAAACATTATTAAGGATTTTACTATATGTTATAATGATGCAAAGCTAAAAAGTGGTACTTGAGTAGATGTCAATTAAAAGCTTGCTAGAAATGTACATACAGTAGTTGCGTATGGAATATCCATCTTGTCAAACTTTTTAGACTGAACATTGGTGAATTGCTCAAGATTATATATTACATATTTTAATTGGGCAAGTTTCTTAAACAACACTTACCCAGGGAGGGTGGCAACCTTTACCCATCTTGGCAGTAGAACACATGCTCCTTTACTTATTCGTGCCTGCCCCGTGCTGCATCACCAATTTCAACCTGGAATACGCCAAATGTATCAAGCTACAAAAGTGATAAAATGGAGAGTGATAAACATCAGCCAATCTGCTCATACCTGTCATTTTCTAAACCCAGTGACATGGCAGCTGGATTGGCTGGTTGTTTATCACTCTCCATTTGATCACTTTTTGAAGCCTGATACTGTACATCTGGTTCCTAGTCTTCTCCTTAGTTAACCTTATTGTTTCCCCAAACCCAATTAGATCCTCAGTTCTTTAGGTCCACTTCCACCATGGCACTGCACAGTATCTCCAACAGTAAAGCCTTACCCACTACTAGAGGGTGTGGATCATAAGGTAGACCAAATTAAGGTCGATATGCATTAGGTCGACTACTAAACTTCGACAGGCCTTAATTCGACACATGAAAAGGGTGGACATAGCTTTAGGTTGACAGGGTCATTAGGTGGACACAGGCATTAGGTCGACATTGGGAAGGTCGACAGTCAAAAGGTCAACATGGGTTTTCCTATTTTTTTTTTTGAGCCGACAGGCGATATTTCATGCCTTACCATCCACTGGTGTGTAAAGGGAGAATAAAAGAGTGTGCCCAGCATAGCGAGGCACCGTGCCCAAAGCATGGGGAGCCAATGCTTGTGTCAACCTAATGACCCTGTTGACCTAAAGCCATGTCAACCTTTTTCTTGTGTTGACCTAAGACCTGTCAACCTTCAGAGGTCAACTTAATGCATGTTGACCTTTGTACTGTCGACCTAGTGACTGTACCCCTACTAGATGATACAGGTGGTGCTAATGTTACTGATGAGCTGCAGCGATCTCCCACTTTCTCAGGTCCCGATGCTTCAATGGTTCTCCTTTAACTGCAGACCATCCCTCCTGCAATTCACACATGCTGTGTCTGTCCTTCATTTCTTCCTTTTCTGGCACGGTGTATGTAGAGTCATTCCATGAGTGCTGCTGAAGTGAAGAAGTGCCACTAAGAGGAGCAAGCTCAGCGTACTGTATGCTGGAGGGAAACAGAGAGACGCTGATGCTGCTGGAGGGACACAGGGAATGGACTTGCTAGAGGGACCGAGGCAGAAATGTGTATAAGGGGCCATACTTTGGGCATTATGTGTACAAGGTCACTGATTGTGTCCCGTTTCAAAAGTGCGCTATATAAATAAAACTTACTTTCTATAGGCATTGAGAAAAATGACACTTTTGTGGTAATAGTGGGTACTAGGGTACTACTGTGTAGCGTATCATGAATAAAGGGCACTTCTGAGAGATGCAATATGATTGATTAAGGGGCACTACTATGTGTTGTAAGGTTAATAAATTACATTATTATGTGGTGTAATATGAATCAGGGGCACTATATAAGATGAAATGTGAATAGGAATGTGCTACTGTGTGGCATACTTTCAATTGAGGGTACTGTTATGTAACCATGTTCCTTTATTGTGAGACCACCGTCCCTTTATAAAGTTGGGGGGGGGGGGGCGCAGGGCACAAATTTATATTTGGTGGGGGGTTTCTGAAAATCCTAGCATGACCCTGGCTCTGCCTAATGGGGAGGGAGGTTGGGGTAGATGGCAGGTGAAATGAGTTCTACTACCGCTCCTGGACCACTTTATGCCCTCAGGGCTGCCATCAGAAATTTTTGGGCTCGAGACTGTCAAAAAAGGCAGGGCCCCCTGTATATGAATGTATATGTATGTGTGTGTGTGGTGTGTGTGTGTGTGTGTGAGAGAGAGAGAGAAGGGAATAGGTGGAAATGGAAGAGGGAGGGTGAGAGAGAATGAACAGGGGAAATTGGTGAGTGTGTAACAAAGTGTGAGAAACAGAAGAGAGAGGGGAGCAACAGAGATCAGCCTGAACAAGAATATATAATACAAGTACTCACTGTGGTGGGTGGCAGGGACGGTTCTAGGGTGTTGGGCGCTCTCCTGCAAACTATAAATTTGCGCCCTCCCTCCCATACCTTATAATAGAGACACGCACCATAAGAAAAGGTTTATGATGTCACAGGTTGTGTTTTTTTCTTCAAATAACGGCACACAGTAGCATAATCTTATTCAAATTACACTGCATGTAGTGTCACTGATTAACCAGGCACTGCAGCCACTACCCCAGTGGTTCCCAACCCTGGTCCTCAAGTACCCCCAACAGTGCATGTTTTGCAGGTCTCCACACAGAATCACAAGTGATATAATTAGCTCCACCTGTGGATCTTTTGAAATGTGCCTGAATAATGAGTGCACCTGCTGGGTGACCTGGAAAACGTGCACTGTTGGGGGTACTTGAGGACCAGGGTTGGGAACCACTGCACTACCCTATTGCTGCACCACTAGAAACACCATCTTACCCCTGGCCGGGTTAGCAGGGGCTGATTCCAGCTGCTGTCACCCTCTGGTTAATTTTGCCGCCACTGCTGCTGGTGTGGAAGTGCTAATTTCTTCTGCTGCCGCTGAGCCTGACTGAAGAGACACTGGTCCCTGCTGCTGACGCTGACTGCTTAGTGCCGCTGCAGTGGAGGCACTGGTCCCCGCTACCGCAGCTTGTGAGGAGTGGCCGGCGCTAAGCAGTCAGCGGCAGCATCAGGGCCAGTGTCTCCCCACCATCTGGAGCAGCTGGGACCATTTATTTTAAAGAATAATGCTGAGACAAAAGAGGCAGCCCCCACCAATACACTTAATTTAAATGTTGGGCAGAAGAGGTGCCCCCAGCGGATGGCACAATAGGCAGCAGCCTAAAGCTGCCCAATGGTAGCTCCGGCCCTGTATGTAGCCCTCTTTTAAGTATGAGGGTAACGGTTAATGTAATGTGCCTCCACCCAAGTTTTAGAAGTATATATATGGGTCACTTGGGTAACCCACTATCTCTATTTATTTATCTAGATACCAGTGAATGGCGTCAAGGAAATACCCCACAAATGGTAAGTATACTTAGAAGTAATTTAATTAGATGCAGTAAATACTTAAAATACAAACATTGTATTACATTTCATATATACATATATGTAATATCACTAACACACTAAAACCCTTATGTTTGCCTATACAATAAAAATAGTGCATGCATTACAAAAATTTCCCATTACTGGCCAGTATAATAACAATAAACACAGTATATAAGTATGAATGCTCTCGTTGGCGCGCGTTGGGGCCCTTAGAAACAGTTATAGCTGCAGATAGGTAACTAATCTTCTTAAATGCTCCTTGCTACAAATGTGTTACTGTGCTGTACTGTTAATGCAGCTTGAGGTAAATTGTTGCCAAATATAATCAGTCACAGTTAAAGGTTTTGCATAAAGCCCAATACTGAGCTCTTTGTACTGGTAGAGAAATCTTCTACTTTAGTGAATCTGAATTATAGTCTGGCTAACTCAGGGCTTTCCTTAAGGCTTGAAGTTAGTACACTTTACTATAAATGGTCCAGAACTGGCTACCTATAGTGTATAGGTGCAATGAATAGAGTTTGTGGCTCACCAATTCTCGCAGCTGTAATCTGTCTGTCTTAGTCTCTCTCTCTCTCTATCTTCCTCTCTTCCTGTACTTTGCTGTACTTGGCTGCAGTAACTGATAGGTATGGCTCCTGACTCTGTCCCTGCACTGTCTTCTCTTCTGTGGCTGCCCTATTCTCTTTAATGCCCAAAGTGATTTCTGCCTCACCACCTCCCGTCTCCCGCAGGGTACCGCTATAGATGCTGGCGGCCCCTGGGTGTAGAGGGGTGTAACACTGGGCTACTCTGATTTAGAATGGGCACAACAGCTCCCCTCTCCTATCTGGACGGCAAGAATGGATGATGGGAGGTCACAGGGTACAGCAGAGGAACACATAGGTTGGATAGTTGATCAGCGTTTCTTCTGTACAGGGTTGCTTCTAAATAGCTGTTACACCTCCTCCCGTCTCCCGCTGGTAGCTACCCGTAGCATAGGCAGCACCAGGGTGTAGAGGGGCGTTACAGCAGCGTTAGTGGGCGGCTGCAGGGCGGCGACTCTTTTCCCTCTCTGTAGTGGATGGACAGCGCTGTAGGTGTGATGGTGGGCGGCAGCGGGGAGGTGGCTTGCTTCCCCAACTTGAATCAGTGGTGGGAGGCAGCTTGGCTTTGGAGCGGGCTGTCGAGGCTGGCTGGGCGGCACTTACTCATTCTTCTCCGGCGGCAGATAGGCAGCTCTCCCTCCTCCCTCTCTTCACCGCTCACACTCCCTCCCGTCTCCCGCAGGGCAGCGCTGCTGGTATAGCAGGCGGCACCTGGGTGTAGAGGGGCGTGAACGGGCTGGTCTCTCCTGCCGGCGCGTCACTGGACTAGTGGGCGGCAACCAGCAGGCGGCTCCTCCTTCCGGCCAAGCGGCTCTCTCACTTGATGGTGGTGGGCGGAAACAGGGGTGCGGCTCCGTCACCTGGCTTGGTACAGCACGGCTTCTCAGGCGGGACTCAGGAGACAGCGGAGGTGTCTGGACGGCTTCTTCCCATAGATAAGCGGCGTGACTTTCTCCCCGCCGGCAGCAAGGTACTTGGCTTTTCTCAGCTGCAGCGTCTTCAGCACTCTCCTTCCCCTACCGCCTCCCGTCTCCCGCAGGGCACTGTCATAGGCTCTGACAGGCTCTGGGTGTGGAGGGGCATACTTGGGGCTAGCAGCCGGCTCCTTCTCTTTTAGCCTCTGAATAGCAGTTTTATAGGGCGCTGTGTTTGCTTCTGTCAGCCTGCAGGAATGCGGTGATATGTGCCTTTTATCTCTCTGGTCGGGTGGCTAGACAGCTCCTTCTATGGCTCATAACCTCTCTCGCTGCTGCTAATGTATATAGCTCCGTTTACAGCTTAGAGCCGCCAGCGGAGAGGTGAGCACTTGAAGGAGGGAACAGCTGAGCTGAGCTCTGGCTGCGCTGACACTTCTTTTATACCCTGGCAGGGAGGTCAGCTGTCTGGCACGAGAACAGCTGTTCTCCCGCCCAGGCCTCGAGACCCTGCATTTCCCACACATTTAGTGTCCTCGAGGACACTTCCAGAGCCTGGCTGATTGACAGTTGGCTGCAGGGTCAGCAAGAGGGCAATACACAGTAAATCACAGTCTCACCAATGTCCCTCTGAAAGTTCCTAGATATGTCACCAATGTCTATATGGCAATAACTTAGCAACAAAACACATATATAGTTGGATTCTATGACAATTATATTTGTTTAGCAGGCATAGTTCCAAGCCACACTCTTTTAGGCAGTTTCTAAGCAACATATGCATTTTGGTTGCTTGATCAGCGCTACCACATTTATATAAGAGTCCATCACACAACATAGGATTTTGCGGCAAAGCAGCTTATGATGTACCTCCTTATTCTCTAACATATATACAGGCATATATGTTACATTCTTCCCCTGATGATACAAGGCAATAAATGAACTTGGATCATCATAGCAATATTGACATTTATTAATATACAACTTCAGTATTTGCAAAATAAGGCCACACTGCTAAGTTGGCAGGGTAGGTCACTCTTGGAATATAGGTGGGTACCCCTAACTGATCATAGGTAACAATGTTTGGGGGCCTACATACTCTCTGAGGCCTAGTTGCAGTCACTTCCCCAAATGCTTCCCCATCCTCTGAAGTATAGTCATTGGGATAACTTTCTGTTACATCCCCCGCTCCCACAACCCATTCTTCAGGGACAGGACGGTCAGAGTCATCAATTGTAAAATCCCACTCAGGCAACACAGGGCTTGGTGAAGAGAGTTTATCAGTCTCTGGGTTATGTTCACAAATTTTATCAGTGTCTCGATCACAGTCTTTGTAGTAGCAACCCTGTCCAATCTCTTCCTCACTCTCTTCAGACTCTGTTTGGTGCTGTACTTGACTTGTATTATCTGTATTTATCTCTTCCCTGATGGGTTTTATGCTTTTGTCTATAAGATCTTCCATGCGAGTATCTCT
Organism: Crinia signifera; assembly: GCF_055691185.1. Taxonomy (NCBI): domain Eukaryota; kingdom Metazoa; phylum Chordata; class Amphibia; order Anura; family Myobatrachidae; genus Crinia; species Crinia signifera. Next base: position 207,665,322 of record NC_139221.1, on the reverse strand, counting down.
TCCTATTGGTAAGAGGTTCTGTCGATGATGAGTTAAGATGGCTCCCTCTCCATCTTCCCTTTGAATCTTGTAGACAGGTGAGTCTTTAAACTTTTCCAGCACTACATAAGGTTCTTCCTTCCACCTGTAGGCGATTTTGAACTTTCTAGGATGTCCTAGCCGTTTCAGTAGTACTCGGTCTCCCGGATGGAGAATATGGTCACGTACAGTGCGGTCATAATTGGTTTTATTCTTCTTCCCTAACTTATCAGCAGTTTTTTTAGCCAGTTCATATGCCTCTTTGAGTTCTCTGCGAAGAGTCTGTATATACTTTAGATGGGACAGATTGGACTGGTTAGGATCTGGGGTCCCAAAGCTGACGTCAATGGGGAGTTTCGCTTCACGCCCAAACATGATGTAGTATGGCGAGTATCCTGTAGCATCACAACGGGTACAGTTGTAAGCATGTACTAGCCGAGAGATCTGTTGTTTCCAACGACGCTTGTCTAATGGACTCAATGTCCCCAGCATGTCCAACAGAGTACGATTAAATCTCTCAGGTTGTGGGTCGCCTTGCGGATGGTAAGGAGTGGTTCTAGACTTTTTTATCCCGCATCTTTGGCACATTTCCTTGATGAGCCTGCTCTCGAAGTCACGTCCTTGATCGGAATGTATTCTGTTGGGAAGACCATAATGTACAAAATACTTCTCCCAGAGCACATTGGCGACTGTAATGGCCTTTTGATTTGGGGTGACATACGCCTGTGCATAGCGAGTGAAGTGGTCAGTGACTACTAGGATGTTGCACTTGTTCCCTGGGTCTACTTCTAACGTCAAGAAATCTATGCACACTAAGTCCATGGGGCCTTGACTTTTCAAATTCATCAAAGGGGCCGTCCTCCCCGGGAGGGTCTTCCGGACAATACAATTTCCACATCTCTTGCAGTACATTTCCACATCTTTCCTCATATTAGGCCAGTAGAAACGGTCAGATATTAACTTTAAGGTCTTTTCCATTCCCACGTGACCATGCCTATCATGTAATGCCTTCATTACTGTTTCTCGATGTTTCTTGGGGAGCACAATTTGCCACCGGCTTTTCTCAGTTTCATGCTTCCTGTACATCACTCCCTTCTTAGTGATAAAATTTTTCCTCTGTCGCCTCAACAATTCAGCTTCTCTTTTGATGTCTTGTGAAACATTATGGTCAAACTTATTCAAGAAGGCATACTGCATACCGGGATCAGTTCGCTGGTCTTTTCTTAGTTGATCCTGTCTCACTTTCGGCAGTCCCTCCATCTCGACTTGACTGAGCCAGCAATATGATAGTGGTAGGACTTGCGGAGGAGGCCCTAGACAATCCACGCATCTCTTTTCAGACTGCAGCTCTACTCCAATACTATGGCACATTCCTTTAATACAGCTGGCAGGCACTTCAATCCAGTCGTCTTCTACGCTGTTGCTTAACTGTCCTGGAATGCGGGAGAGTGAATCGGCATCTGTATTGTTGACACCCGGACGGTATTTCAAGGAGAAGTCATAGAGAGCTAAGGCGGCCAGCCACCTGTGCCCGGTGGCATCAAGCTTGGCGGTACTCTGCACATAGGTGAGTGGATTGTTATCAGTGTGCACTATAAATGATGTCCCATACAGATATTCGTGAAACTTGTCGACAATGCACCATTTCAGAGCCAAAAATTCTAGCTTGTGCGTCGGGTACCGTCTTTCACTCTCACTAAGTCCTCTGCTGGCAAATGATACAGGCCGTAATTCATTCTCGTGCTCCTGGTATAGCACTCCCCCTAATCCATCTAGAGAGGCGTCGATGTGGAGGGTGTAGGTTCTGTCAGGGTTCGCATAGCTTAGTACTGGTGCTTCTGTCAAACATCTCTTCAGAGACAGGAAAGCTGCTTCGCACGCTGGTGTCCATCGGTCTCCAAAAGGCTCACCAACCTTATAACACTCTTTCTTGCTCTTAATTTTCTTGTTCGTCGAAGGGTACCCCTTGGTGAGGTCGGTTAGGGGCTTGGCCACACTGGAGTAGTTGGGAACAAATCTCCTGTAATATCCGCAGAAACCCAAGAATGACCGCAGTTCTTTCAATTTAGTCGGCCTTGGCCATTTCTTCACCGCATCCACCTTCTCGGGGTCAGTAGCTACCCCATCCCGACTGACGATGTGGCCCAGATACTTGACTTTTGATTGACACAGCAGGCACTTGTCGATCGATAATTTCAATCCACCTTCAATCAGTCTTTCCAGTACTTTTAAAAGGCGCTGATTGTGTTCTTGTAAAGTGGCTCCGAATACTATGATATCGTCGAGGTATACGACCACTTCTCTGTACGCCATATCCCCGACAATCTTTTCCATGGCCCGTTGGAAAGTTGCAGGGGCTCCCTTGATCCCTTGGGGCATGTTCAGGAATTCAAAGAATCCCAGGGGACATATAAAAGCAGTCTTTTCCCTGTCTTCTGGCTTCATAGGGATCTGATAGTAACCATTTCTAAGATCGAGCACCGAGAACCAGTTGCTCCCCTGCAAGCAGTCTAGAGCCTCATCCACTTTGGGCACGGTGTATTGGTCAGTGATAGTACGTTGGTTTAGCGTACGATAGTCTACGCACATTCTGATTTTGCCGCTTTTCTTTCGGGCCACCACTATGGGGGAAGCGTAAGGGCTCCGAGATTCAATAATTAGTTGGTTCTCAATCAATCCCTTCAAATGCTGTCGCACATCCTCGAAGTCAGCTGGGGCAATCCTTCGGGAGCGTTCTCTAAAAGGGGTCTCGTTGGTAAGTCGGATGCTGTGCTCAACTCCTTTTGCTGTGCCAAGGTCCCACTCTCCCTCGGAGAATGCCTGTTGGTATTTTTTAAGTTCAAAGATAAGTTCATCTTTATCACTTTTATGAATGTCGCTCCCCTCAAAGCAGACATGGAATTTATCTTCTTTAGGTTGAATGCAGAAAGAAGTCGTCTTGAACTGCTCACTCTCACCCTCCTGCCATTCTTGTAACAAGGAATACAACCGGGTATTTGTCCCCACGATCACTGGTGTCTCACCTCTCTCTTTCGATAAATCAGGGCACACCAATGCAATTAAAGGGATCTCCAGAGTGTCACCTTCTTCTGATGATTCTTGATGGAATTTAAGAGTCACTTGTACATAGCCCGAATATGGGTATTTTTCTGCACTAAGTCCCCATATCACGAGCCCGCTGAGTGGTTTAAGGGGTACATCAGGCAAATTTTCTTGGTACCAATTTTCAAAGATTATGGACACTTGGGATCCGCTATCGAGGAGTATTCGGCATGGTTTGTCGTTGATGGTCGCATTCAAATGGCAGGAGGGCCCCACCAAACCTTCAGGCAATTCCCCATTCCACCATGAGTTTCCCATGGCACAGTACGTGATTTCGAGGGAGTCTATGCGGGGTTCATAGGTCTCCCTCTCCCGTTTCCCTGATTCTGGTTTTCTGGTTGTTGCTCATCATTCTCAGTTCTTCTGCCAGGGTTTCTGTATGCATTTCTATTACATTCAAATGCTCGGTGTCCAAATCTTCAGCAATTGAAACACCCTCTACCGCTTCCTCTGCCCAAGCCTCTCACTGGGGTATAGCTGTTCACATTAGGAGTCTTAGAGTTCTGTTGGGTCAAAAAACCCTCTATCTTTTTATTCTGTTCTTCTAACATCTTAAGAACCTTGCTCTCGAACTCACTGCTTTCTGTCGTAGGCTGGACCACCTTCACTTTCTTCACGGTCTTTTCCCTCATTTCGATCAGTGCTTCATCTTGCTTTATGTCTCTGAGTAAATCATTAAAGGTAGGAGGAGGTTCTTGCATTGTTGAGCACCTTAATTTCTGCGCTACAGGGTCACTGGTCAAAGCCCCCCTTAGGAGCTGCTTCATCCGCTGTTTACCGACATCCTTCTTTTCAATCCCTCCTTTGTCCACAATCTTGTACAGCAGCTTGTCTACACGAATTAGAAAGGTACTCAGCTTTTCTCCGGATTCTTGGAAAGTGTGGTATAAGCGGGATGTTAGGTCTCCTACATCTTCCATGGTTCCAAAGGCATAATCGAGTGCCTCGAAGTAGGTGTCCAACGTGGCATTTGGGTTGCTACGCCGGGCAGCTTGTACTATCCCCATAGCTGGACCTCTCAGACTTTCAACGATTCTTTGCCTTTTTATTTTATCCGGACATTGCCATTCTTCGGCTTGTTGTATGGCAGCCTCCTTCCAGGCTTCATAAGCCTCCTCTCCAGTGGGTACAGGGATAATCCCAGAAAAGATTCTTAATCTTCTATAGCTGCCCTCATAGTGCCAACGTTCCAACTGAGTGACTACTCTGCCTACCATAGTCTCAAATTGACTACCATTTAGGTTGGTATCATTTTCTTGAGTGGTTCTATCAGCATCACCCCTCTCATTTCCTTCTCCAGACCTGAATGCTGACGCATGCACACTTGCAGCCTCTTCTTCTGTTACTTTAGGCCACATAATGTGCCATCTCCTCCCCGTCTCCTTGTCAGCGATAATCATTAATGGTATTAACTCACTGTCTAAGTCCTCGTCAGTCTCAATTAATACAGCCACAACTTTCCCCAATTCTCCTCTCCATTTATCTATTACTCTAGGTCTGACTACACCACATAGCCTATTTATTTGCTGTATTATTTTATCATCAGTAAATTCGGAAAAATTTCCTCCTACTGCAAAACATTTATCCTCATCTTTTCCTTTCCTTGAACACCATTCATAAATATCTTTCCCTGACATGATCTCCATTTTCTCCTGCCTGGTAAACAGGAGATCCTATTTTTCGTATCTCGGCCTGTGCCTCCAAATGTAGCCCTCTTTTAAGTATGAGGGTAACGGTTAATGTAATGTGCCTCCACCCAAGTTTTAGAAGTATATATATGGGTCACTTGGGTAACCCACTATCTCTATTTATTTATCTAGATACCAGTGAATGGCGTCAAGGAAATACCCCACAAATGGTAAGTATACTTAGAAGTAATTTAATTAGATGCAGTAAATACTTAAAATACAAACATTGTATTACATTTCATATATACATATATGTAATATCACTAACAAACTAAAACCCTTATGTTTGCCTATACAATAAAAATAGTGCATGCATTACAAAAATTTCCCATTACTGGCCAGTATAATAACAATAAACACAGTATATAAGTATGAATGCTCTCGTTGGCGCGCGTTGGGGCCCTTAGAAACAGTTATAGCTGCAGATAGGTAACTAATCTTCTTAAATGCTCCTTGCTACAAATGTGTTACTGTGCTGTACTGTTAATGCAGCTTGAGGTAAATTGTTGCCAAATATAATCAGTCACAGTTAAAGGTTTTGCATAAAGCCCAATACTGAGCTCTTTGTACTGGTAGAGAAATCTTCTACTTTAGTGAATCTGAATTATAGTCTGGCTAACTCAGGGCTTTCCTTAAGGCTTGAAGTTAGTACACTTTACTATAAATGGTCCAGAACTGGCTACCTATAGTGTATAGGTGCAATGAATAGAGTTTGTGGCTCACCAATTCTCGCAGCTGTAATCTGTCTGTCTTAGTCTCTCTCTCTCTCTATCTTCCTCTCTTCCTGTACTTTGCTGTACTTGGCTGCAGTAACTGATAGGTATGGCTCATGACTCTGTCCCTGCACTGTCTTCTCTTCTGTGGCTGCCCTATTCTCTTTAATGCCCAAAGTGATTTCTGCCTCACCACCTCCCGTCTCCCGCAGGGTACCGCTATAGATGCTGGCGGCCCCTGGGTGTAGAGGGGTGTAACACTGGGCTACTCTGATTTAGAATGGGCACAACAGCTCCCCTCTCCTATCTGGACGGCAAGAATGGATGATGGGAGGTCACAGGGTACAGCAGAGGAACACATAGGTTGGATAGTTGATCAGCGTTTCTTCTGTACAGGGTTGCTTCTAAATAGCTGTTACACCTCCTCCCGTCTCCCGCTGGTAGCTACCCGTAGCATAGGCAGCACCAGGGTGTAGAGGGGCGTTACAGCAGCGTTAGTGGGCGGCTGCAGGGCGGCGACTCTTTTCCCTCTCTGTAGTGGATGGACAGCGCTGTAGGTGTGATGGTGGGCGGCAGCGGGGAGGTGGCTTGCTTCCCCAACTTGAATCAGTGGTGGGAGGCAGCTTGGCTTTGGAGCGGGCTGTCGAGGCTGGCTGGGCGGCACTTACTCATTCTTCTCCGGCGGCAGATAGGCAGCTCTCCCTCCTCCCTCTCTTCACCGCTCACACTCCCTCCCGTCTCCCGCAGGGCAGCGCTGCTGGTATAGCAGGCGGCACCTGGGTGTAGAGGGGCGTGAACGGGCTGGTCTCTCCTGCCGGCGCGTCACTGGACTAGTGGGCGGCAACCAGCAGGCGGCTCCTCCTTCCGGCCAAGCGGCTCTCTCACTTGATGGTGGTGGGCGGAAACAGGGGTGCGGCTCCGTCACCTGGCTTGGTACAGCACGGCTTCTCAGGCGGGACTCAGGAGACAGCGGAGGTGTCTGGACGGCTTCTTCCCATAGATAAGCGGCGTGACTTTCTCCCCGCCGGCAGCAAGGTACTTGGCTTTTCTCAGCTGCAGCGTCTTCAGCACTCTCCTTCCCCTACCGCCTCCCGTCTCCCGCAGGGCACTGTCATAGGCTCTGACAGGCTCTGGGTGTGGAGGGGCATACTTGGGGCTAGCAGCCGGCTCCTTCTCTTTTAGCCTCTGAATAGCAGTTTTATAGGGCGCTGTGCTTGCTTCTGTCAGCCTGCAGGAATGCGGTGATATGTGCCTTTTATCTCTCTGGTCAGGTGGCTAGACAGCTCCTTCTATGGCTCATAACCTCTCTCGCTGCTGCTAATGTATATAGCTCCGTTTACAGCTTAGAGCCGCCAGCGGAGAGGTGAGCACTTGAAGGAGGGAACAGCTGAGCTGAGCTCTGGCTGCGCTGACACTTCTTTTATACCCTGGCAGGGAGGTCAGCTGTCTGGCACGAGAACAGCTGTTCTCCCGCCCAGGCCTCGAGACCCTGCATTTCCCGCACATTTAGTGTCCTCGAGGACACTTCCAGAGCCTGGCTGATTGACAGTTGGCTGCAGGGTCAGCAAGAGGGCAATACACAGTAAATCACAGTCTCACCAATGTCCCTCTGAAAGTTCCTAGATATTACTGTCACCAATGTCTATATGGCAATAACTTAGCAACAAAACACATATATAGTTGGATTCTATGACAATTATATTTGTTTAGCAGGCATAGTTCCAAGCCACACTCTTTTAGGCAGTTTCTAAGCAACATATGCATTTTGGTTGCTTGATCAGCGCTACCACATTTATATAAGAGTCCATCACACAACATAGGATTTTGCGGCAAAGCAGCTTATGATGTACCTCCTTATTCTCTAACATATATACAGGCATATATGTTACATGTATGTATGTAATTTATGTGCTGGATAGATACCCCAGGGATCACCAGTGCTGTGTAGTCCGGAGTGGCGGGCTTATGGTGATTTACTCCTGCAGTGCGCAATGCTCTTATCCCTGGGGTATCGATCCAGCACATATATTACATACATCATGATAACATGTATGTATATATGTGCAAAGCAATCTCCCCCTCTACTGCTTGATGCTGCTCCCATTACCCAGTAAAATGAAATCTCCACTTCCCCATATGTGACCCATGTCCCCCTCTTACCCTGTGTAAGTGATATTATGACTCCTGTCAACACCCCCCTTTGTTGAGGTACATACTGTTTATTATGCAGGATCAATACAGTACCTGCTGCGCTCACTCCTTCACATGTAGTGGCAGCGTCACGGCATCACCCCCCTGTCTACACTCAGGGTTTCTCACACAGGCACAGCAGCTCCGGGTTCCTCAGTCAGGCACACTGCAGCCTGCAGAGAGCCGAGCCTAGGATACAGAGGGGGAGCTGATCGGCGCTCACCCTCTGTGTCCCAGGTTTGGCGCTCTGCAGGCTGCATTGTGCAGTTACAGTGTGCCTGACTGAGTAGCCGCCGAGTGATAAATTGTAATGTGCAGGAAGAATGAGGGTGACGCTGTCACTTCATGCAGATAATGAAGGAGCCAGGTGCCCCTACAGCTATGGTACTTGGCAGCAGCAGTAGTTCAGAGGAAGGTGGAGGGGGGGGGGGGGGGGAGCGCCTCTCAGGGCCGGCGCCTACCTGCATTGCAGGCTGTGCTGAGTGGGTAGCACCGGCCCTGGTGGTGGGCTGACAGGGAGATCCTTGCTGCAGTGTTTTCTTTGGATCCCTGTGACTTGCTGGGTCCTCCTCCCCTCATCCGCACAGGCAGTGCACCATCTCCAAGCACCACACTCTGACTATAGGCTAATCTAAAAATATGGTAAATTAGACCACTAACATAGAATGGATCTGCGCGCGGCGAAGGATGTGTGGCCTCGTTTAAAGGGGGCGTGGATTAACAGGGCAAGTCACTCCCGCAAAGTATGCATACCCAGGGCCTGGGGAGGGGGGGGGGGGGGGGGGGCAGCCTGCCTGCCATGGACTTATATATGTTTTTTTTTTAAATGGTAAAGGCAGGGAAGGGTGGGGGGGACATGCTGCCTGCCTGCAACTGGCACACTTACACTGTTAGTGTACCGAAAGCCAGTACTCCATCCACTATAATTATATATATAAGTCCAGATAGGAGCAGCACTTCCTCAACCAGTCAATTATGTCAGGGTGCCATCCATAACCCCTCAGGGTCAGCATATAGGTCCAGTCGGCGGCACTCCCCAAATAAAGATATTCTCATAGGCAGAATTCAACGTTTCGAACCTTTTTATTAGCGGTTCTACATCCTGATGAAGAACCGCTAATAAAAAGGTTCGAAACGTTGAATTCTGCCTATGAGAATATCTTTATTTGGGGAGTGCCGCCGACTGGACATATATATATATATATACACACAATGCTCTGTTTCAGGACTTCCCTCTGTATGAATGATTGCCATCACATGTGTTGAAAAACACCATTCTTATCAAATTCCCTGTTCAGCACAGGTGATGGCAATCATACATTCAGGGGGAAGTCCTGAAATAGAGCATTTTGTCCCTCCTGGAATGGGTCATGTTGGGAGGTATGATATATATATATATATATATATATATATATATATATATATATATATATATATATATATATATATATATATATATGTATATATATATATATATACATATATGTATATATATATATAGACATTGGATGGGCTCTGCACACACTAAATTAACTGATAATAAATAGTGGAGATTTGGTTCATGAATTGATCAATGCATTTAAGCCTGCAGCCCCCGTCAAGGGACCCCACTGTTCTGCAGGTCCTACCACTATCGCTGAAAATGGCTGCAATACACATAGCTATCACATCAATGTTTGATACCAGGCATGCTATCTGGTCTGAAGCTCACAGCAGACTTTGCTTTTATAGGTGAGCAGCTACCAACACACCTGTCACTAATCATCTAGGGAAATGGCTAACACAAGCTATGGAATCTTAGTTAAAAACAGGGTGCATGAGAGAATGTGACCACAATAAGACTAATTTAAAAAAAATTAATCTAATAAACAATATATACACTTAACATCGGCACTCACCTTTCCTAGTTTTGGGGTGCCCTATGGCTTGTGACCACATTGTTTAAACAGACATTGGATGGGCTCTGCACACACTAAATTAACTGATAATAAATAGTGGAGATTTGGTTCATGAATTGATCAATGCATTTAAGCCTGCAGCCCCCGTCAAGGGACCCCACTGTTCTGCAGGTCCTACCACTATCGCTGAAAATGGCTGCAATACACATAGCTATCACATCAATGTTTGATACCAGGCATGCTATCTGGTCTGAAGCTCACAGCAGACTTTGCTTTTATAGGTGAGCAGCTACCAACACACCTGTCACTAATCATCTAGGGAAATGGCTAACACAAGCTATGGAATCTTAGTTAAAAACAGGGTGCATGAGAGAATGTGACCACAATAAGACTAATTTAAAAAAAATTAATCTAATAAACAATATATACACTTAACATCGGCACTCACCTTTCCTAGTTTTGGGGTGCCCTATGGCTTGTGACCACATTGTTTAAACAGACATTGGATGGGCTCTGCACACACTAAATTAACTGATAATAAATAGTGGAGATTTGGTTCATGAATTGATCAATGCATTTAAGCCTGCAGCCCCCGTCAAGGGACCCCACTGTTCTGCAGGTCCTACCACTATCGCTGAAAATGGCTGCAATACACATAGCTATCACATCAATGTTTGATACCAGGCATGCTATCTGGTCTGAAGCTCACAGCAGACTTTGCTTTTATAGGTGAGCAGCTACCAACACACCTGTCACTAATCATCTAGGGAAATGGCTAACACAAGCTATGGAATCTTAGTTAAAAACAGGGTGCATGAGAGAATGTGACCACAATAAGACTAATTTAAAAAAAATTAATCTAATAAACAATATATACACTTAACATCGGCACTCACCTTTCCTAGTTTTGAGGTGCCCTATGGCTTGTGACCACATTGTTTAAACAGACATTGGATGGGCTCTGCACACACTAAATTAACTGATAATAAATAGTGGAGATTTGGTTCATGAATTGATCAATGCATTTAAGCCTGCAGCCCCCGTCAAGGGACCCCACTGTTCTGCAGGTCCTACCACTATCGCTGAAAATGGCTGCAATACACATAGCTATCACATCAATGTTTGATACCAGGCATGCTATCTGGTCTGAAGCTCACAGCAGACTTTGCTTTTATAGGTGAGCAGCTACCAACACACCTGTCACTAATCATCTAGGGAAATGGCTAACACAAGCTATGGAATCTTAGTTAAAAACAGGGTGCATGAGAGAATGTGACCACAATAAGACTAATTTAAAAAAAAATAATCTAATAAACAATATATACACTTAACATCGGCACTCACCTTTCCTAGTTTGGGGGTGCCCTATGGCTTGTGACCACATAGTTTAAACAGACATTGGATGGGCTCTGCACACACTAAATTAACTGATAATAAATAGTGGAGATTTGGTTCATGAATTGATCAATGCATTTAAGCCTGCAGCCCCCGTCAAGGGACCCCACTGTTCTGCAGGTCCTACCACTATCGCTGAAAATGGCTGCAATACACATAGCTATCACATCAATGTTTGATACCAGGCATGCTATCTGGTCTGAAGCTCACAGCAGACTTTGCTTTTATAGGTGAGGTATATATATATATATATATATATATATGTATATATATATATACATATATGTATATATATATATATATATATATATATATATATATACATATATATATATATATATATATATATATAGAAAACCAGGACAGGGGGGACAAAAACATAATGGCCATCTTGGCCATGGCCATCTTTATGGTTTGAATAGGGGATAAAACGGGCGGTGGCGGCGTTCATATTATTTAAAGGTACAGTAATAGAAAGGCCGGGCAGTCTAATGGGTGATCCGGTGAACCCCCGGACCACCCCTTAGATTCGCCTATGACTCTGACACATCCAGAGCAGCAGCTCTCACCAAGAACTGCTGTAGGCATCCATTAGTCTGGTCTCGGACAGCAGGGGCTGCTGGGACATGTAGTTTTGTTTTAAGTGCCTGGCTGCCAGACACCTAAAAAAACTACATGTCCCAGCAGCCCCTGCTGTCCGAGACCAAAGCAGAGGCTGGCTGCAGCAAAACCGATGGACACACGATGGGGACAGAAATCAGGGGCAGAGATAGATAACTGGTAAGGAGCTATTTAATATTTATAGTTGTGGGACCAGGTCTGGGCCCCCTTCTCTGTCAGGGGCCGGGACTCCAGACCCCACAGACCCCCTCTGTCGGTGGGCCTGTATGCCCTGTTTGTAAGAATATCATTATATCTATCCCACGCATGTTTAAAATACTCTATTGTTTTACCCTTTACCATCTCTAATGTGAAGCTAATCTACTACTCTTTCTATAAGTAGTTTTTGCTCAAGTTTCGTCTGAACCTACCTCCCTCCAGTTTCAGTGCACGTCCTTGTGTTCTAATACTTCTCTTCCTTTGAAGAATGTCTCACTCTTGTACCTTGTTAGAAACTTTAAAAAAAAATCAAGGGTTTTATCATGTCTCCCTTTTTTTCCTTCTTGGCTCCAAACTATACATATTAAGATCTTCTATTTTTTCCTGGTAAGTTTTGTGATGTAGGTCATGCACCATTTAAGTTGCCCATCTTTGTACAGTCTTTAATGTATTTATATCCTTCTAGACATATGGCCTCCAGAACTGAACACAGTATTCTAGATGAGGCCGTACCAATGACCTATACATTGGCATTATTATATCTTTCTTTCTGCTCTTGAGTCCTCTCCCTATGCAACCAAGAATCTAACTTGCCTTCCTTATTGCTTTGTTACATTGCTTACCTGTTTTTTAAGTCAGCTAAAATAATGATACATGGATTCCGTCTTGCTATGCTGTGTAAGATAAATATGTGGAGATTTTTGCAAGTATTTTATATTTTGTTACTGTATGAAATGTTCATTTTATAAAAGGTAACTCCCGTAAGATATGAGTTTCCTGTAATTACTGTACGTATAATAATAGGAACCTAAACCTAAGACGTTACTTATAGTACCTTAAATGACTTTCAATTGAACCTATAATCCAAATCAAATACTAATAATATAATCTTAGAAAATAAAAATGTCTTGAACCTTACATTATTTAAATTCCAATGAAAATGATCAGCCCCAGGTAACTAACAAGGATAAATAGCTATAAAGCACAGTTCAATGTATGTCAATAAATGGAAGTGATTCACTTCATAAATATGAAGACTGTCTCACTGGCCCATTCTAGTTAAGAAGAAACATTTTGAAAGGATTAGATGTAATGCCATCAAACAAGAATGCTAATCTTCGAATTATAATTTCATTGCCTAGACGGTGAACATAAAATATATAAATATAAAAAGCACAATAACTCTTTATTCATAACAGAACCAAATAACTATCATTTTTTGCATTCTCTAGACAATGAAAATGGTACTTTTTTCAGGTATCAGGGACTTGTATACTTCCAGAATGTATCTTTATTATGCAGCTTTGTCTATGGCCAACTACAGTACTGTATATACCTTAAATAAAACTATGTAGAAAATGAAATAGTTTATTACAGTGCATATTAAAAATGTTTGCAGGTTTGTTTATAATAAAATTATTGACAATCATAATGTGGCTACCAAAATGTTGACAGTTATTATGTCAACATTGTTCTTTTCACGTACTCTTTTTGTAAATTTTGGCAGAGTATATAGTGGTGCTCTTGGTGTTTTTACAGACACACTTTTTAGCTTAACCATGAATGCAGGTTCATTTGTAGTGAGCACATAGTTAACAGACATCAGAGGGTTAACTTTGGGGTATGCAGTATGTAGCAGATATATCACAGCCAGGTGTACACAGGTATATGGTGCAGGTACTTATCGTATCCTTTAGCTTGAGCTGAAGGGTAATGCAGACTTAAAGTTGGTCTGTGATGGTCTCAGCAGGTTTAGCGCTGCAGGCACTATACAGGAAATTTTGCTGGCGGTGACTGACTGCTTCTCCGTCGGGTATGTCTGCTGGGGATCTGGATGTGCTGATATAATGGCACCGTCCTCACACACACTGCTTAGCATAGGATCACCTCACTACTGGCACACAGCGTGGGTCGCAACTCATCTGGGCGCACTGGTAACTGACCCTTGGCATGCTTGTCACTCCCTCGTAAAGGGGGAATCAGGGACCGCCTACACCAGGGGACGGAAGGCGCAAGGGGACATATCAGCCTGCGGGCTGAAGCTGCTGCCACTCTGGGAGACAGGTATAGAGTGCATTTCTTCAACATTAATGTCCAGAGGCGTCACTTGGGTTGGTGCCACCCAATATAGGTACTCACTACCACCAACAACTTCATGGACCTCTTCCCGCATCACATCACATGAAAACCTTAGTAATCACTGAATGTAATGACAATAGTAGTGATATAAACATTACAAAGTGAACATTATATTTTAAAATTACAATATCATATGCACGGCCTCCCGCAGCCTAACTAAGCATTCCTGACTTTTGCCATTTTGGTGAAACAAACAGGGTAATCTAGGCAATTAATCTCCCAGTGGGAATACCTAAAAAGGCACCCCCAGCCCCATTGACATAAAAAAAAAAATTGTGGCATAAATGCGCATTCCAAACAGTGGGTCTGACCTCACTGCAAGGATCATGGTCTTGCAGCAAAAGGCAATGTAGCCCAGTTTTGCAACCTGCATGCCAATACATTGGCCACCAAAGGGGAAAAAGAAATTTATTAATTCATGCCCCATACATTATTTGACATTTTTCCTTGCTTAAATATTTTATCACACACCATAATGCCCCTTACACACATACCAATCATAATGCTCATTACACTTTATGTTACACACTGTAATGCCTATGATCAGGGCTATTTTTCAGTAGGCTCCAGCAGGAACTGAGGCCCTTATTCTAGTTCACTCTTTCTGACAAAATATTTCTTAGATGGACAAATCCATGTGCACTGCAGGTGAGGCAGGTGTTACTTGTGCAGAGATAATTAGATTTGGGTGGGGTTTTACACCTGCCTCACCTGCAGTGCACATGGTTTTGTCCATCTAAGAAATATTTTGTCAGAAAGAGTGAACTAGAATAAGGGCCTCAGTTCCTGCTGGAGCTTGCTGAAAAATAGCCCTGCCTATAATATATTATACTAAGCACAGTTAGGCAGTTGACACCATTTTATGTCACACACACAAAAATGCCCCTTACAATTTATTCCCCACAATAAGGCATCTAATTACTTTAAATGAAATGCCTGTTGTCCCCGTGGTGCCACTTATACACATAATGTCCCCTGTGGTGCCACTTATACATATAATGCCCTGGGGTGCTGCTTATACGTGAAATGCCCTCTTGGAATTGGAAATAATTGGAAAGGGGGGCAGGGATAGCGAGATAAGCAGAGAAGAAGAAAAAGCACACCAGAAAATCTCTGTGAGGGTGGTTGGTCTACCTGTCGGCACACCGCATACTGTGTGCCGACAGGTGGACCAACTACCCTCACTGAGATTTTCTGGTGTGCTTTTTCTTCTTCTCTGCTTATCTCGCTATCCCTGCCCCCCTTTCCAATTATACTCAGTTGTCCCGCATTTATTATACCCTATTGTTTAGTTATACATGTACTAGCAGTGACTAAGTAATTTGCCAAGTATGGGTTTTAATACAGACAGACGTTCCTGCTTGAGCCAGTGACATACAATCTAAGGTCGACACCCTTATTGTTGACAGGTGTCAGCAGCACCATAAATTAATTAAATAGGAATCCTATTACAAGGATTGACTGAGCGAGACGATACTATGCGTCCACCCATATGACACAGATACAATTAACCCCCCACGGTCTGGAGATATCACTAGATGTTTTAACCGACAGATTTCTTCTTTACATGTCACCTGCGTTTGTTTTTAGAAGTGTAATTTTAATGTCACTCTCATATGGACTGAGTATCTGACCACTATCACTGTCGTCACTCATGCTTTATTATTACCACTACTGCTCACATATGCTTTCAGTAATGCATTTTTGTCACTTCAGCATTCAACAGGTCTGTTACTGTTTGTATTGTTAAATGGACCAATCACGCTGGGCGTTCCTCTAAGCCACCCCCAGACCCTTGTGAAAGCCGGTCTCCATGGAGACGCTTGTGTAATGCACTGCAATTTTCTTCTTACCCTTGTTTACCTTTTTCTCTTTTAGGTTCCGTTTTCTCCGTTGCAAAGCTTTTCTTCAGTGCAGGTAAGTACAGACGGTTAGTTTTATATATATAGAGATTTATTTTAACTGAACATAGGATAGGGTAGTTCAACAAACAATTGGCATTTCAATTTTGACTGGTTAGAGCATAATACACCATCGTATGCAATCCGTCATAACAATTCACCAAAACTATTTTATCATACTGCAGTAACATTTCTTACGGATATACTCCACGTTTTTGAATATAAAAGGTTGGTACAGGGTATTACCTTTCAACTTACGCAGGTTATGCAAAATTACGCTATAACATTTCAGCGTTTAATCTAGAAACTGTGCCTTTAAACGACACAACATAACTTTCACACTTGCAACAATGCAATTATAATAAACTTTTGTAACCAATGTATCATACAACATAGGAGCCCTTGTGCCTGTCACAATGTAGTTGCAGTTTCTGTCTAAAAGGGGTCACCTGAGCGGTTAAGTGGCAACAACATATTCTCAACAGTTACTGTGTAGCGGCTTCTGACTTCTCCCTATCCCCAGCAAGGGGATCCTAGTCTATTCTCTGAAGTGTTTTGAAGCCGTATGGAGGCTACAAGTGTGAGGTCCTCCCTGTCTTTACACAGATAACACTAGCTGTCTCTCCTCATTCTGGTCCCTTGTGCTATCCTGTAGATCGTATGCCTTCGTTGGATAATAGGTCCAGCAGACTAAATAAACCTTCTTGTCAGTGAGGGGTGCTTAACGCTTCGTCGGTGGCTAGACGGCTTCCACTTTATTCGCTAGGAGTATCATCTTCCTAAAGCTGTTCTAGTATGCGGGGGAATCTGAGTCCTCCTTCCTGCTTTACTCGGCCGCTTCTGTACTGCGCTGTCCCTGTCTTTAATTGCTCTCCCTTCTTCTGTAACTGCACTAGGTGAGATCCTATGGGCGTCCCCTGGCTAAGGCTGGAGCCGGGTTTAGCCCTCTTCTGCTCTCTGTATTGTGTGTGGGGCGTTCCTGGGCGTGACGCTGTGTCAGATTAATGGAGGGAGGTGGCGTAGGACAGGCAGAGGGAGCACTCCTCTTCCTTTTATGCTATACCACGTAGATGCCTGTGGGCGTCCCCTGGCTACAGTTGGAGCCGGGTTTAGCCCTCTCCTGCACTCGGTATTGTGGGTGGGGCGTTCCGGGGGGCGTGATGCCGTGTCAGACTGATGGAGGGAGGTGGATCAGTGGGACGGACTTTTCACTCACCACTCCCCGGCTGAAGTCTCCGCTGTGCGAGCACCGCCTCGCCTCGGTATCCTCCTTCCCCGTCGCCGCCCCCTTGGTGACGCACCTCCGGCTGGTGTCGGCTGTTGGATGCGTCTTCAATCTCCGCTCCCGCTGCCGCCTCCCGGAGCGCTTCAGCTGGACTCCGCCAGACGACGTCTATGGAGCCTGTTCACGCCGGCCTGGACTCCCCGGACCTCCGGTAAGTGTCCGGTCTCTCTCTTCCGCTTGCCGCTGCGCAGTCCTGCACCTTTCTCCCTTCTGCCTTGGCTGCTTAACCGGCTCCAACCGCCACTGTCCCTCCTTATACTCCTCTCCGCGCGGGCATCTCCGTCGTGGGGCTCGAGCCCTCTAGCTTTATCAGTCCCCCCTCTTTCTAAACAACAACCGGCCAGTCCTGGTGAGCGACAGGGTTCCATCCACTGGGGCTGTGGAGAGGCACCCAGTACCCTTCGCTATGCCCAGGCAGCCCCCGTTAAAGTTTGTAATAATAGTACCAATGTCCAGGGTATTACATGCCTCCCCGGTGGAATGATGCCAGTCCTCGGGCATCTATACAGTTCAAACTTCCCCACAGTCTCTTTACAACTTTATATACATATATACAATTTCAGTAAGGGGCATACCCCAACTGTCGGTTACAGTATTGACAGCAAGCATATACTCTAAACTCGATATCTCAACGGTGGTATCCCCCGAGTACTACGCTCCGACTTTCTAAGTACTATAGTACCACCATTGTCTTCAAGTTGACCCACTGTAGTGGGAGCGTCTGATTCGCTCTCCGCCGTCTGTTCCACTTGTGGCTGATCAATTATTCTCTTGGTGGTATTTAATAAACTTGGTCCGCACATGAACAATAGCAAATCCATTGGATCACGGAAAGGTACATCTCCAACAGATTTTGATGTGTCTATATCAGGCGACTGTTTAGAGGGGAAAACAGGGATTTCCGCTGGGCATAATTTCAACTGGTCTCTCGGCACCGTAATGATGGGAGCGTCTTCCTCTCTTTGAATTTGATAGGCCTGTAAGTCGTTATCTGGTGTTTTTACGACGAGGTAAGGTTCCTCTTCCCACAGAACGTCAAGTTTACTGGCCCGGCGCATCTTTCTCCTCCAGACTCTATCACCAACCTTTAAAGGGATTGCTTTGGCGTTGGAATTGTAGTTCCGTTCCTGCCGAAGATGCACTGTTTCCATTCGCTTTTGTAGAATTTTCCGGGCAACCCCTATTCGTCGTTGGTGCTCATCCACCCACCCCGTACGAAAGTTTTGAGTTTCAGTCACTCCGGAATTCAATTCAACATCTTTGGGCAATTTTCCGTGCCGTCCAAACATCAAATAAAACGGGGTGAAGCCTGTAGAACAGTGTTCGGTATTGTTATATAAGTACACTAGCTCAGCCAAAGCGACAGGCCAATGGGAACGTTGGTCCGTGGAGAGGCTCCTCAACATGCTAATTATCGTTTGATTTGCTCGTTCGCACAGTCCATTGAATTTGTTATTGTGCATGGGATGGGTTTGGGAGTGTGATTCCCTCTTTGTTGGTATGGCTGGTCTGCTCCAGGTTGACACACCCTAACACTTTATTAACATTTATGTTTTTCCCTATCACATTGTATGTATTATTTTAACCACACCTTCACCTCCTTACATAGCACTTATGTGCTTCTTATTTAACACCTACTAACTTTCATTTGTGTGCTGCACTGGAGTAGTCAGCCTGTGCCGGCATATTGGGGGCCCACACCCCAGACCCATACCCAGTGTTAGGGACCCCCAGTGACAGAGATGCCTTGACGTACGGCCTGGGGGCTTAACCCTATATCTGCAGATATATGCAACCAAGATCTCTGTATTATCTGATTATTATATGTATATTTCTCATTCAGTGTGCAATAGGGATACAAACTGTTTTTTTTTCCTAACCAGATTTACCCCTCCCTGTTGGCACCTGAATGACAGACCTCTGATTGAGCAGCTTGCCAATAAAAGTGTTGTGCAGTTGAGAGAGGCACAGATGGGTCAGCATTAGGAGGGATTGCTGACACCTGAGTGCCATTGGAGAAGCCAGGGGTATCTCCAGGTAAGCTGGCTCTCAGATGTTGTAAGCCATTATCATGTGGCCTTACACTGGGCTATTAGGCCCATAAATTTGTTATTGTGCATGGGATGGGTTTGGGAGTGTGATTCCCTCTTTGTTGGTATGGCTGGTCTGCTCCAGGTTGACACACCCTAACACTTTATTAACATTTATGTTTTTCCCTATCACATTGTATGTATTATTTTAACCACACCTTCACCTCCTTACATAGCACTTATGTGCTTCTTATTTAACACCTACTAACTTTCATTTGTGTGCTGCACTGGAGTAGTCAGCCTGTGCCGGCATATTGGGGGCCCACACCCCAGACCCATACCCAGTGTTAGGGACCCCCAGTGACAGAGATGCCTTGACGTACGGCCTGGGGGCTTAACCCTATATCTGCAGATATATGCAACCAAGATCTCTGTATTATCTGATTATTATATGTATATTTCTCATTCAGTGTGCAATAGGGATACAAACTGTTTTTTTTCCTAACCAGATTTACCCCTCCCTGTTGGCACCTGAATGACAGACCTCTGATTGAGCAGCTTGCCAATAAAAGTGTTGTGCAGTTGAGAGAGGCACAGATGGGTCAGCATTAGGAGGGATTGCTGACACCTGAGTGCCATTGGAGAAGCCAGGGGTATCTCCAGGTAAGCTGGCTCTCAGATGTTGTAAGCCATTATCATGTGGCCTTACACTGGGCTATTAGGCCCATAAATTTGTTATTGTGCATGGGATGGGTTTGGGAGTGTGATTCCCTCTTTGTTGGTATGGCTGGTCTGCTCCAGGTTGACACACCCTAACACTTTATTAACATTTATGTTTTTCCCTATCACATTGTATGTATTATTTTAACCACACCTTCACCTCCTTACATAGCACTTATGTGCTTCTTATTTAACACCTACTAACTTTCATTTGTGTGCTGCACTGGAGTAGTCAGCCTGTGCCGGCATATTGGGGGCCCACACCCCAGACCCATACCCAGTGTTAGGGACCCCCAGTGACAGAGATGCCTTGACGTACGGCCTGGGGGCTTAACCCTATATCTGCAGATATATGCAACCAAGATCTCTGTATTATCTGATTATTAAATGTATATTTCTCATTCAGTGTGCAATAGGGATACAAACTGTTTTTTTTTCCTAACCAGATTTACCCCTCCCTGTTGGCACCTGAATGACAGACCTCTGATTGAGCAGCTTGCCAATAAAAGTGTTGTGCAGTTGAGAGAGGCACAGATGGGTCAGCATTAGGAGGGATTGCTGACACCTGAGTGCCATTGGAGAAGCCAGGGGTATCTCCAGGTAAGCTGGCTCTCAGATGTTGTAAGCCATTATCATGTGGCCTTACACTGGGCTATTAGGCCCATAAATTTGTTATTGTGCATGGGATGGGTTTGGGAGTGTGATTCCCTCTTTGTTGGTATGGCTGGTCTGCTCCAGGTTGACACACCCTAACACTTTATTAACATTTATGTTTTTCCCTATCACATTGTATGTATTATTTTAACCACACCTTCACCTCCTTACATAGCACTTATGTGCTTCTTATTTAACACCTACTAACTTTCATTTGTGTGCTGCACTGGAGTAGTCAGCCTGTGCCGGCATATTGGGGGCCCACACCCCAGACCCATACCCAGTGTTAGGGACCCCCAGTGACAGAGATGCCTTGACGTACGGCCTGGGGGCTTAACCCTATATCTGCAGATATATGCAACCAAGATCTCTGTATTATCTGATTATTATATGTATATTTCTCATTCAGTGTGCAATAGGGATACAAACTGTTTTTTTTCCTAACCAGATTTACCCCTCCCTGTTGGCACCTGAATGACAGACCTCTGATTGAGCAGCTTGCCAATAAAAGTGTTGTGCAGTTGAGAGAGGCACAGATGGGTCAGCATTAGGAGGGATTGCTGACACCTGAGTGCCATTGGAGAAGCCAGGGGTATCTCCAGGTAAGCTGGCTCTCAGATGTTGTAAGCCATTATCATGTGGCCTTACACTGGGCTATTAGGCCCATAAATTTGTTATTGTGCATGGGATGGGTTTGGGAGTGTGATTCCCTCTTTGTTGGTATGGCTGGTCTGCTCCAGGTTGACACACCCTAACACTTTATTAACATTTATGTTTTTCCCTATCACATTGTATGTATTATTTTAACCACACCTTCACCTCCTTACATAGCACTTATGTGCTTCTTATTTAACACCTACTAACTTTCATTTGTGTGCTGCACTGGAGTAGTCAGCCTGTGCCGGCATATTGGGGGCCCACACCCCAGACCCATACCCAGTGTTAGGGACCCCCAGTGACAGAGATGCCTTGACGTACGGCCTGGGGGCTTAACCCTATATCTGCAGATATATGCAACCAAGATCTCTGTATTATCTGATTATTATATGTATATTTCTCATTCAGTGTGCAATAGGGATACAAACTGTTTTTTTTCCTAACCAGATTTACCCCTCCCTGTTGGCACCTGAATGACAGACCTCTGATTGAGCAGCTTGCCAATAAAAGTGTTGTGCAGTTGAGAGAGGCACAGATGGGTCAGCATTAGGAGGGATTGCTGACACCTGAGTGCCATTGGAGAAGCCAGGGGTATCTCCAGGTAAGCTGGCTCTCAGATGTTGTAAGCCATTATCATGTGGCCTTACACTGGGCTATTAGGCCCATAAATTTGTTATTGTGCATGGGATGGGTTTGGGAGTGTGATTCCCTCTTTGTTGGTATGGCTGGTCTGCTCCAGGTTGACACACCCTAACACTTTATTAACATTTATGTTTTTCCCTATCACATTGTATGTATTATTTTAACCACACCTTCACCTCCTTACATAGCACTTATGTGCTTCTTATTTAACACCTACTAACTTTCATTTGTGTGCTGCACTGGAGTAGTCAGCCTGTGCCGGCATATTGGGGGCCCACACCCCAGACCCATACCCAGTGTTAGGGACCCCCAGTGACAGAGATGCCTTGACGTACGGCCTGGGGGCTTAACCCTATATCTGCAGATATATGCAACCAAGATCTCTGTATTATCTGATTATTATATGTATATTTCTCATTCAGTGTGCAATAGGGATACAAACTGTTTTTTTTCCTAACCAGATTTACCCCTCCCTGTTGGCACCTGAATGACAGACCTCTGATTGAGCAGCTTGCCAATAAAAGTGTTGTGCAGTCCTGGTGAGCGACAGGGTTCCATCCACTGGGGTTGTGGAGAGGCACCCAGTACCCTTCGCTATGCCCAGGCAGCCCCCGTTAAAGTTTGTAATAATAGTACCAATGTCCAGGGTATTACATGCCTCCCCGGTGGAATGATGCCAGTCCTCGGGCATCTATACAGTTCAAACTTCCCCACAGTCTCTTTACAACTTTATATACATATATACAATTTTAGTAAGGGGCATACCCCAACTGTCGGTTACAGTATTGACAGCAAGCATATACTCTAAACTCGATATCTCAACGGTGGTATCCCCCGATTACTACGCTCCGACTTTCTAAGTACTATAGTACCACCATTGTCTTCAAGTTGACCCACTGTAGTGGGAGCGTCTGATTCGCTCTCCGCCGTCTGTTCCACTTGCGGCTGATCAATTATTCTCTTGGTGGTATTCAATAAACTTGGTCCGCACATGAACAATAGCAAATCCATTGGATCACGGAAAGGTACATCTCCAACAGATTTTGATGTGTCTATATCAGGCGACTGTTTAGAGGGGAAAACAGGGATTTCCGCTGGGCATAATTTCAACTGGTCTCTCGGCACCGTAATGATGGGAGCGTCTTCCTCTCTTTGAATTTGATAGGCCTGTAAGTCGTTATCTGGTGTTTTTACGACGAGGTAAGGTTCCTCTTCCCACAGAACGTCAAGTTTACTGGCCCGGCGCATCTTTCTCCTCCAGACTCTATCACCAACCTTTAAAGGGATTGCTTTGGCGTTGGAATTGTAGTTCCGTTCCTGCCGAAGATGCACTGTTTCCATTCGCTTTTGTAGAATTTTCCGGGCAACCCCTATTCGTCGTTGGTGCTCATCCACCCACCCCGTACGAAAGTTTTGAGTTTCAGTCACTCCGGAATTCAATTCAACATCTTTGGGCAATTTTCCGTGCCGTCCAAACATCAAATAAAATGGGGTGAAGCCTGTAGAACAGTGTTCGGTATTGTTATATAAGTACACTAGCTCAGCCAAAGCGACAGGCCAATGGGAACGTTGGTCCGTGGAGAGGCTCCTCAACATGCTAATTATCGTTTGATTTGCTCGTTCGCACAGTCCATTGCACTGCGGATGGTAAGCCGTGGTTCGTAATTTCTTGCAGGCATACAGTCGGCAAAGCTCACGGAATACTTGTGCTTCGAATGCGGGTCCCTGATCTGTCAAAATCTGCTCTGGGTATCCATAAGGTCGAACCAAGTGTCTCAACAGGGCCTCCGCTGTGGTCTTTGCAGTCAAATCCCTAACTGGGACGGCAATCAAGAACTTGCTGTAATGATCTACTATTGTCAATGCATATTGGACCCCATTGGACGCCATTTCTAATTTAACATGGTCCAGGATGATCAATTCCATTGGTTGGTGACTCTTGATCGGACAGAGGGGGTCCTTCTGATCCGGCTTGGGGTGCCTTTTGAGATTGCAAGCCACACACTTTTGACACCACCGTTCGACATCCGCTCGCATGTTGACCCAAAAATATCTTTTCCGCAACACTGCCTCGGTTTTTTGTAAGCCAAAATGTCCGGAGTGGTCGTGGTAGGCCTCCAGTAGGGGTCGGGCCTCTTGTTGTGGGACAACCTTCTGTACGATGGACCGATGAGTACCGGGGTCGATGCTGATCCGTACTAACAGGCCACGTCGCAATCGGAAGCGGTCCTGCTGTCTTAGCAACTTAATGAGTTTGGGGTCTGCGTTATCCCTTTGCGATTTTGTCAACCGGATCTTGTTCTTCATGATGCTGATTAACTCTTGGATTACGGGGCTTTGTTTTTGTATGGCCTCGCAGTCAAAGTCAATGGATGTGTCCTCCAGGTCATCAGAGTCCGGGCTCTCACTGGCAGTTAATGGTCCAGAGATGACGGGTAGCGAGTTATTGGTAGCGGGGTACGAGTAGGGGGTCTCCACCTCTTCCTCCGGGTCTTTTGCCAATTCAGTTACATCTTGAGTTGGGAGTCGAGACAGTGCGTCAGCGTTACCATTCAACTTGCCACTTCTGTATTCAACGGTGTACCGGAAGTTGGCCAATCTGGACAGCCATCGTTGTTCTAATGCCCCCAGATGAGCAGTGTGTAAGTGGGCTAACGGATTATTATCTGTTACTATGACAAACGAGGTGGCTGACAGGTAATTTTTGAATTTTTCCGAGATAGCCCATACAAGGGCCAGAAGCTCCAATTTGAAAGTGCTATAGTTCTCGGCGTTTCTTTCGGTTTTACGCAGACCTCTACTGGCGTAGGCTATAACCCGTTCCTTCCCTTCCTGCACTTGGGCTAATACGGCCCCAAGTCCCTGATGGCTCGCATCCGTATAGACACGGAAGGGTTTGGAATAATCCGGATAGGCTAGTAGTGGCGCCTTTATCAGGGATGACTTTAGTTGTTGGAACGAGTTTTGGTGTTCTTCAGCCCATACTACTGGGGATGTACTTCTTCTCTCTCGGCCCGTTTTGCCTCGCAACAGTTCATGAAGCGGGGCGGCAATTTTAGCAAAGTGTTCTATGAATCGCCTATAGTACCCTGCGAAGCCCAGAAAACTGCGGACTTCTTTCACTGTAGTGGGGATGGGCCAATCTTGCACTACCCAGATTTTATCAGGGTCTGGTTGCACTCCTTCTTCGCTAACTACATGTCCCAGATAGTGAACTTTTGGCTTTAACAAGTGACATTTTGAGGGTTTGAGCTTCAGTCCACTCTGAGCCAGATGGCCGAACACATAATCCAGATGTTTCAGGTGCTGTTCAAAACTTTTGGAAAAGATTATAATGTCGTCGAGGTATAGCAAGACTAGTTCGAAGTTGCAATGACCGAGGCAGTGCTCCATTACCCTTTGAAAGGTGGCAGGGGCATTGCACAAGCCGAAAGGCATGCGGTTGAACTCAAAGAGGCCCATTGGTGTTGTAAACGCTGTTTTTTCTTTATCCTCAGGGGCCATCGGAATCTGCCAATACCCACTGGTTAAATCAAGAGTCGAGAAGTATTTGGCGGTCTTGAGGGCAGTTAACGACTCCTCTATCCGGGGCAAGGGGTAAGCATCTTTATGGGTAATGGCATTTAATTTCCTGTAATCGATACAGAACCGAAGGCTTCCATCTTTTTTTTTTACCAGGACAATTGGGGCTGCCCAAGGGCTACAACTTTCGTGGATTACACCGGTCTCTTCCATCTCGGCTAGCATCTTCTTTACAGGTTGGTATAGCGTTGGGGGCAAAGGCCGATGTCGCTCTTTGATGGGCGGGTGAGTACCCGTCGGGATGCAATGATGGATACCCTCCGCTGTCCCGAAGTCAGCAGGAGATTGACTAAAGGTGGCAGCATTCTTCTGTACAATGCGGAGGACTTCCTCTTTTTTTTCCGTCGGGGTATTGGTATCCCCAATCTGAATATCAGACCACCACGTAGGCCCGCCGTCAGGTGATACTATTTGTCCAGCGATATGCTCCTGGGAGTCTCCTGGATTCTTCCCTTCCACTACATCTTGGAAGTTGATTGGGATAATGCTGGCTATTGGGCAGTTCCGGAAGAGTCTAATGGGGTAGTTATGAGGGTTTAGCACTCGAATAGGGACCCTTCCCCGGTCGACCTTGGCTAACGTTCTGGCCACAGCAAAAGGGTTCCGCCCCTCGAGGTTACAGGATTCTAGGACAGCTTTGTAGTCCTGACCCCCAGGTCCAATCTTCGCCTTACACCATACGATGTGTTCGGAGTTTGGTCTGAGAACCACGGGGCGTCGATCAACAATTCTCGCCTTGCCCGCTTCACCTTCACTGTTTACAAACTTCTGCTGTCCTACCAGCACTCGAACAGCTCGTTGTAAGGCTTTTCTCTCTTTCGGGTTTGCGAGGCGCATTTCTTTCTTCAGGAGGTCCACCAATTCTTCTGGACAGTTCCTTAGTGTATTCATGCCCAATATAACGGGCGGCATGTGTTGATTTTGCACAGTGGTGACCAAGAACCCTTGTTTTTCCAGTTTGGTCGCTCCAAGGCACAGATCCGCCTCCCAGTACCCTTTAATATGGATCTGTTGGCCATTGCTGGCTATCAGCTGTAGCCAATTAGTGGGTACTTCTTGGAGTTCTTCCTGATTCCAGTATTTGGCAAACTCTTCAACTTGAATCGTCGTCACTTGCGACCCAGTGTCGACGAGGGCTGGCAAGATGATATTGTTGATCTTAATGTTCAAGTGGGGGCACTCGCCAACATAGTGTGCCCTCCACTCTTTTGGTACCGGACCTACATGTGCGTCTCCTCCCGAGGGTCGGTCCGCCTCCCCGGGGTCTGGTCGTTTAAAACTTCTTGCGGGCAGTTCCGTTCAATATGCCCACTCTGCCGGCATCGCCGACAGATCGGTCGACCTTGATCGTCGAATTGGTCGGTGGCTCTCCGGCCGTATTCGCGGGGTACATCCCAGCGGGGACGAGTTCTTCCACCCGCGTTCTGCCGCCACCCTCTGCGTCTGGCCTCGGCCTGTTCTTGATGGATCTCTTTTAGTTCCTGCCCCAACTCCATCATGTTCTTACTTAATTCTAGGAGGAGAGGGTCTCTTTCCGCTTGTGCTTGCTGAGTGGCTGGGCCTTTCCAGTTTCGGCTGGCCTCTGCTATTCCCGTCTCTTCTGTTACCTCAAAGGTCTCCTCACTCTCGGGGTCGACGCTTGCGTCTAAGCCCAGAATTTGTAGTATCGTCTCTTTGAATTCGGGAAAAGAATACGTCGGATTTTGTCGCCTCCACATTCTTAGTTGGGCGCGCGTCGCTTCTCCAGAAGCTCCTTCAATAAATAGGTTAATAAGGGTCTCATCTCCATGTGGTTCCCCCTGTGGCTCCAGCGTTTGAATGGTCTTCAACGCCTCTTGTAACCCTAATGCAAAGTCTCTGAGGGTTTCGTTGGGGCGTTGTTTCCTTGCATATAGGCGACTTTTGATCTCGGCCACTGTTCTCCGATCGAATATGCTGGCAAGTTTTTAAAGATGTTTTCTGCTGTTTGCCTTTCTTTTTCCGCCCATGACTTGACTTCCCGACGAGCAGACCCCTTCAACTGTCCCATCAGTATCTCTACTTGCTGTGTGTCTCCGAGTTTGTATACTTTGAACATGGACAGCATCTGGTCTTTGAAGTCCTTAAATGTAGTGGTTCCCGGTGTACGAGTATCTCCCGAATACGTTGGTATCCACGGGGCACCAAAATAATAGGGCATTGTAATGGGTGACGCTTCCATTGTGGGGCTGACTCTTTTATTGGGTGAGGGGTCTATTGCCGGTAAAAACCTTCTTCCTGATGTTGGTGCAGGGTTTTGTGGACTCATCATTTTCCTTTCGTGATCCTGTTCGTGGACGCCAAAATTTTTACCTCTGTAATGCACTGCAATTTTCTTCTTACCCTTGTTTACCTTTTTTTCTTTTAGGTTCCGTTTTCTCCGTTGCAAAGCTTTTCTTCAGTGCAGGTAAGTACAGACGGTTAGTTTTATATATAGAAATTTATTTTAACTGAACATAGGATAGGGTAGTTCAACAAACAATTGGCATTTCAATTTTGACTGGTTAGAGCATAATACACCATCGTATGCAATCCGTCATAACAATTCACCAAAACTATTTTATCATACTGCAGTAACATTTCTTACGGACATACTGTACGTATTTGAATATAACAGGTTGGTACAGGGTATTACCTTTCAACTTACGCAGGTTATGCAAAATTACGCTATAACATTTCAGCGTTTAAACTAGAAACTATGCCTTTAAACGACACAACATAACTTTCACACTTGCAACAATGCAATTATAATAAACTTTTGTAACCAATGTATCATACAACATAGGAGCCCTTGTGCCTGTCACAATGTAGTTGCAGTTTCTGTCTAAAAGGGGTCACCTGAGCGGTTAAGTGGCAACAACATATTCTCAACAGTTACTGTGTAGCGGCTTCTGACTTCTCCCTATCCCCAGCAAGGGGATCCTAGTCTATTCTCTGAAGTGTTTTGAAGCCGTATGGAGGCTACAAGTGTGAGGTCCTCCCTGTCTTTACACAGATAACACTAGCTGTCTCTCCTCATTCTGGTCCCTTGTGCTATCCTGTAGATCGTATGCCTTTGTTGGATAATAGGTCCAGCAGACTAAATAAACCTTCTTGTCAGTGAGGGGTGCTTAACGCTTCGTCGGTGGCTAGACGGCTTCCACTTTATTCGCTAGGAGTATCATCTTCCTAAAGCTGTTCTAGTATGCGGGGGAATCTGAGTCCTCCTTCCTGCTTTACTCGGCCGCTTCTGTACTGCGCTGTCCCTGTCTTTAATTGCTCTCCCTTCTTCTGTAACTGCACTAGGTGAGATCCTATGGGCGTCCCCTGGCTAAGGCTGGAGCCGGGTTTAGCCCTCTTCTGCTCTCTGTATTATGTGTGGGGCGTTCCTGGGCGTGACGCTGTGTCAGATTAATGGAAGGAGGTGGCGTAGGACAGGCAGAGGGAGCACTCCTCTTCCTTTTATGCTATACCGCGTAGATGCCTGTGGGCGTCCCCTGGCTACAGTTGGAGCCGGGTTTAGCCCTCTCCTGCACTCGGTATTGTGGGTGGGGCGTTCCGGGGGGCGTGATGCCGTGTCAGACTGATGGAGGGAGGTGGATCAGTGGGACGGACTTTTCACTCACCACTCCCCGGCTGAAGTCTCCGCTGTGCGAGCACCGCCTCGCCTCGGTATCCTCCTTCCCCGTCGCCGCCCCCTTGGTGACGCACCTCTGGCTGGTGTCGGCTGTTGGACGCGTCTTCAATCTCCGCTCCCGCTGCCGCCTCCCGGAGCGCTTCAGCTGGACTCCGCCAGACGACGTCTATGGAGCCTGTTCACGCCGGCCTGGACTCCCCTGGCCTCCGGTAAGTGTCCGGTCTCTCTCTTCCGCTTGCCGCTGCGCAGTCCTGCACCTTTCTCCCTTCTGCCTCGGCTGCTTAACCGGCTCCAACCGCCACTGTCCCTCCTTATACTCCTCTCCGCGCGGGCATCTCCCGGGGTGCGCTGGGCACGTCGTCGTGGGGCTCGAGCCCTCTAGCTTTATCAGTCCCCCCTCTTTCTAAACAACAACCGGCCAGTCCTGGTGAGCGACAGGGTTCCATCCACTGGGGCTGTGGAGAGGCACCCAGTACCCTTCGCTATGCCCAGGCAGCCCCCGTTAAAGTTTGTAATAATAGTACCAATGTCCAGGGTATTACACTTGCACTCCAGCCCACACCTCCCGGACAGGATATCCACCGACAGGCACTTCCTGCCAGAGCTCACTTCCGGGTTCATGGCTCCAGCATGCCAAACGGCGTGATTCATCCTCTACAGTTACACTTTGTATTTAGGTAAGCACACTGCACTTTGTTTTTGTTACTGCACTGTTCACCTTGACAAAGGGGTACCTTATGCCCCGAAACGTTGGTATGCTATTTTTGCACTAATATACATTTTTAAAAATTCCCAGAGTGCCGCTGTCTGCTTCTTTGCCTATATATATATATATATATATATATATATATATATATATATCTCATATATTTAGCCAGATCTGTCAGTCAAGCAGTGTGGCAAACGGTGGGCGGGGCATTCACGGGTGATTGACAGGCCCATCCACCGTCAGCCACACTGCAAAAGCAAGGCACCTCTGTCCTACTGTTCTCCACAAGCACACACCCCTCCTCGCACACCACTCCCCATGCCTGCCCACTAACTCCATCCACGCCTGCTCACCACCCACAACCCCTCCCCTAACACACTCATCCCCAGGCATCTACACAACGCGCGCCCAGACCCCCCCCTCATATACGCGCGGCGTCCCACCGCCCCACCGGACATTTCACCTGCCCCCCTTCTGCCTCACACCTGCAGCCAGAGGCGTAGGGAGGGCAGAGGCACCGGAGCACCCGCTCCGGGCGCAGCTGGGGCGCAGGGCGCCGCCCCCCCTCCGCACATGAGGTGAAGTCCTGCTGCCCTGCAATACTTTATTTCACACACGCAGGGCAGCGTGCGCCGGCGGCTGCCCTGCCCGGCGGCTGCCCTGCTCACCTGGACCCGGCATGCCGCCGCGACGTGATGGGGTGATGTCATGTGACTCACTGCTCGCCTCCAGTCCAGTCCCTAATAAAGCTGCTGCTGCTGCTCCTGCTCGGGCTGGCTCCCGGCCAGCGCTGAGCAGCAGTAATAAGGAAGAAGACTCCTCCCTGCCTCTACAGAGAATATCTGTGCTGTGCTCCTTAAGGTAGACTTTTTCGGTTTTTTTTTGAAAATAAAGAATTAAGGGAATTATCATGGGGTCTGGGGTTTTGGTGGGGTGGGGTTTTGGTGGGGTGGGGTGGGGTGGGGGGGGGGATCTCTCAGGTTTCTGCTGCCACCCTGTTCTTCTCAAGGTGGATTTTAGTTTTTTACTAAAGTGGGAATAATCATGGGGTTTGGGTGATTTA
Organism: Crinia signifera; assembly: GCF_055691185.1. Lineage (NCBI taxonomy): Eukaryota > Metazoa > Chordata > Amphibia > Anura > Myobatrachidae > Crinia > Crinia signifera. Next base: position 207,634,483 of record NC_139221.1, on the reverse strand, counting down.
TGGGGGGGTGAATCTCTCTTATATGTGTCTTATATAGCGCAGCAGATTCCGTTACAGTGTCTTATATAGCGCAGCAGATTCCGTTACAGCGTCTTATATAGCGCAGCAGATTCCGTTACAGCGTCTTATATAGCCCAGCAGATTCCGTTACAGCGTCTTATATAGCGCAGCAGATTCTGTTACAGCGTCCTATATAGCGCAGCAGATTCCGTTACAGCGTCCTATATAGCGCAGCAGATATAGCGCAGCAGATTCCGTTACAGTGTCTTATATAGCGCAGCAGATTCCGTTACAGTGTCTCATATAGCGCAGCAGATTCCGTTCTACTTCTGATGGGGCGAAGCCCCTCACAACGGTGTGAAGAGCGCCCGGAGGGCACGATGAATCACCTAGTATATATATATATATATATATATATATATATATATATATATATATATATCCACCTATCCCGGTACTCCAAAAAGTCAGCTGCTCCGGTGCCACTGTTAGTACGAATAGTGGATCCAAAAAAAGAGCACTCTGGAGACTTTTCATTCAAATCAACCAATCTGTATTGCATATATATTGTATATACCGATATACTGCAATACAGATTGGTTGATTTGAATGAAAAGTCTCCAGAGTGCTCTTTTTTTGGATCCACTATATATATATATATATATATATATATCTAATTGCATAGGTGTTCAATGCACCTTGATAAAAAAAACCACAGAGGTTTGAAACGTTGGGAATACCCTGGTTTGCTGACTGTTTATTTCATGATCCGTGAGTGCCGCCGCCATCCAAATCTCTCTCTCTCTCTCTCTCTCTCTCTCTCTCTCTCTCTCTCTATATATATATATATATATATATATATATGCTGCAGGTGGCACTCCGGGGTGTCAAAATCACAAAATGTGAGCATAAATTCTGGTGCACTCCTGGGAGATGGTCACTGCTGGCCACTCGATACAGTGTACAAGAGGTGGCTTGTGGGACCGACGTTTCAAAGCCCGTAGGCCTTTTTATCAAGGTGCTAGTGGGGAGAACAAGTGCAAATACATTGTAGCTTACCTAAATAGTGTCTGGCTCCATGTCTGACCAGCTCCGGTGGGAGCCACGGACGGAGCCAGACACTATTTAGGTAAGCTACAATGTATTTGCACTTGTTCTCCCCACTAGCACCTTGATAAAAAGGCATACGGGCTTTGAAACATCAATCCCACAAGTCGCCTCTTGTCCATTTTTTTCGTGTCTGAGTGCAGCCACCCCAAGCCAACACTATTTATATATATATATATTTGGAAAAAAATGGGAAAAAAGCGCACCATGAGCCAAATATAAGACGAATTCTTTACTATTTGTATATGCTCACATACATGGGAGTTAAAATATATCAGCTTGCCAGCATCAGGTGAACAAAGAATGGCTCTTTCTGCAGCATGCTCATATCACCGCAGGTACACCTTCCTGATCTCAGCAGTCTCTCACACTGCACAACCACTGCACAATCAACGCTGCCGCCAGTCCCAGTCAGCCCGGTCAGAGGTGATGTCTGTGTGTCTTCCGTGGCCAATATGACCATGCATGTGTCTGTATGTGCATATATATATATATATATATATATATATATATGCATTGATCAATTCATGAACCAAATCTCCACTATTTATTATCAGTTAATTTAGTGTGTGCAGAGCCCCTACAATGTCTGTTTAAAAAATGTGGTCACAAGCCATAGGGCACCCCAAAACTAGGACAGGTGAGTGCCGATGTTAAGTGTATATATTGTTTATTAGATTAATTTTTTAAATTAGTCTTATTGTGCTCACATTCTCTCATGCACCATGTTTTAACTAAGATTCCATAGCTTATGTTAACCATTTCCCTAGATGATTAGTGACAGGTGTGTTGGTAGCTGCTCACCTATAAAAGCAAAGTGTGCTGTGAGCTTCAGACCAGATAGCATGCCTGGAATCAAACATTGATGTGATAGCTATGTGTATTGTAGCCATTTTCAGCGATAGTGTTAGGACCTGCAGAACAGTGGGGTCCCGTGAAGGGGGCTGCAGGCTTAAATGCATTGATCAATTCCTGAACCAAATCTCCACTATTTAATATTAGTTAATTTAGTGTGTGCAGAGCCCCTACAATGTCTGTTTAAACAATGTGGTCACAAGCCATAGGGCACCCCAAAACTAGGAAAGGTGAGTGCCGATGTTAAGTGTATATATTGTTTATTAGATTATTTTTTTTAATTAGTCTTATTGTGGTCACATTCTCTCATGCACCATGTTTTAACTAAGATTCCATAGCTTATGTTAACCATTTCCCTAGATGATTAGTGACAGGTGTGTTGGTAGCTGCTCACCTATAAAAGCAAAGTGTGCTGTGAGCTTCAGACCAGATAGCATGCCTGGAATCAAACATTGATGTGATAGCTATGTGTATTGTAGCCATTTTCAGCGATAGTGTTAGGAACTGCAGAACAGTGGGGTCCCGTGAAGGGGGCTGCAGGCTTAAATGCATTGATCAATTCCTGAACCAAATCTCCACTATTTATTATTAGTTAATTTAGTGTGTGCAGAGCCCCTACAATGTCTGTTTAAACAATGTGGTCACAAGCCATAGGGCACCCCAAAACTAGGAAAGGTGAGTGCCGATGTTAAGTGTATATATTGTTTATTAGATTATTTTTTTTAATTAGTCTTATTGTGGTCACATTCTCTCATGCACCATGTTTTAACTAAGATTCCATAGCTTATGTTAACCATTTCCCTAGATGATTAGTGACAGGTGTGTTGGTAGCTGCTCACCTATAAAAGCAAAGTGTGCTGTGAACTTCAGACCAGATAGCATGCCTGGAATCAAACATTGATGTGATAGCTATGTGTATTGTAGCCATTTTCAGCGATAGTGTTAGGACCTGCAGAACAGTGGGATCCCGTGAAGGGGGCTGCAGGCTTAAATGCATTGATCAATTCATGAACCAAATCTCCACTATTTATTATCAGTTAATTTAGTGTGTGCAGAGCCCCTACAATGTCTGTTTAAACAATGTGGTCACAAGCCATAGGGCACCCCAAAACTAGGAAAGGTGAGTGCCGATGTTAAGTGTATATATTGTTTATTAGATTAATTTTTTAAATTAGACTTATTGTGGTCACATTCTCTCATGCACCATGTTTTAACTAAGATTCCATAGCTTATGTTAACCATTTCCCTAGATGATTAGCGACAGGTGTGTTGGTAGCTGCTCACCTATAAAAGCAAAGTGTGCTGTGAGCTTCAGACCAGATAGCATGCCTGGAATCAAACATTGATGTGATAGCTACAGTATGTGCATTGTAGCCATTTTCAGCGATAGTGTTAGGACCTGCAGAACAGTGGGGTCCCGTGAAGGGGGCTGCAGGCTTAAATGCATTGATCAATTCATGAACCAAATCTCCACTATTTATTATCAGTTAATTTAGTGTGTGCAGAGCCCCTACAATGTCTGTTTAAACAATGTGGTCACAAGCCATAGGGCACCCCAAAACTAGGAAAGGTGAGTGCCGATGTTAAGTGTATATATTGTTTATTAGATTTTTTTTTTTAATTAGTCTTATTGTGGTCACATTCTCTCATGCATCATGTTTTAACTAAGATTCCATAGCTTATGTTAACCATTTCCCTAGATGATTAGTGACAGGTGTGTTGGTAGCTGCTCACCTATAAAAGCAAAGTGTGCTGTGAGCTTCAGACCAGATAGCATGCCTGGAATCAAACATTGATGTGATAGCTATGTGTATTGTAGCCATTTTCAGCTACAATGTCTGTTTAAACAATGTGGTCACAAGCCATAGGGCACCCCAAAACTTGGAAAGGTGAGTGCCGATGTTAAGTGTATATATTGTTTATTAGATTCATTTTTTTAATTAGTCTTATTGTGGTCACATTCTCTCATGCACCATGTTTTAACTAAGATTCCATAGCTTATGTTAACCATTTCCCTAGATGATTAGTGACAGGTGTGTTGGTAGCTGCTCACCTATAAAAGCAAAGTGTGCTGTGAGCTTCAGACCAGATAGCATGCCTGGAATCAAACATTGATGTGATAGCTATGTGTATTGTAGCCATTTTCAGCTACAATGTCTGTTTAAACAATGTGGTCACAAGCCATAGGGCACCCCAAAACTTGGAAAGGTGAGTGCCGATGTTAAGTGTATATATTGTTTATTAGATTATTTTTTTTAATTAGTCTTATTGTGGTCACATTCTCTCATGCACCATGTTTTAACTAAGATTCCATAGCTTCTGTTAACCATTTCCCTAGATGATTAGTGACAGGTGTGTTGGTAGCTGCTCACCTATAAAAGCAAAGTGTGCTGTGAGCTTCAGACCAGATAGCATGCCTGGAATCAAACATTGATGTGATAGCTATGTGTATTGTAGCCATTTTCAGCTACAATGTCTGATTAAACAATGTGGTCACAAGCCATAGGGCACCCCAAAACTTGGAAAGGTGAGTGCTGATGTTAAGTGTGTATATATATATATATATATATATATATAACAATTGGGGGTAGACTTTGTTGTGCGCTAAACTAAAGGTCAGCTGCCCCTCCGATAGAGCTCTCCTGTTAGTGAGGGCCCACGTGTACAGAACAGAACAGATGGGGGTTATCAGAGTGCGCTACAGATTATTACCACCTAGCCAATCAACATAAAAATACAATTAATCAATAAAAGTGATCATCCGATCAGGTATGAAATTCTCATGTCCTTATTTAAAATGAGACGTAGACTTCGTTAGGACATGTAATTCCTTTATTAAAAACCCAACGCATTTCGTCAAAACGACTTCATCAGGGGTATGACGATTTAGCCCTCACGATGGGATCTGTACATCAAAGGGTATTCTTATGGTACTTAAAAAGTTTATACAAACATCGATTATAGGTCAATATGTCTTTAAAAAGACAAGGTCCTATACCATTGTTGTTCTTAATCTGGACACCGGTATTAAATAAGTGGATGGTGTCCTCAGTTAACCTGCCGTATAGGGATCTTACACGTAGGTATTGCCCACTCCTACAGTAATCACGGAGTGAGTATAAAGTGGATAGTCTACCACAAGCAGTCAATGATACCAGGGCTCCAGCAGGCTGAGACAGCCTTCACTTATTATATGCCTATTACTGGAACCACATTCATATATTCTGTAATGTCTCTGTCTTAAAATATTTGGTAAAGGCTGACAATTATATATATTTTTCCATTGGCACCTTGACAAAGTGGTGATAAAGACCCCGAAACGTTGGTCCTTTTCTTGAATACACACGTTGAAAGAAAACCCGTCTGAGTGCCGCCTTATTTCACCTCTCTCTCTCTCTCTCTCTCTCTCTCTCTCTCTCTCTCTCTCTCTCTCTCTCTCTCTCTCTCTCTCTCTCTCTCTCTCTCTCTCTCTCTCTCTATATATATCTCTATATCTCTCTCTCTATATATATATATATATATATATATATGTATTCAATATAATTAAAAATATCATTGTTTTATTATAACTTAATGGGTACTTGTGAGTTATCCGGGCGCCCGATGTGGTCATCGCATGCCATTATAATAAGCATACGATACGACGCGATGCGACGCGATTTTCCATTGCGTCGTATCTCGTCGCATCGTATGCTTATTGTATGGTATACAATGGGATGCGATGCGACGCGATGTTTACACTTCCCGCCCATTTTTAAACCCGCCCTCTGGCACATCTGGCAGAAAATCATTGTGAGGTAGTTTCCAGAGGAGAGAGCAAGTGTTTGAGTGAGAGAAATTGATTTTCAGCATTGTTGCATATTACTGAGGTGAATTATTGGACATTTACCCCAATATTGCCCCATTTGGCCCTTTACACCTGCCCCATTTCACCCCTTACACTATTATTGCCAAAATGGCTGTGGTTGATGGCATCTTCAGCCTCCCAAAAACAGAGGAAGAGACAGTCACATTCCTGCAGGAGAAAGGGCTGCTCCCATTGACTGCCACATGCCCAAATGGCCACCCTATGCGCCTGTCCCTGCAAGAGCGCAAATGGCGCTGCTATATTAAAAGCTGCAGCAAAAAGCAGAGTCTGCGGGCCTCCCTATTCTATCCTGGGTGCAGGCTCCCCTTCATGACGATCCTGCGTTTTATCTGGTGCTGGTGTGATGAACTGACATCAATTGAATTCTGTGCCAAAAATTTGAAACTCTGCAATAAAAGCACCATTTTCTACAATGCCCTGATGCGGGAGGCATGCCAATGTGATTTAATGGCACAGCCACAGCAGCAGATTGGAGGCCCAGGGAAAATGGTGGAGGTTGATGAAACCCTCTTTGTGAAACGCAAGGCCAATGTTGGCAGAGTACTCCCACAGCAGTGGGTGTTCGGAGGAGTGTGCCGGGAGACAGGGGACTGTTTTATGGTTGCAGTTCCGAAAAGAGATGCACCCACTCTCATTGGTGCAATTGTGCAGCACGTGGCACCTGGCAGCACCATTGTAAGTGATTGCTGGCGTGCCTACCAAACCAGTGAACTGGAGCGGGCTGGTTACAGCCACTTGCGGGTAAATCACCGCTTCAACTTCGTTGACCCAGAGACTGGTGCACACACACAGAACATTGAGCGACTTTGGGGGTGTGCAAAATGGCGCAACAAACGCCAGCGGGGAACAGCACGCCATCATCTAGATTCCTATATGCAGGAGTTCGTGTGGCGAAAATGCCTGGCGAGAGACAATGCATTTGAGCGTATTCTGCATGCGCTCACGTTAGTTGATAAATCATGATGTTGATTGAGATTATTGTGTGCTTTATGATTATTTGTTATTCTAATTTATTTCATTCTTATGTTAATTACACAGTTATTACCTTTAATTCAGTTGTCCTTAATGTGTCAGATATGCATGATATGGATGAATGATATTGGATGCTCACAGCCACTCCACTATCAACGTGAACCCGAAGCGTGGCGAGCGCAGCGAGCCCGCGAGGGGCAGCGGTACGCGTCCTACGACCTTTTCATGCCCTACTATCCACTAGGGCGTGGAGTGAGAATATAATAGTGTGGCGAGCGCAGCGAGCCACCGAGCCCGAAGCGTGGCGAGCGCAGCGAGCCCCGCGAGGGGACACGGATACCTTCACAGGTAAGCGCGTCCCTTCGTGGGCTTCACAGGTGTCCACGTCGCCGACGTGGACACCTGTGAAGCCCGCGAAGGGACGCGCTTACCTGTGAAGGTATCCGTGTCCCCTCGCGGGGCTCGCTGCGCTCGCCACGCTTCGGGCTCGGTGGCTCGCTGCGCTCGCCACACTATTATATTCTCACTCCACGCCCTAGTGGATAGTAGGGCATGAAAAGGTCGTAGGACGCGTACCGCTGCCCCTCGCGGGCTCGCTGCGCTCGCCACGCTTCGGGTTCACGTTGATAGTGGAGTGGTGTTAACAATGGGGATGGGACTGACATTGTGTCACTTTTTGGGACACTTTCTTGGGGGTTTTACACTGCAAAAATCGGGTGGTATCGCATCGCATCGCATGCCATGTGGTTAACATGCGATGCGACGTGATCACTTTACATAGTACCCGATGTAAAATCGGGTTCGGGTGGTCATCTCGTCGCGTCGCATCGCATGCCATTTGGTTAACATACGATGCTATGCGATGTAAAATCGGGTTCGGGTGGTCATCTCGACGCGTCGCATCGCATGCCATTTGGTTAACATACGATGCCATGCGATGCGACGCGATGCGCATACGACCAAAAATCGGGCGCCCGGATAACTCACAAGTACCACTTAATGTTCACAATTTATATGTTCACGATATTTACGAATTGTATTTTCACATTGGCATACTATTATCTATTCAGAAGTGATCTTAATATTAATCATGTCCTATACTATTCATTATTTTCCTCTCCTTTCATCCTCCTCTCCGTATCTCATTTTTCATCTGCTAAATGTTTCTTAATTAATGTACAGACAGATTTTTTTTCATTTTTATTCATGAATGTTTATATTGAATTTACAGTGCCATTTGGTTGTCAAAAAATCTATGCTTGTAAGCCCCTGATGAAGTCACATTTCTGACGAAACGCGTTGGTCCTTTTTCACTATTGGAATAACCAAAATCTGGAAACTTTACAAAAATATGCTGTAATAAAAACATTTCTGTGTTTTATATGTTGCCCATGGGGCACTGTTTTATTAAATTACATTGTGTTTTACAATTGTGTATTATTTCTCATTAGCGCACTCTGAACCCCACATTCTCTCTCTCTCTCCAACATGTTTTGGGACCGTCACTCCCGTCGTCAGGGATAATCACAAAATGATTCAAACATGAACAATTTATTCACCATAGGTATCACCTCCACCAATCATCAGAACTCTCTTAGACAAACACACCTCCTCACCTGTGGTTAAACTGCTAGAGGGGAGCAATTGGTGCAGCTGTCATCAGCGGGCTCTTAATGAAATCCTATGTGATTCAAAACCATTAAAAACAGTATATTAACCCCTTCCCGCCCGCGGACGTACCTGTACGTCACGGCAGCGGGGTAGTTCGCGCACCTTGCCGTACAGGTACGTCCCCGCTGTGTCATGTCGCCTTGTCAAGTGACAAGGCGACATAGTATAGATGGCTGCTGTCATCAACAGCAGCCGATCGTGTCAGTGCGCCCGCGGACCAATCAGAGTGGTCCCGCCCCGCCGATCGCTGTGATTGGTCAGTCAGTCCTGACTACACCAATCACAGCCTTTCTATTGTAAAAGGGGTGTTTTGCTTCTCTTCCCGGGCTCTAACCCTCTCACTGTGTTAGAGCCTTGGAAGGAGAAACTGTGTCAGAGCTGTGTCAGAGTTTAGGCTGTGTTTAGGCTGTGTAAAATTGCACTGATCACCACAATACCCCTGCCTATATCACCCTCCCTGTGGTCATCTGTGCAGGGATCACCCTCCCTGTGGTCACCCCTGCCTATATCACCCTCCCTGTGGTCATCTGTGCAGGGATCACCCTCCCTGTGGTAACCCCTGCCTATATCACCCTCCCTGTGGTCATCTGTGCAGGGATCACCCTCCCTGTGGTCACCCCTGCCTATATCACCCTCCCTGTGGTCATCTGTGCTGGGATCACCCTCCCTGTGGTCACCCCTGCCTATATCACCCTCCCTGTGGTCATCTGTGCAGGGATCACCCTCCCTGTGGTCACCCCTGCCTATATCACCCTCCCTGTGGTCATCTGTGCAGGGATCACCCTCCCTGTGGTCACCCCTGCCTATATCACCCTCCCTGTGGTCATCTGTGCAGGGATCACCCTCCCTGTGGTCATCTGTGCTGTGATCACCCTCCCTGTGGTCATCTGTGCTGGGATCACCCTCCCTGTGGTCATCTGTGCTGTGATCACCCTCCCTGTAGTCACCACCTAATTTTGTGTGTTGTGATCCGTATAATTTTTCTGTACCTTATCCGTACACCATAATTTTTCTGTGCGTTATTCGTACCCCATTATTTTTCGGTGCATTTGTACCCCATAATTTTTTATGTGCGTTACTCGTACCCCATAATTTTTCGGTGCATTTGTACCCCATAATTTTTTCTGTGCGTTATTCGTACCCCATAATTTTTCGGTGCATTTGTACCCCATAATTTTTTCTGTGCGTTACTCGTACCCCATAATTTTTCGGTGCATTTGTACCCCATAATTTTTTCTGTGTGTTATTCGTACCCCATAATTTTTCGGTGCATTTGTACCCCATAATTTTTTCTGTGCGTTACTTGTACACCAGAATTTTTCAGTGCATTTGTACCCCATAATTTTTCAGTGCATTCGCACACCATAATTTTTGCAGTGCATTTGCACATTGTCAGTGCTACAAAACCCCACACGTGTTGAAGCACCTCATAAATACATACACCAATAAAACTATGGCCCAACGAACATATACTGCCGAGGAGGCATACGCGTTTCTGGCCTCTGAAACTGAGTCTGCTAGCGAGGATGAGACAAATTTCCGTTTGTCATACTCTTCATCATCTAGTGACTCTGATGAACCCCCGAGGAGGCAACGCAGGACTCCCACTGCAGTAGTCGAGTCCTCTGACCCCACATGGACAACCCCTGAAAACTACGTACCCCAGGTCCCTGAGTTCACAGGGAATCCAGGAATACAATTTAATTCAGCAGGGTTCAGAGAGCTGGACTTTTTTAAAAAAATTTTTAGTGATGATTTAGTTGATCTAATGGTCACCCAGACTAATGTTTATGCCCAACAATTTATTGAGCAAAACCCCACCTCTAATTATGCCCAGCCCCGCAAGTGGACCCCTGTACATAAAAATGAAATGGTTATATTTTGGGGCCTTGTACTGTGCATGGGGCTAGTGAAGAAGCCCACGATTAGGTCCTACTGGAGCACAGACATCTTATACAATACACCAATGTTCCGTGTGGCTATGTCAAGGACCCGCTTCGAAGCGATCCTTAGGTTTCTCCATTATAGGGATAATGCACAGTGCCCACCCCGGGATGACCCCAATTATGACCGGTTATATAAACTTAGACCCCTAATAGACCATTTTAGTACCAAGTTTGCCCAGGCATACATCCCCGAGAAGCACATTTCAATAGATGAGTCCCTGGTACATTTCAAAGGGAGGCTCCAATTCCGCCAGTACCTGCCAAGTAAGAGGGCAAGGTATGGTGTGAAGATGTACAAGCTGTGTGAGAGTACATCAGGGTACACACACAAATTTAGGATATATGAAGGTAGAGACACAAAAATAGACCCCCCACAATGCCCCCCCTTACTCGGAATTAGTGGGAAGATAGTGTGGGATTTGGTGCACCCACTGCTGGACCAGGGATACCACCTGTACCTGGATAATTTCTATACCAGCGTCCCACTATTCAAAAGCCTCGCTTCCAAAAGTACTGTGGCATGCGGCACTGCACGGAAAAATAATAGAAGCCTCCCTAGGTCGCTGCTTGGGCAAACACTTAGAAGGGGCGAGAGCAGGGCATTATGCAGCGACAATGTACTGTGTGTCAAGTATAGGGACAAGAGAGATGTCCTTATCTTGACAACAGTGCATGGCCATAGCAGCACCCCTGTCCCAGTGCGGGGCACAAGTACCGAAACTACAAAACCCAACTGCATTTTGGATTATAATAGGTACATGGGGGGGGGTCGACCTGTCAGATCAAGTGCTGAAGCCTTACAGTGCTATGAGAAAAACAAGGTTCTGGTATAAAAAATTAGCTGTACACATAGTACAAATGGCACTGTACAACGCATTTGTACTACATCGATGTGCAGGCCAAAGGGGGACATTCCTGGAGTACCAAGAGGCAGTAATAAAGGCCCTTATTTTTGGCAACCAGGAACAGGGGGGCCCTAGTACTTCTGGAAGCGAGGCCTCGCGAATTGTACCAGGGCAACATTTTCCGAGTGAAGTCCCCCACACTGGAAAGAAAGGAAGGTCCCAGAAACGATGTAGAGTATGCTACAAAAAGGGGATAAGAAAGGACACAACTTACCATTGTGAAACCTGCCCCACACAACCAGGCTTGTGTATCAAAGATTGTTTTAAGATATATCACACTTCCCTTGAATTTTAATGTACTCCACACAGCTTGTACAAAGAGCCGCATGCCATTACCTTCCCTTCTGAGTCTTGCCATGTGTCCAAACAGAAATTTACAAACACATATATGCTATTGCCATACTCAGGAGAAAAAGCACCCCATAATATGTTACACAATTTCTCCTATTAACCCTTGTGAAAATGGCACATTTTGATCTAAAGTTACATATTAATGTAAAAAATTAGTTTTTTTTTTTATTTTCACAGCCCATAACAATTTGACAAAACACCAGTGGGGTCAAAATGCTCACTACGGCCGTAAGTGAGTTCCATGAGGGGGGCTAGTAACAAAAAGGTATCACTTGCTTGGGATTTCCACTGCACAGGTACAATATGGGAACTGCAAATGCAAGATGGCGCCCGAAAACCATTCCAGCAAACTCTGTGATAAAATGGCACTCCTTCCCTTCTGAAGCCTGCTGTTTGCCCAAATAGCGTTTTACAACCATATATGGGGTATTGCCATACTCAGGAGAAATTGTGTAACAAATTTTGGGGTGCTTTTTCTACTATTGCCCTTTGTGGAAGTATAAAATTATGGGGTGAATCTACAAATTAATGGAAAAAATTACATTTTTCATTTTCACGTATCGATGCCTAACAATTTGACAAAACACCAGTGGGGTCAAAGTACTCACTATACCCATAGATGAGTTCCTTGAGGGGTGTAGTTTACAAAATGGTATCACTTGTTGGGGTTTTTGACTGCTCTGATACAACAGGGGTTCTGCAAATGCAACATGGCGCATGAAAACCATTCCAGCAAAATCTGCGCCAAAAACGCCAAATGGTGCACCTTCCCTTCTGAAGCCTGCTGTCTGCCCAAATAGCGTTTTACAACCATATATGGGGTATTGCCATACTCAGGAGAAATTGTGTAACAAATTTTGGGGTGCTTTTTCTACTATTGCCCTTTGTGGAAGTATAAAATTATGGGGTGAATCTACAAATTAATGGAAAAAATGACATTTTTCATTTTCACGTATCGATGCCTAACAATTTGACAAAACACCAGTGGGGTCAAAGTACTCACTATACCCATAGATGAATTCCCTGAGGGGTGTAGTTTGCAAAATGGGGTCACTTGTGGGGGGGTTCCACTGTATTGGTGCTTCGGGGGTCTTGCTAATGCGACATAGCACCCACCAACATTCCACCAGAATCTGAGCTGCAAAATCCAAAAATCACTCCTTCCCTTCTGAGTCCTGCCATGCACCCAACTGGTATTTTTTGGTCACATGTGAGGCATTGCCGTACTCGGGAGAAATTGGGCCACAGATTTTGGGGTGCTTTTTCTCCTTCATTCCTTGTTAAAATGACACATTTTGAGCCAGAACTGCATTTTTGTGTAAAAAAATGTAATTTTTCATTTTCACTGCCCAGTTGTATCAAAATTGGTGAAACCCCTGGGGGTTTGAAATGTACACTATACCCCTAGATGAATTTCCTGAGGGGTGTACTTTGCAAAATGGGGTGACTTGTGGGGGGGTTCCACTGTATTGGTGCAACATAGCACCCACCATTCATTCCACCAAAATCTGTGCTGCAAAATCCAAAAATCACTCCTTCCCTTCTGAGTCCTGCCATGCACCCAACTGGTATTTTTTGGTCACATGTGAGGCATTGCCGTACTCTGGAGAAATGGGGGCACAGATTTTGGGGTGCTTTGTCTCCTTCATTCCTTGTGAAAATGAAAATTTTTGAGCCAGAAGTACATTTTTGTGTAAAAAAATGTAATTTTTCATTTTCACAGCCCAGTTGTACCAAAATTGGTGAAACCCCTGGGGGTTTGAAATGTACACTATACCCCTAGATGAATTCCCTGAGGGGTGTACTTTGCAAAATGGGGTGACTTGTGGGGGGGTTCCACTGTATTGGTGCTTTGGGAGTCTTGCTAATGCAACATGGCACCCACTATTCATTCCACCAAAATCTGTGCTGCCAAATCCAAAAATCACTCCTTCCCTTCTGAGTCCTGCCATGCGCCCAACTGGTATTTTTTGGTCACATGTGAGGCATTGCCGTACTCGGGAGAAATTGGGGCACAGACTTTGGGGTGCTTTGTCTCCTTCATTCCTTGTGAAAATGAAAAATTTTGAGCCAGAACTGCATGTTTGTGTAAAAAAATGTAATTTTCCATTTTCACATCCCAGTTGTACCAAAATTGGTGAAACCCCTGGGGGTTTGAAATGTACACTATACCCCTAGATGAATTCCCTGAGGGGTGTAGATTGCAAAATGGGGTGACTTGTGGGGGAGGTTCCTAACTTTTAGCACTTATGGTGCCTAGAAACCTACATGGTGCCTAAAAAAAAATCTCATAAAAAGGAGGCTCCAAAATCAAGTAGGTGCTCCTTCTATTATGAAGCCTGTGGTTTGGTCAACGTGCACACTAGGGCCACATATAGGATATTTTTGAAAACAAAAGAATTGGGGGAATCAATTTTTAGTCACATTTCTCTAGTAAAATCTACTGTATTCGTTAGAAAAATGTATTAAAATTGAAACTCTGCAAAAAAAAAGAAATTTTGAAATTTCACCTACACTTTGTTTTAATTCCTGTGAAACACCTAAAGGGTTAACAAACTTCCAAAATGCTGTTTTGAATACTGTGAGGGGTGCAGTTTTTGAAATGGCATCATTTATGGGGGTGTCTCACATACAAGTCCCTCAAAGTCACATCAGAACTGAACTGGTCCCTAAAAAAATCAGTGTTTGAAATTTTCTTGAAAATTTGAGAATTTGCTAGTCATATTTGAAGCCTCCTAGTGTCCAAAAAAATGAAAAGGAGGTTGAAATAATGATTGCAACATAAAGTAGACATATGGTCTTTGTTAGTTATTAACTATTTTGAGTGGTATGATTATTTGTCTCACAAGCAGAAAATGTGACATTTTGCATATTGCTAAATTTTCAATTTTTTCACGATATTTTGGTATTTTTCACAAAAAAACACAGACTGTATCGACCAAAATTTACCATTAACTTGAAGTACAATGTGTCATGAGAAAACAATCTCAAAAACACTGGGATAAGTAAAAGCAAAAAAAAGTTATCCCCACTTAAGTGAGACATGTCAGATTTGAAAAAAAGGGCTCTGTCATGAAGGCACAAACTGGCTCTGTCATGAAGGGGTTAATTCCAATTACATGGTCAAATATACAAAACATACAACACATATACAACGAAGCACGGATCAATCGCATAAAGGCAACAGTATTGTAATACGTTATATTGTATCAGATCAGATATCATAAAACATTATGACTGCGTTACTCATTCAAACAACCCCACTACAAGTAATCATAAATTATACATTAATAACCAAGGTTACTATGCCACCACCTGGTGTCTCCACCTCAGGTGATGTGCTAACATGTCATATAATATTTTACAATGTAGTGCAATATTCTACAAAAAACAATGGAGGCCCAACTTGTCATTTAGGCCACAGGGTGCCAGTGCATCCAATTTCATAATCTACTCTCACATCTTAATAATAGATTACCTCTATTGCCACCTCTTTTTAATGGGGGAATGTGGTCAATAATCTTTGTCCGCAGACAATTAAAATCCTGCAATTCTATGTCCCCACTGCACCTCCCTTTCGCCCTTGCACCTCTCTCCGCCCTCCTGTATCATACTCAAATATAAAATACATATATATCATAAAAAATGGTACTTACAAAAAAATTGCGTCGATCGCATCGCATGCAACCAAATCGCATGCGATGCAATCGACGCAATTTTTACATTGGAATCAATATGAAATGGTCCCTGAGACCCGATTTTACATTGGCCCCAATGGTAAATGGCTCCCAGACCCCAATTTTTATTGTTTCCCAACCCTGATGTGTCAAATGTCCCCCCATTGTTAACGCGACCCCACGATCAACACCAACCTGAAGCGTGGCGAGCGTCCTCCGACCTTTTCATACCCCCCACCATCCACGTCGGCGTGGAGTTGATCCTATATAGTGTGTCGAGCGCAGTGAGCCACCGAGCCCGAAGCGTGGCGAGCGCAGCGAGCCCTGCGAAGGGACGCACATTACTTCACAGGTATTACGCGTCCCCTCGCAGGGCTCGCTGCGTTTGCCACGCTTCGGGCTCGGTGGCTCGCTGCGCTCGCCACACTATAGAAAATTAACACGCCGACGTGGATAGTGGGGGTATGAAAAGGTCGGAGGACGCGTACCGCCGCCCCTCGAGGGCTCACTGCGCTCGCTACGCTTCGGGTTAGTGTTCATTGTGGGGTGGCGTTAACAATGGGGGGGCATTTGTAATGTCAAATACCCATAAGGGTGACTCACATCTTTTTGTTATTGTTCCCTCTTCTTGTTTGTAGTGCAACATCTGTTTGATATTAATGCCCACCCCTCTTTCCTCTGTCCACCTACCCATCTTCTTCATGTCTCCCTCCCTTACTTTTACTCACTGCAGCTTGTTTCTTGAACCTGCCGGGACCCGGGACCCGGGATGCAGCATTGCTGCCTCAGAAATCTGCAAGAGGTGTATTTCTGGCGTAGGGACAGGAGGAGCAGATTATGTATGCAGCGGCTAGGTCAGACACAGCAGGCAACTGGTGCGTTCCCCACACATCCCATGCACTACTCTAAACTTCACATTAATTATAGACCGTTTCAGTTATCCTCAGATACATACAGTATAACATATTATTTATAAAAGGTGTATTCAAAAGAACAATAAAAAAGTGATGATTATTTACATATTTAAGCTGCATTTTATCTGTAATGACAACTAAAGCCACTGATATCGATGGATAAATTGTAAAATCTCTGTAAAAGTGTTTTAAAATGATATCTGTACTATAAATCAAATGACATGAAAACTCCTTCAGTACTCTAAAGCTATCAGTGAGATTTATATCGGGACAGACAAAATGTTCTGCGAAAATGACATTTTGCTTGTAATTCAACAATACCATCAAAAGCATAAAATGCATTTCACAATCGGATAAGCAACTTATCTTCAGTGTAATGTGCCTTTATTAGGCTAAGCAGCTTTTCATTATGTGATAGACATTTTTTATTTTATAATCAACATTGTAGTTTTGGATTATTACCATGTTATGGTCTTATTTCTTCCTCAATAATTCCGGGGTGGTTTTATGAGACATCTACTGCCCAGCTACTACACACTTTCTATTTTACGTTAAATCTTTCCTACTCTATTGTGTTATGGTGTAGTGTGGTTAGTCTTTAGTGGAGACATTTATTTATAAAAGGGTTGATGCAGCTTGGAAATGGAAGACACAGGACCTGCCCCTTCTGAATGACAAATTATAATTGGAAGTCAGAACTTTGATCAACCATTTGTAAGTGAACCAGAGGCACTTATGTAGTATCTGGGCGTCCGATTTAGAAATCGGATCGCATCGCATCGCATCGCATGAGCCCGAAGCGTGGCGAGCGGACACAGAATTCTTTTTAAGAAATCTGCGTCCCCTCGCGGGGCTCGCTTCGCTCGCCACGCTTCGGGCACGGTGGCTCGCTTTGCTCGCCACGCTATATAAAATCAACTCTATGCCCACTTGGATAGTGGGGAAATGAACAGGACCTTCTTAACATTGAATCCTATGCAAAATCGCATCGAATCGCATCGCATCGCATTTGATTGTATGCCTTAAGGTAAAGCTGGCCATACATCAGAAAGATCGATCTTAAGATCGATTGCGCTCATGATTGTTTACAATTTCCCTTGAAATCCCCGGCAGTCCTTGGTGGTTTTTGGACACACAATCTACACACAATCCATCTTACAATCAGTCATACAATCCATCTGCTGTATGATTGTGTATGCAAGATGTGCACACAATCTGCATACAATCCATCATACAATCAGTCATACAATCCATCTGATGATTGATTGTATGATTTGTGTACACAAGATGTGCACACAATCTGCATACAATCCATCTTACAATCAATTGAGATTGTATGATTGGGTACAATATCTTTCTGATGTATGGCCACCTTAAGGCATACAATCACAAAATCGGACACCCAGATACTACATAAGTACCGAACCAGAATCAGGCCTTTATTTCTGTGCATGTACATATATGGCTGAATTGGGTCTTATTCTGAATGTGGCCCCATATATCTGGGGAAACAGTACACTAAAGGGATATGACAAATAAAATAAATATAAACATTTATTTGATAAAGTTGATCTTTTAATCAATATGTAATATTTTCATGCCAGAGATCCGCACAGCTGATGACATCATAGGGCACTTTAGAATAACAAATCAATCTGCAAAAAACTTGAGCAAACCACATTCATCACATGTGACAAGAAAAATACACTCTGCATCATGAAGGTGAAATTTATACAATACAGAACAGGCAGCAGCTATTCAATAAAGTACAGGTTGGGTATCCCTTATCCGGATATTCCAAAACCAAAATATTCAAGAAACCGTAGGTTTTTAAAATATTTTTGGGTTTGTTTTGTTGTCCCTCCAACCCGCACCTTTTTTTATACACCTCATCTCCCAGTGTCCATCAGATTCCTCTTCAGCGGCATCCCCGGTCTCAAGGATGCGCCAGTGGCACACCCGCAAACCAGTGCAATGCATCCTAGGGACTGGGGATGCCACTTAAGAGGAATCAGATGGCTGCTGTGGACACCGGGGACACCGTAGACATTAGGAGACCACCGGAGGACCACCAGGTGAGTATGTTCAAAAAAATAATCTTCTGAAATCTGGAATAATCCCTTATTCAAAATTCTTGTGGTTCCCAGCATTTTGGATAAGGGATACTCAACCCAGTGGCGTAGATTGCGCAAGGCAGCCCCTGCCACTGCCCGGGGCACCGGGGCACTGAGCAAGGCGAGGTGCTGGTTTGTGTCAGTCAGACTGACATTATGTGCTGTTGGTGACCGTGCGCCGCGCCGCACAGGAGAGTCGGCCGGGGCACGGGCGCAGCCATGACAGTCTGACAGACTCAGTGTCAGACTGTCACATTGGCCTTGATGGGCAGGCGGCTGTCCAATGGGAGGGTAGGTGGGCGGGCAGCTGTCCAATGAGCAGGCGGGGGTAAGGCAGCAGCAGTGACTGCTGGTTACTCTGCCTCAGTAATGTATCACCTATGTGACATCACAGGATGGAGAGGCCAGACAGAGGAGCCGGGAAGATGATCAGACAGGGAGGGGGCCTCAGGGAGCAGAGCAAACAAGGTTTCACTGAGTGTGCGGCTGTGCGCTCCTCTGCCATCCCGCCACGCTGTTTACATAAGTACAGTCTGCTGCTAAGAGCAGGGGTGGAACGGGACTGGCTGGAATGCACCTGTAACAGCTGACAACTGCTCTCAGCAGGAAAGGTGATCGGGCTATCTGCGCGGTGGGGGACTGGATGTGGCTGGAAGAGCTGACATGCTGCTCAATTCAGATCAGCACATCAGCTATGTCATCCGCATCTCATCCCCCCGCCGCGCAGACAGCCCACTCACCTACTCTTCTGAGCGCCTTGTCAGCATTTCCAGCCCCCTGGACAAATAGCATGAACTGCCCCCCTGGGAAAAGTGCATAAAATACCCCTTTGCAACGAGCATGAAATTCCCCCTTTGCAACCAGCATGAAATGCCCTCTGGGCAACCAGCATGAAATGCCCTCTGGGCAACCAGCATGAAATGCCCCCTTTGCAACCAGCATGAAATGCCCCCTTTGCAACCAGCATGAAATGCCCCCTTTGCAACCAGCATGAAATGTCCCCTGGGCAACCAGCATACAAACACCCCCCCCCCACCCCCCAGTGGCAAACAGCATGTAACTCCAGCAACCAGCATGTAGGTAAGCAGCACTTATCTGGTTTAATGTGTACTGGGCATTACGGTGTGTGCTATAATGTGTACTGGGCATAACGGTGTGTGCTAAAAGCTGTACTGGGTATAGCGGTGTGTGCTATAATGTTTTCTGGGTATAGCGGTGTGTGCTATAATGTTTACTGGGTATAGCGGTGTGTGCTATAATGTTTACTGGGTATAGCGGTGTGTGCTATAATGTGTACTGGGTATAGTGGTGTGTGCTATAATGTGTACTGGGTATAGCGGTGTGTGCTATAATGTGTACTGGACATTATGGTGTGTGCTATAATTTGTACTGGGCATTACAGTGTGTGCTGTAATATGTACTGGGCATAACGGTGTGTGCTGTAATGTGTACTGGGCATAACGGCGTGTGCTGTAATGTGTACTGGGCATAACGGCGTGTGCTGTAATGTGTACTGGGCATAACGGTGTGTGCTGTAATGTGTACTGGGCATAACGGTGTGTGCTGGAATGTGTACTGGGCATAACGGTGTGTGCTGGAATGTGTATTGGGCATAACAGTGTGTGCTGGAATGTGTACTGGGCATAACGGTGTGTGCTGGAATGTGTACTGGGCATAACGGTGTGTGCTGTAATGTGTACTGGGCATAACGTTGTATGCTGTAATGTGTACTGGGCATAACGGTGTGTGCTGGAATGTACTGGGCAGACTGGTGTGTGCTGGAATGTGAATTGGTACTACTATGTGACCACACCACTTCCCCCAAAAAAGTATACCCTAAATTTTTAGCCCGCGCCTTCGGCGCGCACTGTCCCTGTTTTCAGGTTTATATCGTTTCCAGTATATATGTATCTTTATGCGAGTGGGCCAATTGATACTTCCCCCCGACCCACATATGCCATGCTGGGAAGAAGGGGAGAGGAGGCTTTATTCCGTTAAGACCCAGAAAAGGTCAGGTAGGACCCCAATTTTAAGAAGTGAAGAGTCCCCGGGACCCACTTTTTTGGGTGGTTTTTGCAAACACTATATATATATATATTAATATATATATATATATATATATATATATATATATATATATATATATATATATATATATATAGAGGTCGTGAGGACCGGCACTTAGAGCATCCAGCAGAATAAATGGTGAGGTGCCTTCCACAAAATAAGTATATAATAGCGATCTTCAAATAAATGAAAACAGGAGGCGGCACTTGAGTGCCGCCTCCTGTTTTCATTTATTTGAAGATCGCTATTATATATATATATATATATATATATATATATATATATATATATATATATATATATATATATATATATATAGGGGGCGCAATAACATTTTTGGCAGGGGGGAGCAAAATTTATAGTTACGCCACTGACTCAACCTGTAATGCTAAATTTTTCATTATATGTGAAATCATTGATACAGCTAAATCTGACTTGATCGCAGGACAAATTTCTTCTCAAAATGAGCAAAACCGGGTGCACTGCAGTTGAGACAAATTTAATGTGTGCAGATAGAGTTAGTAATCAAAATTGCAGGTGAAAATAAAACAAGCAGTATTTACCCTGCACAGAACAAAAAAAAACAAATCTACAGTAACTTTCTTTAGACATGTTACATTTGTCCCACTTGCAGTGCACATGGTTTTGCCCATTTTGAGAACACATTTGTCATGTGATTCGGGCTGAATTAGGGGCCAAATGAAAGGGGCATACACATGGGGCGATTTTAGCCCTATTTCTCATAGAGATCTGCAGGTTCAGATTTACCCAGATTTACTTGGATCTCAAAGTGGGATCTTATTGGCTACTTGGCTGTTACATTTTTTGGAGCCAAATCATGGGCCTTATTCTGGTCTGTGCTGCCGGAGCCGAATATGCAGCCAGGACCGTGCATCCTAAACCCCGCCTTCCGTACAGATCGCTCACTCCGTCCGAATGCGGTAAGCCACTGACCGCACGGAGCACGAGTGGATTTCTCATGTATATACCTCCTCCATCTCTGGGAACCTCCCCCATCATTCGATGGTCGCAGACCATCGAATGCAGGACCGAGTGGTCAGGCAGCTCCCGCGAGCTCAGACCACTCGGGCATTTCTCCGTGCAAAAGCTGATCTGGGCGGGCAGCTGACATCCGGCAATGTCATATGTCCGTCCCCTACACGTGCGTCACGGCCGCATTACCATACGTACGCCCAGCGTTTTCATGGGACGCCCATGAAACGCGGGGCGTATGCATATGTTAATGAGGCCAAACAGCCCTTCACGCCCCTCTCCTCCCCCTGTTCGTAGTGTAAACAATTCATGCGGAATTTGGACGTATGTCCCTTTCGCACATGCGCAGATATGCCTCTGCACATGCGCAAACACAAAACATCGGCGGAACGAACGCACGCGGACATATCTGCACCAACCAGAATAAGGGCCCATGTTACAGATTTGAAATCCGAGTAAATCCGGTTAAATCCGAACCTGCACATCTTAAATTTCTAAGTGATCTGTCTAGATCGCTTCGAAATTAAGCACAAATCACTTTGTGTGTATGACCCCGAGCAACGGTGATGCGCTGTCCCACGTGTCGCAATCGCCTGACTAGATCTTGACTACAAGTATTCAAACAGAACCCTATGCATGTACAGTATGTGCAACAGAATAGATTGTAGTGACCGGATTGCATATTACAATACTATCTTACACAATGACATAGCAAATAAATACAATATCAACTGCATTCATGATATTGGAGTTTAAATTTATTTGACTAGCATTTAAAAATACGTAACCATTAAAACATGTGAGTATACATTGAAATTTTTTTTTTTTAAATACAGTATACACACATTTAATATAAGAAACGCACTTATGTGTTTTTGACATTCAGATCCAGGACATTTGTAGGATACATATATTCAGTACTATTTTTCGGGAAAAATAGGTCCAGGAACTCCTGGTCTGGGGGTGGATCAATTAAATAAAAAATAATTTATATAATAAAGAGAGGGAGGGAGAGATAGATATATATATTGTAGTTAGAAACAAAGGCACTCAGAGGTGACTTTAAAATAAAACTTATCTTATGGAAAGTACATTTTTAGTTCCTGATGATGTCATATTTAATTAGAGGTTCAGGAACTCAGTTCCTGCTGGTTCCTGCTGAAAAATAGCACTGCATATATTTAAATGTAGTTGTGGAAGTAATACAGTACATAAAAAACACATCCATATAATAAATGCTTCCTTGCTAATTATTAATGGCCACTAATTTAGAAAATGACAATGCACAATAATGACAATGACAATAAGCACAATGAATTGAGCAAATTCATGTAATTAACTATAGTGTTGAGGATGGGTTGGATAAGTGCGTATGGGTCGAGTTGCGTATGAAAATAACGCACAGTGCATGATCCTGCGCTGACACGAATGTGCTTACGAGCATGCAGGTGTGCGGGTAGTTGGAGTCCACTCCCCTTTGTGTATTGTTGTGAACACTCCTGTTCACATGTGCTATGGGCGTCACTAACTGCGGGCATGTGACTACTTTTCGCACGGATGCATGTGAACAAATCAACCAGAATAAGGTCCATTTTGATGGTGCTGCTTATAAGCACTGGCTTCAGTGGAGATCTATCTTCTTTACTTGCAATGATTAGCAGTTCCGTAACCTAGACAAAAACAACTGTGTATGCATTTGTGTACAAACATGTATCAAGGCCAACATTACATGTTATCTTTTTGCTTTGCTCCCAACACAGAATGAAACCCATAGGTTTAATAAGAGGTGGATACATTTTGCTTCCATTTAAAAAAAAGTAGTAAAAATTAGAGATGAGCGGGTTCGGATCCTAGAGATCCGAACCCCCACGAACTTACCTTATCCGAGGACAGATCCGAGGAGTTCGCCGGGTCCCGCCATTTTCAGGAGTCCAAATCGAGGCCAAAACGTCATCATCCTGCGTCGGATTTGGATCTCTATAAAAGGTCCGGCTCCGGCGCCATCTTCATTCTGCATGTAGAAGTCAGACAGCACGGATGTTGCCGTGCTGTCTGCACAGAAGAAAAACCTATGGGGGACAAAAAAACACTGTGGGGGATATACTAAGGAGGGGCAACTAATTTGGGATTAAATAGAGGCTGCATAAACTGAGTGGGGCTGCTCAAGGGGGACAACTGTAAAAGTTGGGAATCTAAAGGTACATTTACTAAGGGGGAACTAATGGTGCAGGAACTTTTGTACATCTACTAAAGGGAAACTACTAAGTCCCAATACATCAGTTTTCCCCTTATGGTGGCCTTGTATTGTATTTAAATATTGTATGTTGAGTGTACTTGTGTAGTCTTCTTATGCAGGCAATAATCCTTTCACTGCATAGAAAGAAACATGTTCAGATGTTTGCAGGAAGAGGGAAATGTCTGGTTACCCCAAGGAACAGAAGCCCTGCCTTGTACAGATGGGTCTTTTCCCATCTTGGCTGGGGATGGCGCTGGCGTCGCCAGCCGCCATCCCCCGCCAGCGCCATGGCGATCGTGAGAAGGGGACGCGCGCGCACGAGAGGCGCGCGCGTCCCCTTCCGACGGCGCTTCCATACGTTTCCCCGGGTCCCCGCCGGCTTGCCGGCGGTAACCCGGGGTCCCCGCCGACTGCCCGCACCCCCCCTAACCCCCCCCTAACCCTGTCCGTCTCCCTGAGGCGGAGACGGACAGGGTTTCCGTCGCGCTAGCGACGGAGACTGAGACGCGCGTGCGCGTGAGACGCACGCGCGTCTCAGTCTCCTCGCTGGTGTGGCTGCTGGCGGGTCGCCAGCGCAGACGCCATGGCGACCCGCCAGCAAGGATGGGACAAGACCCATCTGTATTTCTCTCCTAAGTATGGACACATTTATACATGTTACCGTTTAACACATTCCTTCGGCTACAACTAAACTAATGCCCTCATTCTAGTTCATTCGGGCCCCGGCGTGTTCCCACTGGGGATGGATGTTTTAGCACTTTGCATATGCACATGGGTAGGGCTTCTGTGTGGGCACCTTTGGTGACTTGCATTGTTGCCATGGCACTTGCATAGGGGGGGGGGGGAATGGAGGTTGGTAGGGGGCTTTGTACCTGCCTTCTGGGGGTGGGTGGCTGACTTTATGGTCGGCGACCATTGAATGAGTTCAGTCCTGCGCGCTACCCTACGAATGGATGTTTATACAAAATATCCATGCGCAAAGCATCGGGATGTTCGGAGCATGGTGGGGCGGGCATTCACACGCCTGTGGGTGGCATTAGAAGGCTTGCTGCTTAGCGAGCCAACCAGAATCACCCCCTAAATCCACTGGGGTCATGAGGAATTTGCCCAACCAGTAGATGCATATACAAATTCTTCATGAGCTATTAGTTTATGTTCATTGTGTGGCCTGTTCATAGTTTTAACCAAGGGCCCGGTCAGACGCATTTGCTTGGCTGTGAATTCGCAGCCCGAGGGACTAACGAATGATGGCACTTTCACAGCAGTGTGCATGCGCTAGCCGTCCTTGCGATGTCGCTGGCTGTTCACAAGTTAATTGACAGGCGCCGATCATTTGGGGGCGGTACACTGGCATTTTCTGGGAGTGTCCCAGAAAACACAGGCGTTGCCCGGCCATTGGGTGGGAGGGCCGGGGACCACTGCCTCCCCATGGTGTTTTCAGTATAGACTTACTTGGCAGCTTTGAACAGGGGGAAATCATTAGATGGTGAGTGATTCCGAATGGAGTCTCTTTGCCCTGATGATGCATCAGATGTGAAGTAGAATACACATCTTAGTATATTTCCCCCATAAACTCATAACATTATGTGACTCTTGAAGCATAAACCATATTTCTGTTTTTCAAGGGTAGGGGTAATAGGGTCCACAGCACTAAGGTTGAAATGTATAGGGTCGACAACTAAAGGGCAACATGCATCAAGGTCGACACATGTGGTAAATCCTTGCACACAGGGGGTAAATCCTTCCAAAGTGTATTTGACTAATGCATGTCTAACGTTTGGTGTCTATCTATTAACTGTCTGACTAAACATAGTCTGTGAGCTATACCACACCCATCCCGCAGATGTACAGAGTGTCACAATGGTGATGCATTGTAACTGGCAGATAATGGCGAAACAATGCAGCCAATTACAATGCCAATATAATTCTGAAAATCTATGGACCAAAAGCTTTAATTTGGTATATGATCTTCTCTGCTCATAAAATGGCATCATAGAAATAAGTCACTCAAAAAAGTTGTCCTTCTGCTATTAATATATAAATGCTCTATTTATCTATCAGCATGAACAAAGGTTTAGATTAGGTTTAGATACTACCACTGCAGTATCCATGAATATAATACGGCAGCCATTTTGGGTAATTAGTAGCAAGCAGGGTTGCCGACTTTTCAGCTGGGAGAGGGCAGCCAGCTGCAGCAAGTAGGGGGCGTGGCCATTGGGTATCGCACAAAAGGAGGCGGAGTCGTGGGTGGGACTAACCAAATGAACCAAATGAAATTGCAAGCGGTACTATTCACTGCTGCCGCTCCAGCCACTCACGCTGCCAGGCTGCCACGGACCACTCCCACCACTGCAGCACACGCTGATAGCCTCCGCATAGCCTCCGCGGTGGCCATCACACAGGAAAGCGACGCCATGACGCAAGGTATGTCATGACGTTGCGCTGGTAACTAGCACCCGCCCCCAGCACTTTGGGACTTGCGCATGTGCAGTCCAATTTTTCAGCATGAAGGCTGAAAAACCGGGAGGATGGCGGGGCTTTCCGGGGGACCGGGATTATAAATAAATGCATTTTATTTGTAAATGAAACAGGTTATTTCATAGTTATAGTTTACACACATATAGAATTAGATTTATGTGGGTTTTACTTCAAAGTGAGATCTATATTGCAGTGTAAAAATAAAGCAGCCAGTATTTACCCTGCACAGAAACAAAATAACTCTAATTCTCTCTGCACATTTTACAGCTGCCCCCCTGCAGTGCACATGGTTTTGTCCATCTAAGAAGGATTTTGTCAGAAAGAGTGAACTAGAATAAGGCCCATAGTTATTATTTTCAATTTATTACTATATTTATACAAAATTAAAGAATGCACTATATGTGTTGGCAAATACAGTATGCAGCTTTCTTCCCCCATTATGCTTCCATACCTCCCAACATGACCCTCCCCAGTTTCTGGACTTTCCTCTTCATGTATGATTGCCATCACCTGTGGTGAAGCACCTTTCTTATTAGTAAACCTGTGGAAAACAGGTGATGGCAATCATACATGAAGAGGAAAGTCCAGGAGCAGAGCATTGTGTCCCTCCTGGATAGGGTCATGTTGGGAGGTATGTGCTTCTGTGTCAGACAGAGGGAGGAGTCACATTAGGAAATAATTTTCATTGGTAATAGTGCAACTTTAAGCATAATGTCACACCTTCGTCCTTGCAGTTAGTGATTATAAAACTTCCTAAGACAGGGGTAGCCAACTCCAGTCCTCGAGAGCCACCAACAGTTAACTTTTTCCATATCTCCTCACAGAATCACAAGTGAAGTATTTAGCTCCACCTTTGGCTCTTTTAAAATGTGTTAGTCAGTAATGAGTGCACCTGTGCAGCAGCTAGGTTGTCTGGAAACTATGAACTGTTGGTAGCTCTCGAAGACTGGAGTTGGCTACCCTTGTCCTAAGATGACCAGATGTCCCCTCTTACTGATTTGCACTACTGTGTGTCTGACTTTTCTTTAAAGAAAGTTCATTATCTAAGCAACAAAAACCAAACATTAATCAGTGTCTTATTTTTGAGTCAGTATTTCTGGAAATCTGTGACAAATACGATGCTCCGATTGCCTCCAGATCCGCAGTCATTTTTTCTTGTGCGTTATGAGCTTTAATTTTCGATCACTGGTCCAATACACAATCTTAACTGAGACATTTCAACTCATAAGGGAACAGGATTATGAAACGCTTTGTCCGCATTTCATTTGGCACTTTGTGGGAGAAGCATCACATTGATTTTTAGCTTTTTTTTTTTCATTCTGACATGGGCACATTACAGAACGGAGCACTTAAACTGCTCAGCTCTTTCAAGAGGGGGAAGCAGAGACCTATGAGTTTTGTGATATCTCTGATTTAAATACCATTCTTCCTGCAAAAACTCACCCTCAGGAAAGTTTTTAAATAAAGAATAATAATAATAATAATAATAATAATATAAAGCGTTCTATTTTATAAGCCACTCATGTACCGCAAGACATGTTTTGTACTTGGTGAGAGAGTCTGCCGGTCTCACTTTATTTAGTTTGTACTGGGTATTTGTCAATGTCATTTCACATCTGCAGAAAATTCATACGTTGTGTAGCTAGTGTAATTCTGGGTGAGAGTGTGTGCGATGAAGGTCACATGATCGTTTCATCCTATTTGTTGGTGTAGCTTGACTTTTATTTCCCCCTTTTGCTGTTACTGATGGTTGTGAGTGCAGAAGTTGATTGACAGATGCATGGCAGAAACCCCCATTCTGTCTTTCAAAGACTACATATGACGGATTGTGATCTTTCAGCTCAGCAGCAGGACACAGGGACCATGCAAGCTGTAATTGGCCAGGTATCGTGTCAGCCATTTCTCAACCCTTTTTAATTAAGTTATACCCCCCCCCCCCCCCAATCACTACCGGTACATCTGATTCTCATCATTCATGTATACGCCACCATTTTCAGTGTCTTTGGCTGCTAGGGAGGCTAGAAACTTAGTATGTAAGATATACTGTTGTTTACACTTGACATTTAAATGCTCTTAATAACATGTACTATGTGTTTTGTATTGTTAATACATTTACAGTAACATGTAAACGAGAATATACTGTATATTGCAATTTTCAGTTGATAATTTACAGTAGTTTTTCTATATATGTGGCCTGATTCTTTAGTGGATATAAATACATATAGAGGATCTTTAAGTATCTATCTATCTATCTATCTATCTATCTATCTATCTATCTATCTATCTATCTATCTATCTATCTATCTATCTATCTATATGTTTGTACACACACACACACACACACACACAAACACACACAAACACACACACACACACACACCAGCAAATATATGTCCAGTATGCTTTAAATAGAAGTATATCCAGTAGTCCACTGCTGCAGCAAAGGGGGCGGCTAGGAAATTAAACCCTGCCAGAATCTGAGAGGTCCAGGTGGTCTGTTCAAGCTTCCTAATGCGATCCAGCACAACAGCTTTAATAAACAGCTCTATTTAGTTCTCTCCTTGCTGTATCCAGGGAGGTGAACAGGGTCTGGGTCTGCTGTGATGAAATGCCGGATGAATATCTCTCAGAGGCCTCAAGAGCTGATTTTTAAAGCTTTACCATTTCGCCGTCTTTTGTCTTCCGAATGGGTCAGTGAGTCCTTGTCTTACTTCAGAGAGATATTTCTGATAAGTGTAATGTATGTTGTTACTGTAGCTTGTGTTTCTTGATATACACCTGCTTATAAAAAAAAGTAGATTTGGGATGTTTTTAAATAGCAGCCTATAAGACAAAATTATAACTGTAGATAACAAAACAAGGTATTTGATGTTTTAATGGTAATTGTCAAAAATGTACATTTTTAGAAACAATATACAGTATATGCATTTACCTCAGGTTATAATTAGCTACCAAAACCTTTACATATTGCTATATGGGAGATTACATTGGGAAGCTGAACACATTTTATGACTTTTAAAGTAGCTAATGTTTTCTAATAGAAGCTACCAGTGTGAATTCCCCAGTTGGAGGTTGTTACAATTGTTGTAAAAAATTGTCAGAAATCAGAATACAGCAGCCTTGTACAATAACTGCAACTGATTTTTATATGCTGACAATTATGCCATTCAGGTATTTATTATAGCTATTTAAAGTTATATGATTTGGCTCCAAACAGTTTTGGACTGTCAAAAAGGAATTAAAGTTGAAGCATGTTTCAAAAGTGGTCTCAAGGAAAGTGTTTTTCTTTTTAGAGATCTACATTAATATAAAAATACTTGATCATTTAAAATTCAATGTCTACAAATCAATGTGTCACAAATCGTAAGGTGCATAATTATTTCATTATATTGCTGTATAGCATTATGTTCTAGACTAAGTGATGGTCTATTCAGTATATAACCAAATAATGACAGCTTTATATTCCAGTGCTGATCACCTGCTATAGAATACAGGTGATTTGAGTGCATTATGTGTTATTTTGTTTTACAATATTGATAAGTGCGTTCGAATTTTCAGCATAACAACAGATTTTTTTTTTAGTTTGTTCACTTTTTCAGATTCAAAACAAATTGGTTCAAATAGTTTTTCTTGAACCCACTATTTACCTCCAGTGTACTTAACTATTTGCAAATGGAGCATCATTAGAGTAGTATTTACTGACTTCTATGGTATCAAAGTGTAGTACGATAAATGATTTTTAATATAAAATAATATTTAAAAATAAGTACATATAGCATCATCAAAAATGCAAAAACAAGTTGCTTTTTATGAATGCATTGATGTTAATGTATTTACTGTGCACTGTTGTTGTAAAGCTTATATAA
Organism: Crinia signifera; assembly: GCF_055691185.1. Lineage (NCBI taxonomy): Eukaryota > Metazoa > Chordata > Amphibia > Anura > Myobatrachidae > Crinia > Crinia signifera. Next base: position 207,604,463 of record NC_139221.1, on the reverse strand, counting down.
ATTATAAATGTGATTTGGAAAGCATAAATATATATATGTGTGTTTAAAATTATTTGCCTACATTGCTGTCAGTAAGCAGAAATCTTGAAATGTGCCATATGTGTCAATTAATGTTGCTTTGAATACTACCATTGACATACTTTCATTTATAATTCAGATTTGTTTTACAGCAAATCTATTTTGTATTTTGTTTTAAATAAAATATAGGCTAGCAGTTGAATAAACATTTCAGTCATGTATTTCAGAGATGTACTATAATCCACCCTCAAGGATATATATTTAAAAAAATAGTACAGCCTGGCCTATAGCATATTTATTATCAATTGGTTCTTTGTGAAAAATCAGCAAGTTAGATTACAGCAGATGGCAATAGATGAAGACAAGAAATGTTGCAAAAATAGGTCGTTTTCAGATGTGACATTTAAGATAACTTTATTGAATTCACAATGTCGCCTCTAGAAACCGAAGACTCATATTTATTTCTTTATAAGTATATTTATTTATTTACTACAACGTGTATATGTAGTGGATATGTGCAACAAACTTAAGCTGGCCATACACTACTGCGATTTTGCTCCACTTCACATGATTCCAAGGCATCAGGCTAAGAAATCAGGTGAAATAGGGTAAATAGGGTAAATTGCATGTGTCTTTGCTCCAATGGGTGGTCCCATGCGCATCAGATCTGAGACCCTAGATTTCAAGGGATCGTAGGATCTGAGTCGGACAGCCACCGACAGCAGTTGCTGAGATCGCATGCGATATAGCGATATAAAAGGTAGCATGCTTTATATCGCATGCGATCCTGCCACCTGGGAAAGTTCTGAATGGTTCAAGGGGGATTGCATACGACTTCTCCCCTCAGAGATGTCGCACAAGTGTATGGGGCCCTTTACAATAGTTATTGCAAGTTTACTTTTCTATGGCATTGGATGGCAGCACTCAGAAACGTGCACTGCATTTGCGTAGTGTACTGTACTTCCTTGTGTGCTGAGCAGTATACTGTATGTTCTCTCTATATACTGCATTTTATTAATTGACCTGAGTGTTAGGTAAAAGCAGTAAGCAATGCTAAGAATAGCTCAACACCACTAAACAAAATCATGTATTAATAGGACAATATCAGGAAAAGTAAAGGGCAACTTACATATATATGTTTAAGCAATGAGAGAAACTTATGACAAATGCATGTAATTGGCTTATATAGCTAAAACATCGAAAGAAAACACAAGTACTTTTATGTAACCATTCAAAATATAAATATGAATTTTACAGAAACAGATTTACCGGTATTAATTTTAATGATCTCACACTGTATTTGTATCTGTTCTTCATATTTAGAGACCTAGTCTTGTGAGTGACAGGTTAGTTCATCAGCCTTACAGCCCTCCTGTTTTTCTCTCATCTCGTTCAGACAGGTCACTGTGTCCAATCACCCTTCTGGCTCTTAATTCCCCAGGGACACCAAAGCCTGCCTGCCATCTTGATCCACCGGCCTTAGGGCCTAGGCTTGCTGCACATTTATATGTTCACTGGCTTTTGGAAATGTAATGGAACAAAGGATATTAAATTAGCTGGTGAAAGAAACAGATGATGTGAATTAGGTAAACAACAGGCAAGAAATATGAAGGTAGTTGAGGAATATGGCCTAAATTAATATGTAGTAGGATATATATATATATATATATATATATATATATATATATAATATATACCCGTATATATGTGTGTGTGTATACAGTATATATATATATTTATATATATATGAATAAATATCTATATATATATATAGATATATATATATATATCTATATATATATATAGATATATATATATATATATATATATATAGGGAGTATTCTAGTGCAGTAACTAATTTAAACATCACAATGCCATTTGGAATTGGGCTTTTCTGCTCTGGCTTTTCTTTTTTTTTCTCTCTTGACCTATAGCAGGTTGCTTTACAACAGGATGAAATGACCAATCTGATGCACACCCATAGATTATTATGTTTAAAGCAAATATTGTATTATGATTAAATTAAAAGAAATTGCCCTTACAATAAAAAAATTTATAAACATATTATCTGAAAAAAAAAAATCAAGACAGCATCAAACCCAATTTGTGTTCCTTTGTGGAAAATATCCTATTGAGAGGCTCCATAAGTAATGGAAAAAGTGCTAAAAGAAGATAACCTATGTGATCTAACTAGCTGGGTTTATGCAACTATTAACGCAATACTTTGTGTAAGTTATTGTGTGTAAACAGGGGTGTGGTATAGCTCACAGACAATGGGGGAGATTCTCTAAGAATCTCCGCCCCCCTTGCCGCCCATCGCATTTATAATTATCGCATATGTTCTAACATATGCGATAATTATAGCAAAGGACAGCTCTTGCATTAAGAGCTGTCCTTTGCGGTGAGAGTCGCTGGGTCCCAGCAGGTCCCGGCGGCTCCCCCTCCCTCCCACACCCGGCGCTGCTGCGCCGGGCTCTCCTCCTCCCTGCACCTGGAAGAGGATCAGTGCAGGGAGGAGGTCACAGGTCCGGGCAGCACGGGCAGCACAGCTCTGTGCTGCCCGGACACAGGTGAGGGGGGAGTGGGCGATGCGGGGCGGCGAGGGGGCGATGCGGGGCGGCGGGGGCTTGCGGTAGAAGCCCATTGGCTTCTATGGGGGCATCGCCAAATTTTTCTGGCGATGCCCCCCGCCGAGGTAACCCGGCGGGGGGATGTTTACAGCATCCCAAAATTCGCTAAAAACCTCGATAACGGGGTTTTTACCACATTTCTAGCTTAGAGAATCTCCCCCACTGTCTAGTCAGACAGTCAATAAGTAGACACCAAAAGTTAGACATGCATAAGTCAGACATTGACAATTTTTCATGTCAACATTTTACTTGTGTGGTTAGTTTTGTCAATATCTTACTGATGCATGTCTAACTTTTGTCAATGTCTGACTTTTGCCCATGTCTGACTAATGCATGTCTAACTTTTGTCAATATCTAACTAATGCATGTCTAACTTTTGGTGTCTATCTATTGACTGTCTAATTAGTCATTGTCTGTCAGCTGTCTGGAACCCTGCAAACAGTGGGATGGGATTTTATTTGCTTCAAGTAAAGTAATAGTCCCCGTAGTGGCAAAATTATTACAAAGACTGATTCGTCATTGCATCAATTTCTATCTAAACATCCAATTATCTAACATTATTAAAGGTTAAAATATACAACAAGCAAAGTTCATTGGGGGGATACATATACATGAGACCAGTGGATGGGATGCCGGCAGTTAGATGACTGATAGCGGCATCCTGCTTAAACAGATTCCTGTCCCGGGCTGTGTAAGTATACTTACTCTCTCCCACTACCCCCCTAATTCTAACCTTTCCTGCCTGATGCCTAAACCCCCTCCATCGCAGAATAACCCTCCCCCTTAGTGCCTAACCCTAATCCAACCTTTCTAACCCTAACCATCCCTCCATGAAGCCTAACCCTAACCTTCCCCCTGCACTCCTAATGTTGAGAGACATACTTATGATTAGGATGCCGTCTGTCAGGATTCTTGTGACTGCATTTCCAATGATTTGGGGATTCCAGAGTCAGTGTTGTTCAACCCATTGGGGATGTGAATATGGATTTTGTGAGGAAAAAAAAACACTTTTACTGTGTTGTTGCCTTGCTTTTGTTGAAACACTGTATTTCTTATGTAGCTGATAAATACCTGTAACTAAACTACTGCCTGGTATTTGTGGATTTGCCTTTCTGGGAAATCCCACTGCTTTGTACTGTAACAGGTTGTGTGATGGCGACTTCTCAATGGGAAATGTAAAAAAAAAAACCGGAAGTCTTTTTTTTACTGTGATAAGTTTATTGTAAATTAAATACGACCATAAATGTTGCCGTGGTGAAAAGAGCTCTTTAGTAATTATGTTTTTGCATGTGAAATGGTGTGGTGATCTGCATTCTCTCTGGAACCTATTTAACAAGCCCTTCGGCTCTGGAAATCATAGAAGAACAGTAGTTTACACATTATTCCACTTAATTAAGTGAAAGTATATTTCTTAAACATGAAATGCATGAGATATAGCAGATAGAGTATTCATTGTTTTCCAGTAAGAATTGGAGCATACTACATATAATACAATGTATGGGGACATTGCAGCTGAGATATTTATTAAGCTCTTAAAACAGAGGGGAATATTTGTCAAATAAAGCAAACGTGCCACTATTATCAGTAGTGATTATGGCCTCCCTGTCCAACACCTCTCTCCACTCCAGTCTATCCTCAATGCTGTTTCCCGGCTCATCTTTTTCTCCAAATGTACAATGTCCACCTCTCCTCTCCAACAAGCCCTATACTGGCTCCCTTTCCCCTTCAGAATACAATTCAAGCTCCTCACACTCACATACAAAGCCATCACCCATTCTACTCCCACCTACATATCTGTCTTTATCTGTTTTTACACTCCAATGCAATCTCTTTGCTCCACAAATGCACTCTGCCTCTCCCGCCAAATGGTTACTTTCTCCCATTCCTGTCTCCAAGATTTTAGCCGTTGTGCTCCGTATCTCTGGAATTCTGTACCCCTCCCTATCAGACTCTACACAAAACTTTAAGATCGACTTCTTCATTAACTCTAACCATTTATAATCCTAAACTTCTGTTTATGCTCACTTCTATCCCTTTTGTGTCACCCCAGTCTGTCTGCCCCTTCACTTTAGAATGTAAGCTCTCACGAGCAGGGCCTCTCTCCTCATGTGCTTTTCTTAGAATATATCTCTGCCACCCTGATAATTGCATCAGTGTCTTTATTTACCATGTACTTGTCTGAAATTGCAGTGCATTGTAATTTTTGGTACTTGCGTACTAGCACAGCGCCCCGATAATTAGTCGCCCGATTTTTTTAATCGAATCGCATCGCCAGCCATACACCCGATGGCATGCGATGCGATGCGATTTTAACTCATATTCGATATTAAATTGTATAAGCACCCTAATGGGTGCATTTAATGCTTAAATGCACCCCCACGCGGCGGTACGCGTCCTACGACCTTTTCATACCCCCACAATCCACGTCGGCGTGGAGTCGAGAATAGAAAGAGTGGCGAGCGCAGCGAGCCACCGAGCCCAAAGCGTGGCGAGCGCACGCGGATATCTGTGAAGCCCGCGAGGGGACCCGGATACCTGTGAAGGTATCCGCATCCCCTCTTGGGGCACGCTGCGCTCGCCACACTTCGGGCTCGGTGGCTCGCTGCGCTCGCCACACTTTCTATTCTCAACTCCTCGCCGACTTGGATAGTAGGGGTATGAAAAGGTTGTACGATGCGTAACGCCGCCCCTCGCGGGCTCGCTGTGCTCGCCACGCTTCGGGTTCACGTTTATACTTGGGGGTGGTGTGGGGGTGCATTTAACCATTGTAACCATCCATTAGGGTACTTATATAATTTATAATCACATCGCATCACATTGTATGCCATTGTACAACATTGGCCGAAATCGTGTTGCATCGCATACCATCGCATGCGATATGGTCTGCGATGCGAGGGGCGCCATGCTAGTACACAAGTACCTAATTTTTCATCTATGTATTGTCAGGCGCTGCGGAACCCTTATGGTGACTTATAAATAAACAATAATAGTAACAATAACAACAGCAAATTATACAGAGCAACTTATCTGGCATGTGGAAATAGGAAAATAGCTCTAAAAGTATGGGGTTTCTTGTAAATGTGAGTTTTGTCAAAGCTGCATTGACAGATCAAAGTTTTTGCTAAATACTGTAGGTCAATTAACCCCCTCACTGCAGTACGAACTTACAATGAAGGTCCAGTTAGGAAGTACTGTACGGAGCTCTCCTTTGTCCAGTCTTTATAAGGCCCTCACACCTACCAAGCTTTGTATGAGTAAAGTTTGTGTTTCTGTGTACGTGCTTCGCCTAGGACTACACAGCTTAGCCAGACATGGACCCAATTTTAATAGATTGTAAGCTGCAGGTAGACATTTTACATTTGTCCCACCTGCAGTGCAGCATGGTTTTCCATATGAAAAAAAAACTGCTTTGTGATCAATTCTGAATTAAGGTCTGATTCAAATTCGCTCGGAATGAATCAAATTTTCCCCTGCCACGATGGTTGACGTTTGCGCATGCAGACACAAACCCCTGCGAACAGTGTCTTCGTAACACATCCATTCCCTCACATGGTTGCGAGGGGATACAGCAGTATGGGGGAGGGGGGGTGGGTGTATTGTTGTCAAGGAGGTAGGATTCAATAGAGAAATGATAGACAAAATCAAATCATTTGCTATGGACAATATCACCTTTTATAACTTTTAGAAGCTTTAGTAAATTTACACCAAGTCTTTTATGCATTTTCTAGCGGAGTAATGGCAAATTATGTAGTTTTGCGCAGAAAAATTATCATTTATTAAGCATAGACATAGAGATAATTGCATAGCGCCATTGGAATACACACCGACAATAAAAATGGGTCAAGTAAGTTCTCATTTCCATGGTGCTTTTGTAGTGTTTGTTTAAGCTACACTAAAGAGACCACCAATTACCAAATGACTGACACCACAACATAAATAGGCAGATGTGCAGCACATTTTCTCACTGTCTATTGCATGGATAAGATCCCTCTCATATTTTACTAGTGAGAACAACTGGCCAATGACAATACACTGGGGGAAAGCGGTCTATGGGGAAAACAGCACAGTGTGATAAAGTCACTTCTAATTACAACCTACTGTACTGCACTCTAAATTTAGGAAAAACCGTCATATTTAATTTGCCATATAATACATTTGAATCAGTTTATTTAGTTATATTGTATTCCTTATTCAAATGCTTGTATCAGCCCTTTCCCCTTATGTACAAGCATTTGTTTGAACATGCTAGAACTGAGGTGCCCACTTTCTGTGTCTCTGCATGCTTTAATATCTCTAGTAACTTTGTAGGTGCCACCATTTGTGCACCACTACTCCCGATTTGAACACTTCCACCAGCCCTATGGAAGGTGCAGTATCACATGCCTAATTCACTGACCCGCCAGCATTGCCTTCACTGACATGTCCCTGGCACTAATATGAGACTGACATTTTTGTGTTCACTTATAGCTACCTCCCAGTCACTGCCCCAGGACGCTTATCACTTTTCTACCCTGTTTCAAAAGATGTACAAAGCTTTCTCTTTGAAATCATTATTATTTCTACCAATTATTTGCATAGTGAACACATATTCTGCAGCAATTTTCAGAGCATATTTCACGCAATCACAGTCCCTGACCAAGAGGAGCTTACAGTCTATACTCCCTGCACAGATACACACACAAATATACACATTTTTTCAGGAGCCAATTCAACAACCAGAGTATTTTTTTTATTGTAGGAGGAAACCGGAGCACATGGAGAAACCAAAAAGAGGGAGGGGGAGGGGGGGGGGGGTGTCACGTACATAACAGTCTTTCTTCTCTTCCCTTGTTATCACATGGAGAAACCACCTGCAAACATGAAGAGAATATACACACATTTAGGGCAGTATCTTGTTTACAGCCTTTTCACCAACTATCTCTCTAACAACCCCATCCTAGAGACTTTCCAATCTGGTCTTCTCTTCACTTCACTGAAACTGCCCTGGTCAAAGTCACAAATGACCTGCATTGGTTGGACTAAAAGCAGAGGTCACTTTTCTCTGCTCATCTTCCTGGACCCCTCCACTTCTTTTGAAACCATTATTCATCCTCTCTTTTTCTGCATACTTCAGTCCACTGACCTCTACAGCACCATCCTTGCCTGGTTCACCTCTCACCTCACCAACCAATCCTTCTCCTTGTCTGCCTTTGGCTCCAACTCACAACTTTTCATACTTGCCATTGGTAGTGTCCTTGTCCCCCTTCTCTTCTCTATGTACAACTCTTTCATGTGTGAAGTCTTATGCTCCTTCAGCCTTCAATAACACTTCTATGCTGACAACATGCAATTAGACTACTGTTCTTCTGACCTCCCCCCTCTGTCCTCTTTAAGGTATCCAGCTGCCTGTGCGTCATCTCCTCCTGGATGTCTTAACACTGTTAATAACACCATCATCTTGCCCTGTCCCCCAACTCTGTTGCCTGGTGTCATTCTTAATTCCTCCCTCTCTTCACCCCCCCATGATAAATCTCTAGCTCTGTCCTTTTGGTTCGAGTTACACAACATAATTTGCATCAGGCTGTTCCTTTCCCAGAATGCAACTTATTAACTCACTGGTAATTTCTCAGCTCTACTTCTGAAACCCTTCACCTCACTGGCCCTCCACTTTCCGATCTCACTCCCCTCAAATCGATTTTCAGTACTGCATCTAGATTCATCTTGACCTCCTGCCGATCCACAGCTGTCATTCACCTTAGCCAAAATGTACACTAGCTCCCATTACCAGACAGAGTCCTCTTCAATCTCCTCACCTTCACTTGCTAGGCCACTGCTCCCTACATTTCCAACCCCATCTCTCTATGATCAGCCAATGATCATCACCTCTCCACCACCCAATTCACTGCACCTTACGTTTCAATCCAAGATTTCACATGTGCTGCCAGCTTCATTGGAATTAACTCTTTTGCTCTATCAGACTCTTCCCAACCTTGTAAAGCTTCAAACAGGCACTGAGAGACACATGTTCATCAAAGCATACCTTTCCACCATATAACCAGTTTAAATATCACATTCTCCATCCCCAGCCTCTTGCATTGGCCATCTTTCTCCTGCTTACTTCCTTTCCGCAGGATTGCTCCTGCCTCATGTCACCTGTCTGCCACCCTCTCCCCCTTGATTGTAAACTCCTTGATGCAGTGCCCTTTTCTACACAGCCTCATCTCTCACAGTTCAAATAAAGCCCTCACCTACCAACTGGTCATCTAACTTGCACCTCCTCCAATTCATAGTAGTTGATCTGTCCCAATGGCTGCACTCTCTAGTAATACACAGATTACTCCTTTGCTAACCTTACATATCAGCTGTATTGAGCAATGAGATTTGTTTTTGCTAATTGTAACTTGTGCTTAGTTTTGGTTACTGTAATATGATGTTGTGTTTACCCTGTATTGTTCTAATGTGTTTTGTATGTACAGTGCTAGGAACCATTTGTGGTGCCTTAGAAATAAAATGTAATAATAATAATGATGATGATGATGATGATGATAATAACAACCTAAGACTTCAGTGCTGTGTGACAGTTATACTAGCTATTCATGCTGCTGTTTTGGATTGAAAGTGCCCCAGGTTAAATCAGTTTACACTTTCAGACAAATAATGAAAAACTGTAAATGTTCTCCAAGCAATGTAGAGGTACAGTACAGTAACAGCAATATAAAAGTCAACAAAAAGACCAATATGTAACATAAAAAATGTATTGGACATATTTTAAAAAGTATTGTTCTAACTATTCATGTACAAAATACAATTCCTGCAGTGCTAAATAAATATGATAAAATAATTTAAAAAATTATATATATATACATATATATATATTGTTTTTGGGCAGTTTCAATTATCCACAGTTTGCCTTAAACAAACCCGCCCCCCATCCCCCCCCCCCCCCCCCCCCCCCCCAAGTAAAGTGCCTGGAGCTATGCAAGGCTGCAATTAATGCTTTTTTTTGGTTTGGTTATTCCACTGCAAAAAAAACTATATTACGTATTATACTATGTAATTACTTATTTGCTGTGTAATTTATTTGAATGCAATCATTTTTATTTCTACATTTGCAATAAATGTTATGTTAAATGTCATTCAATCATAATTGACATGCATATTGTATTACAAATTAAAACTAGAGTACTTATTAAATGTTTGAATATTAATTCAGTTGCATTTAAAAAAATACAGCTCATTTTCTGATTTATATATAAATTAATGCAAATATTCAAATGAGTTCCTAAATGGACACTATTGATGACTGTACAATATTTAATCAAATGAAAACACCCAATACAAATAAAACTCATACGGTATATTGTACTTTAACTTAAAATCGAAGACTGATTTAAAGTCACTTGAGCTGTGAGAATGAGACAGAGTTATTAAAGATTGGGAAAACAATTTTTTCTATGTCACAGTTACAGGTAAATGTGCTGTAGCTCCAGGCCTTTTGTTTTATCATTAGCTTTGAAACCTCTCTGATATGTGGGACTATTTCTTCAAAAGACAGATTAGCTGTTGATATTTGCTGCTTTCTCTCTGTTGTCTGGCAATGCTGCTCTGTAGGTGCATTTTATCTAACTGCTAGATCAAAAAGAACAGCTTAAAAGAGAAAGAAGGCAGAATTTCCTGCTATTTGGAATTTTGATGTGCTTTAATTTCTTGCACTACACCATACTAATGTGATATAATTGGTTTGTCAGCAAGTGAGCAAGCATTGCTAATTCCCAATAATTCATTATAGAGTTATTGAATACCAAATGAAGGTAATACTGTTTGCAAGCAATAGTAGACAGCATGGGTCAGTCAGTTATGATTATGTTTGCCAGGTATCCTGGATTGAACTGGACAATTTGTCATGTAAAAGATCGAAAAAATACTGGACAGATATATGTCTGGTATATTGTCTCTTGAAAAAGATGACTAGTCTCCATTCTAGGGGAAGTCAAGGATCTGAACCTAAGTTATACTTGGTTGTGTAAATATTTGATTCATTGTTGCTACTTTTGTTTTATATTGAACTAGACAGTGTACTTTTGAACAATTAATCATTTAGAAACGTTTTTGCAATGCCATTGAAATGAATTTGGAGATTATGCATATTATAACATATACTGTAAGGCGATTTTTGCCCTATTTCTAAGTGATGGGTTAGAAATGAAACGTTGATCGCTTTGTGTGTATACCATGCAGTATAATTCTAGTTAGATCGGCAGCGTTCTCACCAGAGAACACTGGTCCGCACAGATCACTCAGCACACATCACTGGTGCATCGCATGTGCGCCAGCAGTATGTGCTGAGCAATAAGTGCTAACCTACATTGCGGTGTATGCGCCATAAGCCCTGGGTTATATCAATATATTAAAATAATATTTAAAATAAACATACAATTATTATTCTTGCAGGCTTTAATATGTAAACCTACACTGTGTCATATAGTGGTATTGTGCTAACATATAACCTATGGGGTGTACTGTTGTTCCCCACTACCAGTGATGCTGATACCAGTACCTAGGGGCAAAAACCACCTTATATTCCGCCAATGTAGTAGCTGGCCCATGTGCTGATACCTATGGAGTAAATTACAGCCTGGTCCAGGTCAAAAGTCTTCTAGGCTACCTTTAGACACTGAGGTAACCAACAGATAAGAGGATACCCTTCCAAGGAGATATATCCCATGGCTACACAGTAGCCAACTCTAAGGGAAGCATACAACAAATGTCATCTTGACCAGATATGTATGGAAGGTATATACTCCCTTACCTGCAACCCTTCTTGTAGCATGATTTCCATTATTACCCCATAGGGAGCACAGTGACTCTTGTAAGTTATCAATAAAACACTTTACTGTATATCTCTGCTTGGTTTATTATATATGTACCCACTGTGTTCTTCAGCATACCTACAATTCCTCCTGGTCATTACATTACATCATGCTACTGTACATTCAATTTGTTTTGCAGTGACAAACACATATCTACACACTCTAGTTGCAGTGCTCTAGCAAATATAATTCTATCCCTGATAAGGAGACTGCACACCTCTAGCTCATAGCAGCTCCTGATACCTTGGCAAAACAGCTACCTCCTATCTACCTCAAAGCAGGCCATGGGGTTTTTCTCCCTCATGGAGTTGGGAAACCAGCTGAGCTCCTCTAAGCTGTGTTTGGCTATTCATCACAGCAGAGATGGACATTGATGGATACAAAAAAATCTATGGTTCCCCATTGATGTGTTCATGGCATCATTGTTAATCAATGATGGTTCATCCTCCACTGGCCAACCCTATATTATTGCAGATAGGAGGAGCTGTATAATGCCTTGGAGGAGTGATAAAGTGAAGAAGTTGCCATGGTCTTTGAAATGAAAGTTAGAAGCTGATTAGTTGATTTGGGCATCTGCTACACTTTATCTCTCTCCAAGGCAATATACATAGAAACATAGAAACAGAATTTGACGGCAGATAAGAAGCATTTGTTCCATCTAGTCTGTCCCTTTTTTTATCCTTCAGGTAATCTCAACCCTTTTTAATCCTTATTTCTTTGTAAGGATATGCATATGCCTATCCCAAGCATGTTTAAATTGTTCTACTGTCTTAGCCTCTACAACCTCTGATGGGAGGCTATTCCACTTATCCACTACCCTTTCTGTGAAGTAATTCTTTCTAACATTTCCCCTGAACCTACCTCCCTCCAGTTTCAGTGCATGTCCTCGTGTTCTATTACTTCTTTTCCTTTGAAGAAAATTTCCCTCCTGTACTATGTTAAAACCCTTGATATATTTGAAGATTTCTATCATGTCCCCCTTCTCTGCTCCAAACTTTACATGTTAACATCTTTTAGTCTATCCAGGTAAGTTTTGTGATGTAGGCCATGCACCATTTTAGTTGCCCTTCTTTGTACACTCTCCAATGTATTTATATCCTTCTGAAGATATGGTCTCCAGAACTGGACACAGTATTCCAGATGAGGCTGTACCAATGAACTATAAAGTGGCATTATTACGTCTTTTTTAATATCCCCTCCCATCCCATACCTATCCTGACCACTCGCCCCCGCACCCCCACCCTCCCAATGACCCCCCCTCGCTTCTGCATTCCCAAAAACCTTATCCACATAAATAGACAACCCACCCCCCCTCTTTCCTGTGCACTATGGAACGCCAGATCCATCTGCAACAAACTCCCTGCCATCCATGAAATATTCATCTCTAGAGCATTCCACCTCCTTGCTATCAGCGAGACCTGGCTCTCCACCTCTGATTCTGGCTCTCCAGCTGCTCTCTCCCGCGGTGGCCTCTCTTTCTCTCACACTCCCAGGCCTGACGGTCGTCAAGGTGGCGGCGTGGGTTTTCTCCTCTCAGCCTCATGCACCCACAGTGTCATTCAGCCTGAACCCTTTTCTCCTCCTTTGAGTCTCACTCTATCCGTCTATACTACCCCTACCACCTCCGTGTCGCTGCAATCTACCGCCCCCCTGGCCCTATCTCCCAATTTCTTGACAACTTCGCCGCCTTGCTTCCACACTTCCTCTCCTCTGACCTGCCATCTGTCATTCTTGGTGACTTTAACATCCCCTTGGATAACCCCGCTGATCCTGGCACCTCCAAACTCCTCTCTCTCTGCTCCTCTCTTGGCCTATCTCAGTGGACTACCTCTCCCACCCACATCCAAGGACACTCCCTCAATCTCGTCTTCTCTCGCTCTTGTTCCCTTACTGACTACACTATCTCGGCTTTTCCTCTTTCTGACCATCACCTCATCTCCTTCTCCCTCACTGCTTCCCCCTCTCCCACCCCCCTCCCAAGCGCATTGTCTCATGGCATAACGTCAACACACTTGATCTTGCTGCCTTCTCAAACACGCTGTGTCCTCTTCTCGCCCCAATCGCCCTCATGTCCTGCCCGAACCTCGCCGCCTCCCTCTATAATGACACCCTATCTTCGGCATTGGACCTATCCTGCTCTCCCTCCTCTATCCCCCTTCGATGCTCCAACCCCCAACCGTGGCACTCGCCTATCACCCGATTCCTTAAAAAGTGCTCTCGCACTGCTGAGCGCTTCTGGAAGAAATCACGCTCCTTTGCGGATTATCTCCATTTCAAATTCATTCTTTTCTCCTTCAGCTCTGCCCTTGCTCTGGCCAAGGAATCCTACTTTAAGTCCCTCATCCTTTCCCAATCATCCAATCCCCGCAGGCTCTTTGCCACCTTCAACTCCTTGCTCTCCCCCCCTCCTCCAGCTCTTCCGTCCTCCATCATAGCCGCTGATTTTGCTACCTACTTTTCAACCAAAATCTCCTCTCTCAGGACTGCCATCACTGCTGCCATGACCTCACCCTCTCCCTCCTCCCCTCCTACATCTCCACTCCCCTCCTTCCAACCCCTGTCCTCATTTTACCCCACCACTGCTGCTGAAGTCCACTCTATCCTTCAATCCGCTTCTCCCTCCACCTGCCCGCTCGATCCTATCCCCTCCAATATTATCCGTCGTCTCAGTCCGTCAGTCTGCTCTCACCTGGCTCACCTCTTTAATCTTTCCCTATCCTCTAGGATCTTCCCTTCCTCCTTCAAACATGCTCTTATCTCACAAATTCTCAAAAAAACAAATCTGGACCTCAACTCTCCATCCAACTACAGGCCCATCTCCCTCCTCCCTTTTGCCTCCAAGCTCCTAGAACGCCTGACCTATAATCGTCTCCTAAGCCACCTTACTGCTAACTCCATTCTAGACCCCCTCCAATCCCTTTACATTCCATTGAAACTGCCCTGACCAAAGTCACTAACGATCTACTATCGGCTATATCCAAAGGCCTCTTCTCTATCCTCATCCAGCTTGATCTGTCGGCTGCCTTTGACACTATTGACCACCCTCTCCTGCTCAACACCCTCCGCTCCTATGGCATCACTGGCACGGTCTTCTCCTGGTTCACCTCATACCTCTCCGATCGCTCCTTCTCCGTCCCCACTCTGAGCTCCTCCTCTCCTACTACCCCGCAGCCAGTCAGTGTTCCCCAAGGGTCAGTCCTTGGCCCTCTCCTCTTCTCCCTCTACACCCCCTCTCTGGGCACCCTCATCAGCTCCTATGGTTTTCATTACCACCTTTATGCTGTTGATACCCTAATCTATCTCTCCTCCCCCGACCTATCCCCATCACTCCTGTCCAAGGTCTCCAAATGCCTCACGGCCATCTCAGCCTGGATGGCCCAACGCTTCCTGAAACTAAACATGGCTAAAACTGAACTTCTAATCTTCCATCCCCCGAACATCCCCTCTTCTCCCACTATCTCCATCAGCATTGGTGAAACCGAGATCACCTCCACCGACCAAACGCGCTGCCTCGGTGTCATCATTGACTCCTCCCTCTCTTTCACCCCCCACATTCGTGCTCTCTCACAGTCTTGCCGCTTTCACCTATGCAACATCTCACGCATCAGACCATTCCTCTCCACTGACGCGACCAAAATTCTCATTCATTCTCTTGTCATCTCCCGCCTTGACTACTGCAACATCCTTCTCTCTGGGCTACCTCTCACCCGCCTCGCACCTCTCCAATCCATTCTTAACGCTGCTGCTAGGCTCATCTTCCTCTCTCGTCGCTCTACCTCCGCTTCCCCCCTCTGTCTATCTCTTCACTGGCTCCCCATTCCTTTCCGAGTTCTCTTTAAACTCCTCACCACCACCTACAAGGCTCTCTCCTCCACCGCTCCCTACCTCTCTTCACTGATCTCTATCCACACTCCCTCCCATCCTCTTCGCTCCATCGCTGACCGCCGACTGACCTCTCACCTAATCACCTCCTCCCACTCCCGTGTCCAAGACTTCTCTCGCGCTGCCCCCCTGCACTGGAACAACCTCCCGCTACCCATCAGGCTTTCTGATTCCCTTACCTCCTTCAAGCGCTCCCTCAAAACCCACTTATTTTGACTAGCCTATCCCTCCTCCTAACCTCTTTTGATCCTCCTATCCTGCCTCCGTTCCTACTTATCCTATTGTTTTTCATTCGTCCACCCACCTATTTTTAGTATGTTAACTCTTATGAGTAGGGTCCTCCTTTCTCACGTACTCACCCTACCTCTTTACCTCACCTGTGCTCCTGTCCTGTTCTTCCCTTCCTCTACTTCATCTTCAGTCTCCTCGACAATTTTAACACCTACTTTTGAACTGATGCTGATTTTAGTTCTACCAGCTATACCCCTATTCATACTGTATTTTTCAACACACCCTGTACGTTACCTTGTAATTTGTTTTTTGTTTGCTATGTACGGCGCTGCGGACACTTTGCGGCGCCTTATAAATAAACGTACTACTACTACTACTTTTTTTCTGCTAATGATTCCTCTCCCTATGCAACCAAGCATCTGACTATTTAATTAAAAAATAATACCTGTGTTGCGTGTGACTGTAAAAAATAATTCCATGCTGCTGGTGCACTGACGTGTGCCACTGAGTGCCAAGCAGTACTTACAGTAATAATAAAATTATTATTATAAATACTGCTGGTGCACATATACTAGTATTGCTGACGTATCTATCTGTCTTGTGCCTAGTACTGCCTTATCTACCTGTCTGGTGCCTAGTACTGCCGTATTTACCTGTCTGGTGCCTAGGACTGCCGTATCTACAGCTGCAGTGCCACTCTTACATGAGCCACGTGTTTTTGCCGCACATTTGTGTGGCTTAGCATAGTTATCCAGCTACCTCGGTGCAACCTTTTGCCCTAAAAACAATATTGTGAGGGGTGAGGTGTTCAGAATAGACTGGAAATGAGTGGAAATGAATGTTATTGAGGTTAATATAGCGTAGGAGCAAAAAAAAAAAAAAAAAAAATTCTGCTATTTTAGCAGTTTTTGTGCTTTTTTAACAAAAAAATCAGAACCCAAAACCCCAAAAATCCAAACACAAAACATTTAGGAGGTGTTTTGGCAAAACCCATTAGAACTCAAAACCTCAAGGTAATCAGAACCCAAAACCCCACACCTGAAAAGTGGCGGTTCACATCCCTACTGCCAAGTGTGCCGAATAATTCCAGGGGTGACAATTGTGCTGTATAATTCCAGGGGTGCTGCCAATTGTCCTGTATAATTCCAGGGGTGCCACCATGTGTGTCGTATAATTCCATTGGTACTGCCTTGTGTGCGGTATCAGTCCGGGGGTGCCGCATGTGTGATTTATAATTCCTGGGGTGCTGCCATGCATTGTGTATAATTCCCTGGGTGCCACCATATGTGCTGTATAATTCCAGAGGTTCCGCCATGTGTGCTGTATAATTCCCTGGGTTCCACCATGTGTGCCATGTATAATTTCAGGGGTGCAGCCATGTGTGCCCTATATAAATATAAGGGTGCCACAATGTTTTTCTTTTATAATTCCAGGGGTGCTGCCATGTGTGCTGTATAATTCCAGGGGTTGCACCACGTGTGCTGCAAATTTCCAGGGGTGCCATCATGTGTGCCTTATTGTTTCAGGGGTGCCACCATGTGTGCCATATAATTCCATTGGTCCCACCAGGTGTGCCATACTGTATATAATACCAGGGGTGCTGCCATGTATGCTATAATATTCCAGGCATGCTGTTTCGTGTCCTACACTAGTCCAATTCCAGTGGTGCTGCCATGTGTGCCGTATAAGCCCAGGGGCTCCACCAAGTGTGCCAAATAATTCCAGGGGTGCTGCCATATGTGCTTTATAATTCCAGAGGTGCTGCCCAGTGCCCCGCAGCAGTCCAGGGGTGATGCCCAGTGACCCCTAGCAGCCCCAGGGTGCTTGCTAGTGTGCCATATATGTCCACGGATGCTGCGCTTTTCTTTTTTTAATTAAATGACAAAAAGGGCTTTTTTTTAACTGCAAGGGTGCTGTTAAGTGTGCCATATCAATCCTGTGGTTTTACGAAGTGTCCTGTTTGTTTCCAGGCCTGCTGCTAAATGTACTGTATCAATCCAGGGGTCCTGCCAAGTGTGCCTTATAATTCCAGTGGTGCTGTCATGTGTGCCGTATCAGCCCAGGGGTAATGCCAAGTGTGCCAAATAATTCTAGGGCTTCCACCATGTGTGCCGTATAAATCCAAGTAGTGTTCATTCTAGCACCCGCTATATTTGAAAACCCATGTAGTTCCTGTTCCCTGCCTGGGGTGTCGCTATCTGCTGTGGTATTTCTAGCACAGGTCTGGTTTGCATATTACACTGTGCTAGAAACACTACAGCAGACAGCGACACCTAAGGCAGGAAAGAGGAACTGCATGGGTTTTCAAAGATAGCGTGTGCTAGAATAAACACTATCCAAGGGTGATGCCATGTGTGTCATATACTTCCATGGGTGCCGCCATGTGTTGCGTATAATTCCAGGGGTGCTGTCATGTGTTTTGTATAATTTCAGGGGTGCTGTCATGTGTTGTATATAATTCCATGGGTACCGCCATGTGTGTGTTGTGTGTAATTCCAGGGTGCCGCCGTGTGTGCTGCATAATTCCAGGGTGCTGCCATGTGTGCCATATAATTCCAGGTGTGCCAGCATATGTGCTGTAAAATTCCAGGGCTGCCACCATGTGTGCTGTATAATTCCAGGGGTGCTGCCATGTGTGCCGTATAATTGCAGGGGTGCCGCCATGTTTGCCGTAAAATTGCAAGAGTACACCATGTGTGCCGTATAATTGCAGGGGTGCTGCCATGTGTGCTGTATAATTCTAGGGGTGCTGCCCAGTTTCCCTTAGATGTCCAGGGATGTTGCCCATTTCTTTTTTTATTATATATATATATATATATATATATATACAGTGGTCGAAGTGGAAATTTTAAAGTGGGGGTATGGAAATTTTGAAGTGGGGGTATGGAAAAGTAAAGAGTGAATATAGTGCGCACCTTCGGACACCCCCCTGTCCATCAACGTCCCCTGCCAGACTGCCCCGTTGTACAGGGGTATTACAAAAGCACAATATGTGCTGCTGAGTGATCAGAGAGCATCCTGAGGGGGGAAAAAAACTTTTTTTTTTTATCTTCAGATTAAAGTGGGGGTATGCCATACCCCCGTATACCGCCCCACTTCGACCACTGTATATATATATATATATATGAGAGAGAGAGAGA
This sequence comes from Crinia signifera, assembly GCF_055691185.1. Taxonomy (NCBI): domain Eukaryota; kingdom Metazoa; phylum Chordata; class Amphibia; order Anura; family Myobatrachidae; genus Crinia; species Crinia signifera. The sequence goes on along the minus strand of NC_139221.1, from coordinate 207,585,713 downwards.
GAGAGATGTGTGGTGCACTAAGCGCTGCAACCTTATTTCAGTGAAAATAAACGTGTACAATAAATTTGTGCACAATATGTATGAAAAAAGGAAAAAAAGAAAAAACACTCCAAGAAAATACAAGGGGCTGCAAAATGTCTCAGGTGGTCACGTTTTTCCGACGTGGCCAATTTACAAATAGAGTCAGTGGTAGACAACTGCGCCTTCAGTGTAAAGCATCAAAAGTGCATATCCTTAATACTACGAGCGAATTCTATCTTTCAATCTGGTACGCACATCACCTTACTGTTTTAAGGATATGCCCTTTTGATGCTTTACACTGAAGGCGCAGTTGTCTACCACTGACTATATATATATATATATATATATATATATATATATATATATCTTAACTGCAGTTAAGGGTGCTGTTAAGTGTGCCATATGAATCCTGGTGTTACAATCTCAGGCTCATGATGTTGGGCACTAGTACGGGGATTTGCTAGACTGGATACAGGGGTGCGGAATCTTACCACACCATAGGTGTTCAGCAGTGACCCCTCCAGTTGGGATTTGTTGCTATGAACGCGCCGGTCACAGTCCCCTAAACAGGTTCCCCAGGTGGCACTGGCAAACTCTTGGAAACATGTAGCGTGGACTCAAGATTACGCATAGTTATCTTAGCCAGGTCCTACACTGGTAGTCACAGGGCACGGTACACAAGGATCAGGCAGGAGAGTAGTCAGAAGGCAGGATGAGGTCATACATGGATAACTAATGGTTCACGGTACACAGGGATTAAGCCAAAGTCAGTATCTGCTAATCAGGAAGACACAAATAATACAAGGGATGCTGAAGCAGGTTGTGAGCGTACACTCTGGCAGGGATTGACTGCCAGAGTCTGCTTTATATAGGGAGCTAATTGCTGGAGTCTCACAGGTGCCTCACTCAGTGAGAGCTGAGCATGTCTCACTCAGGTGCTGTAATCAATCAGGAAAGCTCAGGCTACACAGACAAATCACAAACCAGGTAAGAACCAAACAAACTTGAATGTGGGCTGCTACGAAGTGTGACTTTCATTTCCAGGGGTGCTTCTAAGTTAGCCGTATCAGTCCAGGGGTGCTGCTAATTGTGCCATATCAGTCCAGTGTTTGTTCGGCCCACTTCTGTCACTTAGCTTAGTCATCCAGCTACCTTGGTGCAACCTAAAAACAACAGAATAGACTGGAAATTAATGTTATTGAGGTTTATAATACTGTAGGAAGAAACATAAAAAAGGCTCGCCAACATGGATAGAGGGACAATGAAAAAGTCGGAGGATGCGTTCCGCTGCACTCGCCACGCGCCTGGGTGGCATGGATAGTGGGGGGTGCGTTAAACCTATTTTTGGGACATACAATCATATTATTGTATACCTAATGTCATGGCATCACACACCCTACAAAATCACATGCGATCGCATGCAATTTTGCGGCAGATGCGATGGCCCAGGGCAGAGAGAGCAGTGAATAAATTACATAGGAAAATCCCCCTAAAATGGCCCATGCAATGTGATGCGATTTCACTATGCAGAATAGCCCACTGAGCAAATAGTTTAGTGGGAGCCATGCTAGGAAATGCTACATGGAAAAAAGCACCAAGCGGTATTACAGTGCCTTCTGATGTTAACAGCAGGTATCTCAGTCCTTGCACAAGCAGACATAGGAATGTAATTCGGGGAAGAGCTTTGTATTGGCATTTGTATACACTTGCAGATGTGTGACAATAGACTAAGCTGCTTTACTGTCCGCCTCTGAGTTGCCCTATTGTGCTATAGCATTGTCTAAACAACTCAATATAGGGACTGCTCTTATATGATAAATATATTTCTAAGAAGATGGGAGATTAGACTTGCTTTTAGAGAATGTTGCCCTGTGTTATTTCATAGAGCAGGGGTGGCCAACCCGCGGCTCTCGAGCCGCATGCGGCTCGACCCCTGTTTAAGTGCGGCTCCTGCTCCCAGTCCCCTCTCATAGGGTGCCGCGGCCAGCCGCATGTCATTTATTTCTTCCCCTCAGCGCCGGGAGGAGGCTGCCGGCGAGGGGAAGGCAGAGGAGTGCGGGTCTCAAAGGGAGATCAAAGGTCCCGGCGGCTACGCACAGCAAGCAGGGCAAGGAGGCACCATCTAGTAGTGAAGGTCTCCCTGCTCTGCGTCCCCGCTGCTGTCCTCTCTGGCTGCCGCTGCCCTCTCTGACTGCCGCTGCCTGTCAGTGTCTCACTGGATGACAGGCAGCGGTGCCTAAGCGGAGAGCAGCAGTGTTAAGTGTCATGCGTCCTCTGCATATCTCTCGTCTATCCGTACCCCCAGCCCCCCGTGGGGGCCGCCTGGCTGGCACTGGCAGCATCTGCAGAAACAGCTATTGGTCGGGGAGTGTTTCACCTTCAGCCCTTGCTGAGACCTATGGGGAGCGAGGAAGTTGCGATGAGCACAGGATCCCAGGCTGCAGTGGAGATCTCGCTCCACAGAGGGCCATCTGGTACCTAGCCAGCAGAGCAGCTCCCCAGCCCCCTGCTAATCCTCGGGGCACCCTCTCTGCAGTAGAACGGATGTGTCATGACTGTGCATGTCTGGCCAATCCGGGACCCGCAGAGATGCACAGGATGAGGGGTAGCTGTCACTAGTAACCAAGTGCAGATCAGGGGATCCCAGCTACCCTATGTGTCCCCAATGTGCAGATTAGGGAATCCCAGCTACCCTATATGCCCCCAATGTGCAAATTAGGGAATCCCCTCTCCCCCGCATAAGGAACCCTAATCCTCAATATTATTAGTACTGGGTTTGGCAGCCTGCCAGGTTAACCCCATAGCAACAAGCATTTACCCCTGGCAGACCATGCTAACCCCATAGCAACATATGAATTATCAATGTTTCAGGTGCATTTATTGGAGCACCTTTTGTCAGGATACAAAAACGAAAGTTTTGGCTTGGAATAGACACAGAAATGGGGCTTGGCCTACTTACAAATAGACCACGCCCCTTTTTTGGCGCGCGCACGTTGTTGGCTCTTTATCTTGACTACAGGTATTTTTCGGCTCTTTCCCTCTGACTGGTTGGCCACCCCTGTCATAGAGCAAAAAACACTCAAGTGGAAATCATACAATCCAATTTTTTTATGTTTTTAACAACTTATTGTACTTTATAGCTGTGTAATACATGAGCATTTATCAGACCAGATATAATGAGTCTGATTCTCAGAGTTACTTGCAAAAAAAAGCAAGTAACTAACTATGCAATTCAGCAAAACCATGATGCACTGCAGGTGGGGCAGAATTTAATATTGCAAAGATATTTTGACATGAAAGGAGAGTGTCCAAACTCATATCGTCATTGCAGTGTAGAAATTAAGCTGCCCAGCATCTGTAGACTACATTTAGAAGCTGTCATCATGTGCATCTTTTTTGTATGACCTTTATCATAGGATTGCTGGTGGCTCTTAATCCATCTGTTTTCTATGGTCAGTCCACAGGGCCGCATTAAGGTCTGTGGGGGCCCTGGACCATAGTTGCCTACCCTAAAGCATTCTGCAGGAGTCTCCCTGAAATAGCAGCAATCTCCCTCTCTCCCTCATTGGTCTAGCAATCTCCCTCATTTCATCTAGCCCACATTACACTGGTACATTTTAGGGGGAAAAAGGAATGAGAGATAGATACATTTACATTGATGCATTTACATTGAATCATCATCAGCATTTCCCAGCACTTTAGCAAGTATAGTAGCTCTTACTAACTGCTTTGGGGCTCATCTACATTTGGATATAATTAATTTGAAAAGATTCTAAGTGCCATGTTCACTCACAATTTCTCCATATATGGAAATAGACACGCCCCTTTAGGTGGAGCATGTCACGCCCTCTTAATGGGGCACAGTGCAAACTTCTACTACCAACTATAATCTCCCTGAAACTAGTTTTGAAAAGTAGGCAAGTATGCCCTGGACAACAAAAATTGTGGGGGCCCCCCTCTCACCGAACCCCCATCCCCTCCCACCAGCACCGCACCCCCCTCTCACCATGACCATGCCCCCCTCCATCCCCTCTGTCCACAATGCCACCAAATATATAATGGCAGCTCCCTAGGGCCTAACTGCTGTGCTACATACTCTGCGACTCCACTAGTCAGAGCACTGGGTGTACCTGTAGATGCCACCAGTCTCTTTGCTTCAGCTGTGCTGCTGTGGGTGGTGGGCTGCACGGGACTCTAGCACGAGCCGAGACCAGATGGCTGGAGTCACATGGAGACAGTGGCCTCCAAGGCTGGGGACCCAGGCGTCAAACACCGCAGGGTGGGAAGGGGACTCCGCAGCGTCCGGCTCACCAGAGCACTTTTTCTAAAACTGGTGGAGGGGTATAGAGGGGAGGAGCCTGCCACAGATTACAAATTATTTAAAGTGCAGGGTGTTACATGGCAGCGTGGTCCGTGCAGCACTGGGGTCCCTGCGGCGGATGGGAACTAGTTCCCATCTGCTGCAGGGACCTCGCCGCTGACTATCCAGTTGCCGCAGGTTCCTTGGGTTGGATGGGCATTGGCTGTCTAGCTGCCGCAGCAACCCCCTGTCCTCCCCGCGATGCCCAGACCCAACTGCCTGACACCCACCACCGCAGAGTGTGGGGGCCTCTGATGTATGGGGGGCCCCGGGGCAACTGCCCCTGTCGCCCCGTGGTGAAGCGTGGCGAGCGGCAGCAGAACGCGTCCTCCGACTTTTTCATTACGTCGGCGTGGAGTTGATTTTACATAGTGTGGCGAGCACAGCGAGCCTCCGAGCCCGAAGCATGGCGAGGGGACGCAGATTATTTTACATGTATTCCGCGTCCGCTCGCCACGCTTTGGGCTCGGTCGCTATATAAAATCATATATATATATGAAAAAGTCATAGGACGCGTTCCACCACCCCTTACCTAGCCATAGTGGTTTTACTTGCTACCACCACATCCAAATTGGGGCAAGACTGTTTTTTAAGGCAGGTACACACTATACTATTTTCGTTAATGATGTGCATGATAACAATATTGTTAAAGATATCGTGCATATCGTTCAGTGCCTACCCAATATATTGTTAACGATACCCGCTCCTATTATCTGAACAAGCACTCAAATCTGAAAATTTACACATTTTTGGAGAAAAGGGTTTATGACCTTAGATCAGGGCTGGGCAACACCGGCCCTCCAGATGTTGATGAACTACACATCCCAGCATGCCTTGCATCAGTTTCAGCATGGCCACATAGCAAAACGAATGCAAAGCATCCTGGGATGTGTAGTTCATTAACATCTGGAGGGCCGGTGTTGCCCAGCCCTGCCTTAGATGGTGCCACGTTTAAAAACAAATACATGTAACATACACAAATTGAGGTATAATATAATTATCATGGCACAAGCATCACTGACGATTTGTGTATTACTTAAAAAAAATCCTAGAATTGGTCCAAAATTGGGAAAATAAATCTTTACCTTCTTGGCAGTTTCACTTGAAGCTGTAAGTAGGTTACGCAGTTATTCTAAGAACCCCTGTCCTCCCTTTAAAGAAATCTCGATGTGTATTTACCCTGTATTATTCATTGCGAGTGAGGGTATGCTTCCCACTACTAGCTACTGTATTTCTTCAATCACACTTCAACTATCCCCAACCTCTTGAAAGCCACTAATCCTATGCATAATTGTATTTTTTTTCCACAATACATCAACAAGTATGGGCCTTCTAGACAGAATCCTCAGAATTGGCCTGCAGTTGAAAAAGAAACCTTTATGGTCACTTTCACTTGAAGCCATAAGTAGGGTATGCAAAAAAAAAAAAACAGAGTAGCACTGGTTATAACAATACATTTGATTAGATTGCATTAAAAATAAAAAGCTATAAAAGGGACACATAGAGGATTTTGGAATAATTTCTATAGCACTCAGTCCTCACAAAGAAAAATTTGATCCCCAAAATTTATATCCGCTTTAAAAAATATACGTCACAACTTTAATTTGAATCCATACTGAGTTATTAATTGCTGCAGGTGGAATCTTTAAACTCAGATTGAGCAGGCAGTAGTCTCACAGTAGTGCAGTTATGCAGGGTCTGGTGGGTGCAGATGTGCCACATGACCTTTGAGAAAGTTGTCTTTGAACAACGAAACGTGATAGGTGGCACACAATGACATCTAGAGGACAATTACAACCTATACTTCTGCTTGAACCAGCTAGTTTGATACCTGCATCCCTTACTAAAGGACTCCACTATTTACCCTTTCCTGGAATTTGAACATCACTCCACAGCTCCATCTGCACCCACTGTACCCTGTATATACCGCGAGGCCACTGCCTGCTCAATCTGAGCTTAAAGATTTTTCCTGCAGCAATTACCAACTCAGTTTGGATCAAAGATAAAGTAATGATGAATATGATTTAAAGTGGATATAAATTAGAGCAGTAACAAGTCTGGAAATCTTTGCTGGTGGGGTGGTTACAGCAGAACTGGATACATTTTGGACACTAAGGGAATCCTATAGATATAAGTCGGTGTAGTCAGAGTAATGGCTTTGTATGTAAGTAGAAGTATTTTATAATGAATGTGGTAATATACAGACAACCAATGGAGGGACTGACAGAGCGGATCAGCAGACGATGAAAGTCTTGCCAGGAAGATCCGCCTCACAGCTGCATTCATACTTTGTGTTTTTCCAAGAATTTACTTAAAATTTTTGGTAATTGATTTCTTGTTTTACATGGCCAGAGTTACTCCAAACATGAACTGACTGTCACTCGGGAATTTAGAAACATCATCTCCTTCTAAATCCCTTGAATTATCCAGACTAGGATTAAGTGACGTATACTACAGTAAATGACTATGTTTGGAATACAAAAATCGTTAGCGATGTTTGCTCTGTGATATTTATATTATACCTCAAGTCTGACTATATTGTCAGTGACTGTATGTTCGTCGAGGGTCCCGGTGACAACTTTAAATGCAGGGCCGGTGTGTGGCTTCTCAGCACCCTAGGCAAAACGTCAGCCTCCTGCACCCCCCCCCATACTGCCACCAATATCAACCCCTAAAGGCATGCTTGCCTAACATTCCAGAATGGCGGAAGCATACCTCCCAACTTTGTGTCCTCAGCAGTCGGGACACCCAGAAGTGCGCCTCCGGCGCAGCAGAATTTTCGGGGCGTGGCCTGATGTTCACCCTCATTTTCGGAATTGTGCGGGCATGCTCAGCAGCTCCGTGACCTGCTGAACATGTCGCATTCCCCTCGGAAGCAGGAATAGACGCTGTGCGCAAGCGCACAGCATCTATTCAAGGTGACAGGGGGTCTCCCAACTGCCCCCCCCACCGCGGGACACTGCCGGCTGCGGGAGGGATGCGGGAATGTCCCAAAAAATCGGGACGTTCCCGCGATAGGCGGGACAGTTGGGAGGTATGCAGAAAGGCACCCAAAAAAGCACCCTGGGAAAGTGGGCAAGTCCCCTGGAGGCCCCCTTTGCCATCAACAATAGAGTACAAGGAGAAGGGGGCAGCAAAGTAGGGAAGTATGAAAAAGGTACTCGCACAAGGCGGGTTTAGGCTGCGCTTATGTCAATGAATATAACAAAAAATATATATGAAAGGTACAAATTTTACTGTTTAAAATGCATATATGGTACAATTTTACATACGTAATATTAAAACAATTAATAACAACTTAATATAAATTGGGAAAGGTGGGGAATAAAAGAATTAATAAAATGAGGTATAAAAAAGTTATCCCGCCTCAATGGACATTGTGAAATAGAATAATTTATGTGATCACTTGATTATGGAGAACAGGTAAGTGCACTTTACCAACAGGAAATTCTGGATCTTTTTTGAGGAGTAATTTGTAGCTGGAAAGTCCTCACGATGTATGCGGCTGCTTGATATGCCGCTGGAGGAGTCAGGGATCGCTAGATGGATTCAGTCCTCTATTGTGGGTGTGAGATAGATGGTGGATGTCTCGAACACCGGAGGGATGTAACTGAGGCGATATGACCAATAAAGTTCCAGCAATGAATCAGATATGGCTTCCGTGCCAAAGGATGTAGCCTCACTGGTTTAGATGTTGTTACCAGGGGTGTCTTAGAGCACGGTGTCTGCCTTTAAATGATGTCCAGATGAAAAAACAGTGGATGGATGTCCGCAATGGAGTGAAGTATCACAGCGATGTCCAGAGGCAAGGAGGGGATTCATCTAACGCGTTTCACTGCGTCCTGCAGCTTTATCAAAGGTGTGGGGGACTGTGTACCTGGATCAGGTATATATACCTTTCTTAATGAATAAATTGGTGCACCTGTGAGATGCAATTAATAATTTAAACTCATAAAATAAACAGAGAATCAATATAAAAATAGGTAGGCAGACATATATTAAATCAATTAATATTAGCAATCAATATGCATTCAAATCTGTATTCTAAATACATAGAAATAATGATTTTTATAGAAATCAACTCCGGTCACGTGACTTTAATAGGTCACGTGATCGGGATAACAGCACAATATATAGAGGAATGTTTGTATTTTAGAGAGGTAATTGTAGGTGTTTTATAGTGGTTATATAGCGCAATCATCAGTATAAGCATTATAGAAGAGGTCGGAGAACAGGGAAATGTATATAAACAGAAAGAATATATTAAATGTGACTGTGGAACGCATAATGCGTTCCAACTAACGTGGGACATAATTACTTCCGCCTACATCCCAGAAGTATGTGGCGGCTTTGAATGATGGAGTATGAGTAGTCACATGGGAAGCACAGTAGGTTGCGTCATATGACGGCGCGGTCCTCCGTGTATGCCTAACACATACAGCGTCATTACGTAATGAAAAAGGACACGTGATCGGAATCTCCGATTTTTTCCAATTGTCTCTCACTGAATTTGGAGCGCATATGCGTTCCAAAGCTGGGTCACGTGATGGGGACATCAAGTAAATATCGGACATATACACATAATATATTGACATATAAAGATATGAATCCACAATTCGATCAAAAAGTAGAACCTATATAGAGGGTCTTAATCTAATGTGAGACCAATGAGAGGGGCGAGGTTAAAGATGTAATAGTCAGACATTTTTGATCAAATGATAAAGTACATTTCAATGTTTGTAAACGTCATATAGAGAGAGCTAGTAGTATAGGAATTTTTTCACAATAATTATAATAAACAATAAGTGTAATGAGAAAAAAGTTTTTTATGCATAGCATCTTTTCATAAACATAATTGATATGGTCCTTAAGAAGTATGAAAGTAATAACAATGCTTTATCCAATGTTAATAAAGAAACCCGCATCAGTCTAGATGTATTATATTATAGATGTATAGTTATTTATATTATAATTTCCTTTTGATAGGTCCCTTGTTTGAATAGGGGAATTATACAAAACAAATTTAATTTATATTGACATGTTCATGCCTAATCAGAGGGAATATCTGACACGAACATATACAAACATGATAAGAGTGGAAGGGGGGGGGGGGAGGGGGGGGAGGGGAGGGGAAAGATTATTTCAAATTTGGATTGGAATAATGAAACAGACAGATGAATCAGAGGACAATGTTGAGCTCCATTGCCTCGTTCAGGCCTCTGGGAAAGAGCGAATCCATTTTAAATGTCCAGAAAATCTCCTGTTTGCATAAGATATGGAACCTGTCGCCGCCCCTCTTAGTGGGCGGCACATGTTCCAATCCTGTTAATTTCAAGTGTTTGGGATCATTTTTATGGCATTCAGAAAAATGTCTGGAAACACTGTGGAGTAGAGACCCTTTTATGATGTTCCGACGATGTTCGAGGAACCTGGACCTCAAACATTGTGTGGTTCTACCCACATATTTCAAATTGCACGTGCAGGTAAGTAGGTAAATGACATAGGAAGTATTACAATTAATAAATCCTTTTATTTTTATTTTTTCAGTTAGTGTATTGATTACCGTCAGTTTATTGGTGATAAAATTGCAAGTGATGCAATGGTTTCCACCACACTTATAGCATCCTAGAGGTTTTGTTGGAAGCCAATCTAATGAAGAGGTTGATTTTTGTGTCATTGTTTTTGGACATTTTAGGCTACTTGGAGCTAACAATTTTTTTTAGAGACTTATTTTTCTTGAATATAATGGAGGGATGAGGAGGAAGTACCTCCCTCAGTAAGGGATCTTGTTTCAATATTGAATGGTTCTTACTAATGATTTTTTTGATTTCCTGATAATCCCTATTAAAGGTGGAAATAAAAGAGATACGGTTTTCTCTATTGGCGGGGGGATCTGTGGGACATTTGTCCCTAGGACGTTTGTCCCTTAAAAGAGCATCTCTGTCTCTCTCTCTGCTGGATTTATATGCATCTTGAATAAGTTGGGGGGGTATCCACAGTTTTGAAATGCAGTGATGAGGTCTTTGGCCTGGCTGTCAAAAGAATCTAACTGTGAACAGTTGCGTCTGAGTCGCAACATCTGGCCCTTGGGTATATTCTTTACCCAAGGGGGGTAATGACTACTCTTAAAATGTAAATATGAGTTAGTATTTACAGATTTTTGTTAATTACTGGTATGAATTGAGCCATCAGCACTCCTCATGGTAAGATCAAGGAAATTAATAGAGTGAGGGTGATATTCGTGAGTAAACTTTAAATTAAAAGAATTGGAATTTAAATGTGAAACGAAGGAAGTGATAGACGTGCAATCCCCATCCCAAATGAAGAATAAATCATCTATATAACGGCCATATAGGACCAGGTTCGCGCCAAATGAGGACCCCCAAATGAGTTGATCCTCACCCTCCCCCATGTAGAGGTTGGCATAACTTTGCGCAAACCTGGTCCCCATGGCCGTTCCCATCACCTGTAAATAAAAAGTGTCCTGAAAAAGAAAATAATTGTGTTTGAGGATAAATGATATAGAGTTAGTAAGGAAGTGTTGTAATTCCGCCGTCAGATCACCATCCTCTCTTAATCTTTTAGAGATGGTATTAATTCCCAATTCGTGTGGAATATTTGAATACATCGAGAGTTAAAAAATGGTAGGTCTCCTTCCAAACGATATTTTTTATCAAATTTAGAAAATGGGTAGAGTCACGGATGTGTGATCTGAGGGCGGTCACCCGTGATTGTAAATGGGAATCAACAAATTGTGAAAGGTTGGAAGTGAATGATTGGACACCAGAAATAATAGGACGACCAGGCGGGGAAGTGAGGTGTTTATGAATTTTGGGAAGGTGATAAAAAATGGGAACCAAGGGGTGAGGATTAAACAAAAATTTATGTTCATCCTTGGTGATAATAGAATCTATAAGTGCTTGATCTAGGAGTGTCTTTAGCTCTAAAGTATATATTTGTGTTGGATTGTCAGATAATTTGGAGTAAAAAGACAAATTCGAAAGCTGGCGAAGAGCCTCATCCACATAGCAATTTCTATCTTGGATAACAATCCCTCCGCTCTTGTCGGCCTCCCTGAAGACAATGGAAGTGTCTCCAGTGAGGCCGGCAAGGGCTTTTTTCTCCCACACTGTGAGGTTATCCCTAAAGTTGTATTTAGATTTGCGTTTGTCACCAGAGCAAAGCTTTTTAAAGTCATCAAGTGTTGTCTTGTAAAAAGACTAAATGCTCGTACCCTTGGCCTTTATCGGGTAGAAATCAGATTTATTTCTTGGTTTAGACTTATCCGTCCATAATTCTGCCAATATGTCCAAAGAAGTCTGGTCACCACTATCCAAGAGGATGGGTAATCCAGGGTCATTATCCTTTCGAGATTTTTGTGAGAAGAAATATCTCTGTCGGCACAACGTGCGGATATAGCGATTTAATTCTATAAAGAGTGTGAAAATATTGGCATCGGTCGACGGAGAGAATTTTAAGCCCTTTTGCAATAGTCTGGACTCTACCTCACTAAGGGGTCGGGAAGAAATATTGAATATATTAGTGATTGGTTTCTTTGAAATTATTTTCTTACGTTGAACTCTCTTTCCTCCTCTAGCTCCTCTGTACTTAGATGTCGTCTTTTCTTTGGTGTGTCCCCCCCCCCCCTGATATTTGCCCATTTCTCTGTATTGGCGGGGACCTAAAAAAAGGTTATCAGAGTTTGGAGTTTTATAGGTTCTATTAGAGGGGTCTTTTGGTCTAGCTCCTGTAGGGAAGTATGCCTAAAGGGAAAGTATGGAGGTGAGGTCTTAGAAGTTCCACAGCAGACACCTGTACTAAGTACAACAAAGATCCTCATAGACCATCCTTTTTTTGATAGGCAGACTTGTTGCCCCCCCCCCCCCCCCGCCCCCAGATCCTGGCGCCCTAGGCAGCTGCCTAAAGCTGCCTAATGGTAGAGCTGGCCCTGTCTAAATGATATAGATATCCATAATTGCTTAGTGTTTAACTGGAGGGTCATTTAGGTGCAGCATTTTGTAAAGTGTGTGCAGGGCATAAAACCAGAAGTTTTATGCCCAACCTTTGGTGTTGTGTAGAGGTTAGAATTGTGATTGTTTTAATGTCACCTTCATTATTTACTCATGGTTGTTCCATAGATATGAATATTATGTATAATAGATTCCACATCACTTTTGTGTGACTTCAGGCCAGTGGCATCACAAGGGGGTTTTATTGGCTGTCCCAGACCCCAGTGTCGCCACTACCTCAGGCTATGTGTCCTTGTAGACTAATAATCTTATAGGGAATAAACAATCCCACATATCCCTTAACCCTTAGAGTGCCAACATTTCTGTGAGAAATCCTAAAAATATCCACTTAAAATGCCAGCATCACTCACAGCGACTGTTCTTTTAGTATAAATACATATAAATACAGCCAAGTCAATGAATAAAAGTCGCTGTGAGGGACGCTGGATATTTTTCGGATCTCTAACAGCCACGCATTATATCTGCATTATATGTATTCTGTGGATCCATACCTGGGAAGATGGACATCACAGTATTAAAGTAAAATACAATTCTCAGAGCTACTGTACTTTTGCTTAATAGAAACTTGTAAAAATTCATTATGGTGGTTACGAAGATGAGGAAGCAACAGTACAGCTCTGGCCCCCAGGTACATGGAGTCTGGAATGAAAATGTTGCTTGTTTTACATGTTTTTGTAGCCAAGTTTAAAAATTCTAAAGTTATAGCATTTTTTCTTCTATCTTGGATAAAACAGTTAATCAAGTTTAATCTGACTTGCACATGCCTCAAAGAGAACACTCACATATTTAGCAGATATATTCCACTTTCATCTCCCAGTTTCTCTTGATCACATAGATTTTCCTTAAGTCTCAAAGTCATGTTTTGAATTGAAAATGACTCAAATCAATCAATACCTATATCATCTTCAATACTTCATATCCAGCAACTGGACTGTAAAACTAAATATGTAATATAATATAATATAATATATAATATATGTAATATATGCATTATAATATGTAATGTTTTGTATATTATAAAGAAAAAATATTAATTACCTTCATGATTACATTTAGGTGTTTTAAAAAATGTTCCTAAAGCTGAAATAGGCAACAGCAACACTACTGTACGTGAAATAATGCTACACACAATTTTCCTATTTGGGCAGAATTGAGCATATTGCAATAATGGTTAATTACCAGCTGTGCTAGAATGATGTGTTACTGTTGGCTAGCCACAATACAGATGGCCTTTTTTTTTTCCAACTGAACCAACATTTATAAAAAGGCAGCCCATTCATTTGCAAAGAACTGGTGGGTTGAGGCATAAGGCATCTTGTTGTATGATATTTTCTGATCCCATTCATAGACTAATGATTGAGTCATAGGGGCCTAATTATGAAGCAGTATTTGCAGGACATCACACAAAGAGTACCCTCAAGTAATTAGGATTCCCAAAATGTAACATGGAGAGACCAAAGTAGAAACTCTTTTCCATTGGTGCTACAGGATTTAGCAAGTTTTGGAATACAAAGTATGCAAATCTATACTTTGGCTCTGGTGCCTAACTTCATCTTCAGATGGCATCAGTTATGGTGGATATGGATCATTAGGTCACCACAATGTTGGTCGACAGTCAGTAGGTCGACATGCATTTAGGTCGACATGGGCGAGGTCGACATGGGTTAGGTTGACAGGGTCATTAGGTCGACATGGGTTAGATCGACAGTCAAAAAGTCGACATGGGGTTTGTAGTTTTTTTGTTCTGAATGTCGACACAGTCGATATGGACACTGAAACGTAGCACCGTGTCCCCTCGCATGGGTCGCTGCGCTCTGCTCCGCTATTTTGTTCTCCCACTATGCCCTAGTGGATGGTAGGGCATGAAATACCGCCTGTCGGCACATGGCTCAAAAAAATGTGAAAAACCCCATGTTGACCTTGAGAGTGTCTTAGTTTTGCATGTACCTTCCACATCATTCAACGGTGACACTTCTCTGCCATTCCAGCTCATTTTGTAGCTGAGGACCCGGGCTTTCCAACGCGCCCAGCCCCGCGTCGCTACAGCCGGGCAAAGCTGGAACGTTTTCCCCATAGGATAACATGGGACCCGCTAATTGCGACCCCCACCTGGTTCCGATGGCTGCCAGTTCCCCCTACCCGGCATCACAGAAGCCTGTGATTCATCACATTTGAACTCAAATCGCTGGGCCTTCAATCTGATACCAGGCTTGTCCATATGAGTCAATTTGTTCAGAAGATACTGTGGGTAAACTGATATTTTATTACTGAAATGTAAATTCATGGCTGTTCAATTTATTTGAGAGCAGATTACTCTGGAACCAAAGGGCCCAGTTTCACGGGACCAAAATCATTCGAAGCCCACTCAAAAGTTCTTCAATATGATACTGGTCTCGTGTAAATGGATCAGTTGGTTCTGAAGATATAGCCGGTTAAACGATATAGCCAGTTAAAGGGGGGTGGTTTTCTCTCCCCATCACACCAGAAAATGCAAGGACTAGGCTGGTGTTCCTGCATTTTCTGGTGTAAAAGGGGTATTATTTGCTCTCTGCCCGTCTGTCAATGGCTGTCACTTTTGCCCGACGGCGCCTGGCCCCAGTTACTGTGAGCATGTATTCCTCCTTGGCAATGAGCATGTAATCCCACATGGTAACGAGCATGGAACCCCTGGCAATGAGCATGGAATCCTTGGCAATGTAGGTAAGCAGCACTTACCTTTAGCATAATTTTAATAGGCATTATGGTGTTTGGCTTAACATGTAATGGGCATTATGGTGTAAATTTTTAATGCGCACCTTTGGGGCGCAATGTCCCTGTTTATGAAGCATATTGGGAATTTTGTCTCAATCCGTATGGCATTATGTGAATTTTGTCTCAATCCGTGTGGCATTACAGTATGTGAATTTTGGCATAATCCATGTGGCATTATGTGAGTTTTGGCTCAATCCGTGTAGCATTATGTGAATTTTTACTCAATTCGTGTGCCAATATGTGAATTTTGGCACAATCCATGTGGCATTATGTAAATTTTGGCACAATCCATGTGGCATTATGTGAATTTTGGCTCATTCCATTTGGCATCATGTGTAAGGGGCAAATATAATGGGGTCTAGTTTTTCTTGCATAATGTGTAGAAGTTGTATATGGTGTGGTACACTACACTCAAGGACACTCCCCCTTTTGAGTGGTCACACCCCCTTTTCCAGAGCGTGCCTTCGGTGCGCACACAACTACATCCTTCACTTTTGATGCCAAGGTGGGCCTGTGTACTTTAAACGCCAGGGCCTATTTTTAATCCCATTCCCGCACTCTCTCTCGTCACTCTCTTAGCATGTACACTGGCAACACTAACACTCCCCCCCCCTGCCAAACCCTATCCTATCATGGTGCCCCCTGTCATTTTCTCCTGGATCAGCCCCAGATGGACCCCCTAGCAGCTGTACTCCCTGCACCTATGGTAGCTACCCCATTGATACATACATTTATTATATTAGTATAGATGTCAAAATCAGCAAATAATAAGTTAATAAGGTCCTAAAGTAACTGTTAAAAATTTAATGGTCTACATTTAACACCCTGATACTAAGGTACAGTATTCGGACAATTACCCACTTATCAATTGTTGGTTGATTAAATTTAAAACCAAGATTCACTGTATATACAATATTTGGTACTTAATATTCTAATGGTGATTTCATATTTTAATGGATACTTAATATTATAATGAATATTGCCAATTACAGGACCACATAAGGAATTGAAGCAGTAATTGTATCCTTCTTCATTTTGTAATAAAATGTTGTCACAGTCACCTCCTCTTCATAAGGATAGAAATGTGTAAATATAATTTATTTTCCATTATTACAAACAATTCTAAATATTCTGAATCATCATACAGCAAGTGCAATTTCATGAGCAAAAAAAAAGGCAGAAAGTAGAACGGAAAACTTGTACTAAGTCCATTCAGCAAAGGTCATTCGAAAGTGACACAAGTCCTTAAGCAAAACACGAATGCTTAAGAAAGCATTTGGCTAGTCAGCAGCCCCATCAGACCTTTTCTTTGTTATCAAGCATTTTAACCCAAAACCATATTATTCTAAAGATACAATCAGCCTCTTTAAGGAATGTTAAACTAAATACCTTGCAAAATGTCCTCTTTTATTACATATATGCATTTACTATATGTAGTTTTCAAAAATATTTTTTTTATCTAGAATGAAGGAGAGTGAAGAGTTTCACGAGACAGTAGTACTGTGTTGGTAAAATATTAATTCTAATTCACTATCTTTATAATGAAAGCCAGACTATTACATATAACTGTTTCAGAAATTCCCAGGTTTTACTGAGGAGACAATAGTAATTGTATAATAATTATGATACATTATTACAGATTATTATTATATTATTATTATTATTATTATTAGTAGTAGTAGTAATAATATATATATTAATATACATTAAATATATCATATATTTTATATATGTCATAATAATAATAATAATATATTTCTTTATCTATATATACTGTTCCAATGCAGTCGGCACTCATATACAAAGTCACAACTTGCTCCCGGTGCCAGAGTAATGTAAACAGCAGTCCAATCTCCAAAGGGAAAATAACGGCACTCAGGAGACGGTAAATACGATGCAAATCTATCTATCTATCTATCTACCTATCTATCTATCTACCTATCTACAGTATCTACTGTATCTATGTTTTTTGCACCTGCGCTTTACCCTTATTGTCCGTCTTGACTACAATTCCCATATGGGACAAACACTCACCAGGCTTGAAGATAGTATTCACCAATAGCAACATTCAGTTTAATGAGTATACGTTAGCCTGCAGACGTTTCAGTCCCTGAGGACTTTTCTCAAGGCAGCAACAAGTTCAGCAATATAGCCAAAAGTGTGAAAGTAAACAAATAAGGAACTGGGGAACCGTCCACTGGCACTTTTCTTTCAACATTTTAACAGGTTAACATGATAAAGTTGTACCTCTTTCCTTCTACCCTCCTGTCGAACCTTGTAATCGACCGGTCCCACCCATTGAGCATACATCTTACTTTCTGTAGTGGGTCCAAGCACTAGCACTTTGTCTCCCATGTTAAAGGATTGGTTGACCGAGGTGACATCATACCATTGTTTCTGCAAAATGTACTACAGCATGGCAAATTCTTTGGGGAAAGTGTTTTGCATTGCACTGTAATATACAGTATGGCAATTGTACTCTTTAAATCCTGAAATGACAGAAATCCCTCTAACATGAATGGAGACACTAGATCACATGAATGTGCATTAATCCCCAAATACTACACAGCATAAACCTACAGTTAGATAAAGTCTTTAAATTATATGAATCTGAATCTATTCTTCTGTAAATATATCACTGCCTTTAATAACTTAAAAAAGGTTGCACTTACAATATAAGGTTTTGCAATAGCAATCTTAACGCATGAGTACACTGGGTAGCTGCCCAGGGCCTTTGAGCCAGAGAGCATCTTTCTCCTGGGTCATCAAGAGCTTCTGAGAATACTGCCAAGCCAGTTCTTCACAATCAGAGTAGCCAGTAGCATTCTTCACCTTACTCCTTGCTTGTAGCCAGACATTGAATGGTTGTCAGCATGTTGGTTGGAGGATGCCTGAAACTATCCACCAATAAGGGCACTGCATTTTCCACCTGACGACCAGCCAGCAGCCAGACAGTGAATGGCTGTGGGTGGATGACAGGAATTATCCTCCAAACAGAATGCGGACAGCCATTCACTGTATGGAAGCATATGGAGAGAAGGTGCAGAACCACAGGAGGGGCAAGTTATGTTTTCTTTTTTACATTTTTCCCATAAATGGATGGGTAGGAGCCCCAGTGCATTGTTTTGCCTATGGCCTACAAGATGGTCTTGAGTTGTAAGAATATTTTAAGAGTAAAAAGACTTGGATCATTAGGTCTCACAGGAAACTGAGTCTTAGGTCAATTTAATTAAAAAACTTTTTGGTCAGTTTCTGAGCGCATTGAATAAGACCTTTATTTGTAACTTATATGCCTTTTGTGTCTGCATAGTCAAGAGAATTGCATGAGCTGATGTGGAGGATGCAATCCTTGGCCATTACCCCACTCTGTAAACAGAGCATCTATTCTTCTAAGGCCAAGAGACATACAAACTTTCAGAAGTGCTGTATGGTACGAATCAAATAATATGAAATATCCACCAACGAAAGGCCATTCAATCTTTCCAAGGAACACTCAGAAAGTTCTGTTAGATGTAGAATGCTTTAAAATGTTGACAAATATACAAAAGAATATCAAACTCATTTCGGTTAGTGTCATTCATGATGATTTATCATCGAAGTCTGGAAAAGCAGTGGTCTCAAAGGTGAAACAATTTTAGCTTCTTCGTTTTTCTTACTTTTTTTTTATAACTGAATGTTCCAATGTGGATCTTATATCCTTAGGGCTGTGCTATTAAATTCAAAGCCAGAAAACTTAATCTAACAGCCAGATTTGACATGATTGTGGTCGAATTGAAGTAATTCAAGAATAGTTTGTTGGGTGAAGTATGTGTGTATGTGCAAGTGTACAATGTCTTTTTTTCTGCTAGATATATTTGGATACACAGGATTTAAGCAGTGCAATATTTTAGTTGTATCATTTTATTGATATTCTATTTCTTTACATATTATATATTGCATATCATTTATTGCAAGTCCATGTGGTCCAGCATGGCTTGTGTTCTTTGCTAATATTACACACTTAAATTGTAATAGGAATGTTATTCTCTCATGCTGCTCTGGATGCATTTTTCGGTTTTCATTTAGTTTCACGGCGGCAGCATAGCCAACCGCTACTTCCGGATTCGGCAAACTTTCTAAAATAAAATCCATGCCAACATGAATAGTTCATACCCCCACTATCCACGTTGGCATGGAGTTGATTTTAGATAGCGTGGCGAGCCACCGAGCCGGTAGCATGGGCGAGCAAAGCGAGCCCTGCAAGAAGCTGCCGCCTTGAAACTAAAGCTGCTGCCTTGAAACTAAACAAGTACCCATTTTTCTTCAAAGTGGCAAACATAAAGTCCCCCACAGGTACCGAGAGGGGAGAAGAGCGGGTACTATGTACCCAGGCTTGGGCTTATTGAAGGGGCTCAGAGGGGGCCCGGCTTTGTTACCTGGTGGCACTCTATATGGCCCTGGCTGGATTAGTCCAGTACTAAAACTTTAGCATACAAATGTAGCTGTGCTCTTCTATTCCCGATTGCCAATGCTTGCTCTTGTTTTTCATGCCTGATACGCACCCGCAGCTAAATATCGCCACGCTGTGATATTGCGGTTTGGTGCTTTTCTATGAGCCATGGGATGCACATGCATGGCAAAGGGATCATGCCGATTGCCACAGGGGTCATGTATGATGATTGTCATGGGATAGATATGCACTGCTTACATCTGTATTGAACAGCTTTCTAGGAGTATACATTAGTACTGTATATGCACTTGGTTCATGTCCATAGTAGCAAAATAAATTACAGAGAAGTGGATTGACACTGTTAGTGTCATTATCAAATTTATTAGCAGATTTGTATATAAGAAAATATTTTTATGAAGTCATTAACAGTGTATTTAAGCAATGTGAAAGTTACAGTTACTATGTAAAATATACTGAAACACAGACACAAATACAACATAGAAGTACAAATAAAATTCAATTAAATACAAATATCTGTTCTATTTTCTTTCAGAAATCAAATGGTAATATTCTAAAGTGCCAATGTCTGAACCCAAATATCAATTTAGTAATGTTGCTTTATGGCTGCACTCTCTGCAGTCACACAGATGATTTATTTACAGTAGGGGAGACTAGATGCTATTAGCCAATCAGAAGCAGCTGCTAATCATCATTATCATTTTTGCATAAGAAAGAGATACACCTGTCTAGTGACAGGTATATATGAATTTGTGTCTTTATTTGACCTAAATCTGCATACCCCTTTCCTCCACAAGTCCACGGGCCAGATGCACTAAGCTTCAAAAGTGATAAAATGGAGAGTGAAAAACAACCAACCGATCAGCTCCTGCCCGACATTTTTCAAACACAGTCTGTGACATGGCAGGTAGGAGCTAATTGGCTGGCTGTTTATCACTCTTTTTATCACTTTTGAAGTTTAGTGCATCTTTCCCCAGCTCTTTAACCCTTGATAGCAAAATGTGACTACCTACAGAATATGTACAGAGGCATGAGTTGTGTTCTAGGCTTGTGAGGTACAGAAAAGAATATATTCTGGAAATAATACACACAGATTCTAGTGTCATAGGTGACACAAGCAACAAGTACTGTACACTTCTTGTTTAATTATTTCCATTTGCTTCCTTTATAGTTATGACTTAATGCTGAAGTGTTTTTCTACAGTTTATCACTTGTGAGGAAATTCAGACATCACTCGGATTGTAATAACCTTCCAATAAAGAACATTGTTTATTGTTTCAAAATTGCATGAACAGTACTGCAAACGCAACATAATGGTTTCTCGCTGCCAGTTCCAGATTAAGGTCCACTTGTCCCTGAAGGGCCTAATGTGTGCTAACAAAGATGTTGTGATCAGCGCCAAAGAATAGTTTTCCCTGTGTGGGCAAAGGGTTGTGGTGGCATGCTACATCGCTACATCACATCTCAGTAGAGAAAAACAGGTGGAGAGGGGGACAGAGATGCATGTTGAGAGCTCGTGGAAGTACATTGTAGTGATGGCGGCAGAGGCACAGGTCTCGAAAAAGAGCGGAGACACGCATGGAAAGGGTGATACAAGTGAGGAGGGAGTCAGACGCTTAAATTGTAAAAGATAGTAGTAGGGCTGGTGGGAGGCGGTTGCAATGCCTGACACTACAAATGCCAAACTTGGGGCCAGATGTACTAAGCTTTAAAAGTGATAAAATGGAGAGTGATAAAGTACTAGACAAACAGCTCCTGAGTTTGAAAAATGACAGTTAAATGCGGATTGGTTGGTGGTTTATCAATCTCCATTTTACCACATATCAAGTTTATTACATCTCGCCCTTGAGGAGATTCTGTACTGTGCTTACCTACATTTGGATGAAGGGACAGGGTGCATGAATGAGGCTACCTGGAAGAAGGTACAGGGGTAGAACGGAATGAGGTGCCTGAATGAAGAGACAGGATGTAGAAGTGATCCATGGGAATCCTGACTGCCCGGACTCTGACATGGGGGTGAGCGTTATGAAGCACCTTACACGCTCGCTGCGCTGGCCACCCTGTGGGCTTGGTGGCTCACTGCACTTGCTACAGGTCCTATGCTCCCTCTATGAGGGTTGTGGACCCCCACGAGGGAGCATAGTCCCTTTATGTCAGGATCCTGACTATCTGGCTTTTAACAGTCGGGATTCCGATGTCAGTCTACTGACTATCAGAATCCGGACCAGGAGTGCCTGGATAAAAGGGGAACAAGAATTATTTAAATGAGGTGACATTGTAAAGCTTCTATAAATATGTAGATGACATAGGCTGTTCCCAGTTTAAATGAACAAGTCCCCAAAGAGCATATTGCATCACAGGGTGGAGCTTAGTACTACATATATGGGACAATGCTTCTGTTAAGCCGGGGCAGGACTTCAGACTGGACCTAACATAGGGGGCAGGGATGATAGTGTGATGGTATTTTGAGTGTCTGGGAGGTGAGGGAGCAAGGCTGTAGATTGGGACAGGGAAAAACTTTCTCTCATCACTGTATAGCAGGGGACCCTCTGGGCTCCATGCCCCATTGCTAATGCAGCCCTGCTCGTCTGGGTGCTATGTGCTATTTTGTAATATAGTATAACATAAAATTGCAGGGACATACAGTACAGTAACATTTTGGGTGTTGGGGGTATGATGATGGCACGTCATTTACTTCATAGCTCTATAGGATTTTCTTCTCACCATGGGGGAGATGTATCATGTGGAGAGACATAAACTGGAGAAGTTGCCCATAGCAAAAAAGCTTCTGTTATTTTATAGACTATGCAATATCACTTTATTTCTGTGAAAGGATTGATACAGTACATCTCCGCTTATGTGTGAGAGCTGGCACGTGCATTGGCCATTATTCACATCTGATCGCAGTACAAATTTGATTGGAAAATGGGCAAAACTATGTGCACTGCAGGTGGGGCAGATGTAACATGTGCAGAGAGAGTTAGATTTGGGTGAGTTATTTTGTTTCTGTGCAGAGTAAATACTGGCTGCTTTATATTTACACTGCAATTTAGATTTTAGTTTCAACACACCCCACCCAAATTTAACTCTCTCTGTATATGTTACATCTGCCCCACCTGCAGTGCAAATGGTTTTGCCCATTTTCCAAACAAATTTGGACTGCGATCAGATCTGAATAAGGGCCATAGTGAAACACAATTTTTGTTCAGTAACATAGACAAAGATATATCAAACCTTTTCTAGAGTGAAAAGTTGTGCAGTTGACGATGTGGTGCCATGCTTGCGTCACCATGGCCCCGCCCTTTCGCTATGCAAAGTCATGATTCCCAGCATAGTAAAGTAGGGACTTGTTCTTGATAACATAATTCAGGCAAACTGCACCATTAAGCCACAAAGACTACACTCTGCACCTGGGAAGTACATGGCCAGAAGGCAGTCTGCATGATAGTAGGCAAGTATCACTATGTGACACTTTTGTGTCACTATGCATGCACCAATCAGTGCACAGAGCCAGGACCAGCGTAGTAGTGAAACTGCCATAAGTACCTCTTTGAATTGTTTTATAAATCATCTTGTTTGTAAATTTGCAGATTCACCAAGAAATGTACATGGTGAAGAAAATTTAATTACACATTACAGATAGCAATGGTCACATTTGTAGCTTAAATAGTGTACGTAAATCAGTCCTGTATATACGTATGACATATGACTTTTGTGTATTTTATTTTTTAAATTAAATTGCTTGTTGTGCACTTTATCCTGCCAAACGAAATCTTGTTTTTTCATGCTTTTTGGTTGCACTTATGTATCTAGGGCAGGCATGCCCAAAGTCAGGCCTGGGGGCCAATTGCGGCCCGTGCTGTCATTTCAAGTGGCCAGCAGCCTCCAGCTGGAAGTGGGCAGAGCATCAGATGTGGGAAGCACAGCACAGGACACTAAAGGTGGGGCCCCGGCGAGCGCGCCTTTACCTTGCTGTCTGCTACAGTTAGGAGGTGTCGGTCACCACAGTCAGATGTGATTGGCGTCCTACCACTGCTGCTGCAATCATATATCACCCTACTCCACAATCACAGTGACAGCAGTGTTTGGGGAGGGGGGCATCAAGGGGGAAGCCTGGTCTCGTAACATGCAGAGCGGAGGAGGGCAGCAGCGGGAGCCCAAGCATCTCCTGTCCTTGCAGTGCCTGCTTTGCCTCTCCTTCCTCTGGCTCACACAAGGGGCTGGGAAACATACAGAGAAGGGAGGGGGCAGAGTGGGGGACATACAGTAAAAGAGGGTCAGGCTGGGTGACATACAGTGAATGGAGGCAGTGATGGCCATTCAGAGAAGGGGGGATCAGGGGCAGGCTGGGGGAATATACAGTGAATGGGGGCAGAGTGGAGTACATAGTGAATGGGGGTCATACAGTGAATGGGAGTCATACAGTGAAGGAGGGTCAGGCTTGGGGACATACAATGAATGGAGGAACTGATGGACATTAAGAGAAGGGGGCAGGCTGTGGGATAGAGTG
Source organism: Crinia signifera (assembly GCF_055691185.1). Lineage (NCBI taxonomy): Eukaryota > Metazoa > Chordata > Amphibia > Anura > Myobatrachidae > Crinia > Crinia signifera. The sequence continues at coordinate 207,561,594 of NC_139221.1, read as the reverse complement.
AATGGGTGCAGAGTGGGGAACATACAGTGAAGGAGGGGCATGCTGGGGGATATACAGTGAATGGGGGCAGGCTGGGGGAAATACAGTGAAGGGACAGGCTGGGGGACATAGAGTGAATGGGGGCAGAGTGGGGGACCATTTTGGTGTGATTAATGATTCAAAGAATGTCAGGCTGAATGGTCGGCCCCCACACATTTTCACCTCACCAAATCTGGCCCTTGTCGCAAAAAGATTGGACGCCACTGATCTAGGGGGTGATGCAGATGTGGTCGGAAATAGTATTGCTGCTGCTTATAGCAGCACTGTTGCAGCAGGAAGCGTCTTGCATAAGACAGTAGAGGTATGCTGCATGCATTTGCAATTCTTTAATGCATCCAAGGGCATAGCACTCGATCACCTGCTACACCAGTGGCCAGCTGAGTAACCCATAGGTCACACAGGCCACCCACAGCAGCACTGTTGCAGAGGCTAGGAAGTCTTCACCAGAAGACGGAAACCCTGACCTTGGTACTCCCACAGCACAAAGGCAAAGTGCGCAGGGCAGACGACAGAGGCAATCAAAGGGACACCCTAAAGGGCCCCTTCCTTGTACGAGGCCCCAAGGTTCTGGGGGGCTCAATGGCTGTAATCATGGCTGAGGCAATGCAGTGCCTAGCAAAGTGCCGGCTGGCTGACCTCTCACCCACTGTACTCATCAATAGTGCAGTAGATTTTTTATTACATTGCATAGTAAATATTAATTATCTGCTTTTTTTTTACTAAAAAAAAAAAAAATTAAATGTGCAATATTATCAAAATCTGCTGTTTAAAGGGGGCAGGGTTGGAAGTATATCAATAACCATGGCCCCAAGATTTCTGTTGCTGGCCTGGAATGTGCCTCCATTTTGTGAATTGGAGCACTTCGCTGTCCTGCCATCACTCCAGATCAGTTGCAGACTCTCAATCAACTGATGTCTGCAGCCCTACTGGGCCAGATTCACCAAGCTTCAAAAGTGATAAAACTGAGAGTGGTAAAAACCAGCCAACCAGCTCCTGTCATTTTACAAGCTGGGTTTAAAAAATTTACATTCAGGATCTGATAGGCTGATTGTTTATCATTTTTTTAAGGCATTTGTGCATCTGGGCCGGTGTCTCCTAGTTCACAGGACCCTTAATGCACATGTACAGTATGGGTCCTGTGAATACTGTAAAGATCGTCAGTCAATAGGTCGACCACTACTGGTGGACAGGCAAAAGGTCAACACATGGAAAAGGTCAACATGAATTAGGTCAACATGTTCAAAGGGTTGACACAACCAAATGGTCAACATGGAAAAGGCCCTAATAAGGGCCAGATGTATCAAGCTTAAAAAATGATCAGATGGAGAGTGATAGACAGCCAGCCAGCCAATAAGCTGCTACCTGTTAGTTTTCAAACCCAGCCTGTGACATGGCAGGTAGGAGCTGATTGGCTGGCTGTTTATCACTCTCCATTTTATCACTTTTGTAGCTTGATACATCTGGACCATATGTGCAAATAAAAACTGCGGATGCTAGCACAGCACTGTCATGCAAATAGTAAGAAGAGCATAGCCAAAAACTAAACTAAACTTACAGTATATGTAGTTTGTACCCACTGTCATTTTTTGACAACAAAATTACACTACACAGCTGACGGGTATGCAGTGCGCCTCACGCAGGAGTCGGGGGGCCTGCTGCTTCTCATGGGAACTGGGTTTCTCGCGTGAGCCTGGAGCTCAGGTCTTACCCGTGCGGCACCCAGGAGCTGGAGCCCGGGACAGGGGACTGACAGGAGATGACAACCAAGAACTAGTGCCGGGAGCAATTTTTTGCAGCATAGGATGCAGCTTCTTAGAACATTGGGCAGTCAGGGCCTTAACACAATCTCTCCCTCTTTCCCCTCTCTATCCCTCTCTCTCTCTCCTTTCTTTCTTTCCCTCCCTCCCTCCCTCCCTCCCTCCCTCCCTCCCTCCCTCCCTCCCTCCCTCTCTCCCTCCTCTTGACTCTTTTCCTCTCCATTTCCCTCTCTCCCTATCACTCTCTCTCACGCTCTTTCTCTCCCCCCTCCTTCTGAAGGGGGATATGACTGACACGGGAAGGGGACATGGCTGACACAGGAGAGGGGGACATGGCTGACACAGGGGATTGAGACATGGCTGACACAGGGGAGGGGGGTATGGCTAACACAGGGAAGGAGGAACTGGCTGACACAGGGGAGGGGGATATGGCTAACACAGGGGAGGGGAACATGGCTGACACAGGGGAGGGAGACATAGCTGACAGGGGAGGTAGATATTGTTAACACAGGGGAGGGGGACATGGTTGATACAAGGAGGATAACAGGGGCTGGCTGGCAACTTTCAGCCCAGGGGGCCAACACTAGTAAACGGCCCCGTGACACCCCCCCCCCCCATGGTGGGAAGGTCTCCCGAATCACTGCTACAGTCCCTGCTCCCCCCTTCACCGCTGTATGAAATCCTGAATTTTGTGGGTCCGCGGGGAGGGGAAGGGACTAAAAGTATGCAAATCGCTACTCCATCCACTCACTGTCCACACTACACAGTGTTTTCCCACCCCATTCAATTTCCACAATAAAACATTCTCCCACCCCCCAATTCACCCCCCAGTGCACACAAATTTACCTTTTCCCTGTTGTAGTGTGGCATGCTCCCTGAGGACAGCATGCTCAGCCTCCCAGCTTCATGTACAGCGCAGAGTGGCCGGGCAGCAAGCGTCCTCTGTGCCAGTCTCCCTCCCACAGCCAGCTATGAGCAGTGTGGCCGGGGACCTGAGAGCAGGGCTGAGCGGGGGAGGTGAGCGTCATACTGTCCACCTTTAAACCTCCCTGTTCTCGGTCCCGGCTGATCATGCGGGAGAGCCCGTCGGCTATAAGGAGGAGCTGTGTGCCTGGCGGCCAGGTCATGCAGGAGAAGGACAGCAGAGCTTGGCTGTCAGGAAGCGCGCAGTCTTTACCAGCAGCAGCAGTATCTGACAGCCTCCTGACTAGCTGCTGCTGCGGAGGTTCTCAGGGCTGGCACCGCAAGCCGAGCTCTACTGTCTATCTTCTGCATGACCCAGCCGACAGGCGCACAGAGCCCGGCCCGGACACAGCAATGTATACTGGCCCGGGGGGCAGGTGGCACCCTGCCCCCCGGCCCAGTCCGCCACTGGGGGATATGGCTAACACAGGGGAGGGGGACATGGCTAACACAGGGGAGGGAGACATGGCTGACACAAGGGGAGGGAGACATGGCTGACACGGGGGGAGGGAGACATAGCTGACAGGGGAGGCAGATATGGCTAACACAGGGGAGGGGGACATGGCTGACACAGGGGAGGGGGATATGGCTAACACAGGGGAGTGGGACATGGCTGACATGGGAGGGGGACATGGTTGATACAGGGAGGATATGGCTAACACAGGGGAGGGGGACATGGCTGATACAGGGGAAGGTGGACATGGCTGATACTGGGGGGGAGGACAAAAATGTTGTGCCTAGGGGCTGCCTGACACCTAATTTCACCCCTGGCGCTGGACAATTAGTGCTAAATTTACTGAAGCTTGAATGAATGAAAAGTGGTGATGCCCATAACAATCAATCAGATGCTGTCTTTCATTTCTCTATTTCATCTTCGAAAATTATAGAATCTGATAGGTTGCTATAGGCAACATCAATTATTTTTCATTTTTCACCCCACTGAAAACCTGCCTCCTCCCACGCCGTTTTTCATTGCAACCATGCAAGGGGTGTGCCGAAGACACATCCCCTCACATGTGTCTGCTGCACGAGAAATCATTTGATTTTTGCTGACCATCAAATGAATAATCCTGGGCTCGCAAATAAAAGTCAGTGGAAACTGACTTTCATTTGCATGTGCTGGGACATCAGCCGCCCACCCCAGGCACACATCAGCCCATATTCCCGTGTGAACGCCCAGTGTTTTTTATGGGGACGCACAGGAGTCTGCACCCGCCCACCCTGCTCCCTGCGAGTCTCTGAAGCCATTTGCAATGGGGACCTGCACATGAGCATAAAAGACCATGGGCAAGCACAGTCCCCTAACCATCGGAACAGGGCTGATTTTTCCCCGTTCCAAAGGAACTAGAATCACCACCAATGTGTATAAGGGGTTCTACCATGGTGTAACATGTACAAAGGGTACTACTGTATGGCATAATATGAATAACAGACTCCACTCTATGGAAACTACTGTACGGTATTATTCTGTGGCCATGCCCTTCCCCATGAAGCCATGCCCCAATAGTTTTGTTATGTGCTTTCAGGGCGGAGACTGAGCCTTTTTAATTTTAAAGGGGCACCAAAACGTCTAGTTACAGCTTTGCTATTTAACATCAGAAAATTGGGGTGACTTTGTACTGCTGCCTGTTGGTCACTAGTGATAGTGCAGCATCTGTCTTACAAAAGAAAATCGATTAATTGAATTTTGTATTAAAGAGTACAGTATGTGAAATCTGTTAAACAATCTTGGAGTTATACTCTTGCATTTTCATTTTGTGGATTAGAATTTGCAATTTAGAGAATTTAAGGCCTAAATTAGCATGGATTGCTAATCAGAGAATTCTCATATTAAGCAATTATGACGGCTCATGGGCAACATTTGTATTGCAGGTGCTAGCGATTAAAAATGTGAATCCTTAACAATCTCAATCCAGTCGCAGTTTGACTGACAGAAAACCAGCTTTTCTGCGAGAAAACATGCAAATTTCTGGTTATGTCTGAGAAAACGCATGTTTGCCCAGGCATTTGTGGAAAGGGTTTCTGACGTCAGCGATGACCACTTCCAGCCTGTCTCAGTCGTAGTTTAATAGAGGCCTCAGGCCTACTCACATTAGCTCAGATGGCAAAGATGCAATGGTTCGGAATTTGCAAATAAACAGTCATTAGCAATGCATTCACAATTGTTGTGAGGGGCATTTTTATTCTTTCTGTCTGGACAGAACTCGCAGTCTGCTGTGTCTTCTCTATATTGCAATCAATGCTGAATTAGGCCCTTAGAGTGTGTACACACGGTTCGATGTTCTGTGCGATCCGATGTACGATTCGATGTTTTGTCCGATTTTAACTTTTCCCTTTTTTTCTCTACTCCTTAAGATATGCCTTAAGATATGCTTAAGATTTTGACTTTTTACCATACAATTTGCTATGTGATTTCCTATTTGATTTACTATACGATTTCCTATGTGCCTTAAGATTTGCTTAAGATTTTGACTAAGTGATTTTGACTTAACAACAGGATGACTGACAGGGCCCTGGAAATCGTATAGCACATCGCATCTTAAGCATATCGCAAGGCACATACGATGCATGCGATATGCTTGCGATTTGTGCTAGATAGAGTGTGCTGCCCACTCTATCTCCCCTCCGATCTCTCCTTAAACGGGAGCGCGCATCGGGCTAGGAAGCCCTTACAATGCATACAATCAGTATGCGATATGTATGCGATATGGCTTCCGATGTTGACGATATCGTCAACATCGGAAGCCATATCGAACCGTGTGTACACACTATAAGTCTCTCCCTGAGGTGACAATGGTCAGTACATTATGTTTGTGGGCAGGGCTGGCAACATGTAAGACTGCATTTTACTGACATAAGAGCACATTTTATCCAGGTCTGTAAAATGGGATTCAGTTACCTATAAATGACAATACACTGTTGCCATTAAATGTTATAAATAAAACAATAATTTACAGCATAGTTGCTAAAGAAATTGGGGGAAATTTATGAAGATGTGTATTGTACTTCACATGTGATGTTGCTATGGGCAACCAAGAAAAATCATTGTTATACTGTACTATGAGTAGCCAATGAATCGGTAGAACATCAGGTTTCAACTTATTCTGCAGTTTTGGGTGACAGGTGCACTTTATTCTGCTCATTAAGAATTCTACACAAAAAGCAACGCCCCTTTTGAGCATAATGTTTCTTTTTAGTGAATGTTACTCCCTCCAACTCTGGGGTTCTCAAACTTTTTTAAATAACTGCACCCTAGAGTATCAGCATATTTTTTATAGCACCCCAAAGTTAAAAGTTTATTGAGGGATGGAAACCCCCCCCCCACCTGAAGTTAAGTAAATTGGACCTGTCATCCCTTGGGTCAGTTATGTGGTGGTTCATATTTGAGGACTGCAGCACCCACACCCCCCCATGTAAATTTTTCCACCTCAGCTCATGTCAATGAGCCAGAAGCAGACTGCACTGGCGTTACTGTGACTGGCAGTGACAACTTATTGGATGTTCTACCTGCCAGTCACCCGCATTAGAGGCAGTCCCATTAGTAAGTTTTTCCTCCCTCCAAGAATGCTAGACCAGGATGTGATATCAGAAATATGGTAGTGGTATTCAATGTACACCTGTCCAACTGATGCCAAACTACAGATCTCAGCATGCCCTACCACAGAAATAGCATGCATTAATAGAGCATGCTGGAATGTATAGTCCCAAAGCAGCTGGAGGCATCAGGTTGAATACCCCTACAGGATCCTCCATCCCAGGATGCTCTAGTTCACATCCTGCCAACTATATGTAGCAAATTGGAACACTGTATTTGTGTTGATAACATCTATCTGCAGTTCTGCTAATAGAGGGAAGAGAGATAAAAAAAAGATTGTGTTCTTTAATTAATTACTGATACCATAGATGTTCTTTTGCAGCTTGGCAGAAACCATAAACCTGGCTAGCCATTCATCTCTTTACTAAACCAATATCCATATGTCTTTTCAATAAAAAGAAAAAACTAGCACAAAACCGCTTTATATATTTATGCCAAGAGGTACTTATTGTAAATGACATTTTTAGGTTCTTTTAACAGCAAAATGCCCGATTTGGGAGCCTAATACACAGCCTCCTAAGTGTTATATTGTTACCCATGACTAATCATTTATCTAAAAACATTACCAAGAAAAGAATCTGTCAATAACAATCTTTAAAGACAGCCGCTAGTTCAAAGCATTAGTACCCGTACATGGTTTACAGAGAGCATTACAAGAGGACTGGAGCCAATAATAAAATCTTACAGCTTTGCTCGTATATTTTCATCGGTCTGCCTGTTTCAGAGTTATCAAAAAAACACACAAATGGTATGATTTTTAATAATGGATCCATTGTAAAATAGATTTAGCAATTCACACAAATATCGCTAAATCCATTCTGTACCTCCAAAGAGACACTAAATGGATATGTGATTGAAGAGGAATGACAGTGCTAAAACTTTGAAATAATAATAAAAAAAGAGCTTTTTGTTTCAGAATGATGCTAGTAAAGGAAGCGTAGAAGTAGTGTATTGTTTAAGATGAAGCACTCAGCTGTAGCCTATTCTGGCTTATGATTGCACTGCCATGGCTGACAAATATCGCAAACAAGAAACTTATATGTACATTACTCAAACCTGTGTGAAGAAAGCATGTGTTATTTAAACAAGAGATGAGAACATCTATGTGAAGTACCACCCCATACTCGTGTCTAGTGTAGTACATAGTGCCTGATTCAGAGGTAGACACAGTCGGAGTCCGAGCTGTGCCTTTGACAGCAGCAGGTCTTAGAATTTTTTGTTAATGGAACAGGAGTCTTCTATTTCTAAATAATGCCAACTGCCAGCATCTAAGATCTGCTGCCTGCAACCAAAAATACACAGATCCACATTGCCACAACCGGGCAGTTGGGCAACCTTAAAGTTGCTCAGAATGGCCACCACACCTTAACTGCTGGCACCAGAGAATCTGCTTATTGGGACATAGTAACTGTCATCAGCACACCCCAAAAATGGAGGCGTCAGGACTCTATTTTCAGAGGCGCTCCCCGCCTCCATTTCCAAGCAAACACATTGGTCTTTGGCAACCGAATTGGGACCCAATTGAATCAGACCCTTATCTAGAGGTCAATTAACCCCTTACGAGCTGAACTGTGCTGCTGGCTACCCTGGAAAATTTCCATGCATGCCACTGATCCCTAGATGTGTGCCAGTGGTGCTGTGGTGCACCATCTGGCAGCACCACCCAAATGGGAACTCCCCCCTTGTCGCTTTCCCCTTTGCTCACTCTGCCGATTGCACGCCACAAACCCCCGCCGATTGCCAGGGCACACAAACACCTGAGTCCATCCGAGCACCCAAATGCCCAGTAGCACTGAACGCCTAATTAGTGCAGGGAAGCAGCTGCAGCCCCAGGGGAGCACATTTTTAAACAATACACCCTTCCTTTTGTCTGCTGAACATGCAAGTCAATTTTGGCTATATAGCCAATGACCCCTATATTCAGTGGGTCCCGTTGATATAACTGAATGATATCGATTACCAATATAGTTTATTCTTTATTGTGTACACTCCACGTTTATTTGTGCACTAGAAGCCGGTTCCACGGCTGCAGCGACAAGGAGACTACCCCCACGTGGTACAGCTGTTACAGATTGTATGCAGCACCTAAGCTGGGGATTCAGAGATGGGAGTAGAGGTATTTCATAAAATTCACTTATCCCTGCCCCGCTCTCTTAGTGTGAAGTGTTTGTTCAAGCATATAGACTGACGTTGGGATTATAATCCTCTTTTTATTTTTAATTTTTTACTGAATATTGCTGCAAATCGATTTTATGGAAATTGCTGTATATGGATGAATAAAGTGTTTGCACATTTTTATCTATAAAAAAAAGGACTTTCATTTGACATCCACCTGAGTGCCTATTATTCTAGATTCCTAATTTATTTTCTGTATCACTTAATTGATTTCACACCTGTGCACATGCTTACACACTAGGCCGACGGAAGGGCTGTCCAGTCGATCCACTGAGTTATCTGATGATTGGTACAGTAATTACATAAAAACTTGCCAAATGTTGGCCTGATATGTTGGGCATCTAGTTGTGATGTCAGTCACCAGTGGCCTATTCAGCAAGTGTAAGGATGATTTGCAGATTACCTGTACACACAGCATGATGCACTGAAATCAAAGCAGATATATTGGCGCTGCAGGATCAATGCAATATGTTTGTGGACAAGGGTTCGCACATGCGTGCTTGTCCATGATAAATCAGTTGACCAATATCAATCAATTGAACAATCATTATTGTCAGCCATTGTGTACCCAGCTTTAGTTAGGAGCTGATTGGTTGTTACTTTATTTCTTGCCAAGCTTAAATATACCTCAAATACAGCTCTAGAATAGCCCCAGAATGTGGATAGTCATATGAACTTTTTAGTATAGAATACAAAACACAATTGAGTTTTATCACATTGAGGGCCAGATGCATCCTGCCATCCTCCTGTGCCATCATCTTGTCTGCCCCTGCTGTGTGGCAATATTTCCTAGATGTGCTATATTCTTAAACTGCCATGTGTTTGTGCTCTGTTGCTTAGTAGCCAACCAGCTTGCTGCAACATTTGGCCAATATTGGGGAAAATAATATTGTGATGTCAACAAAGATGTTTGGAAATGGCTGGAAATTAATGTTGTTGAGGTGAAAAATATTGTTGGTCCCAAACCAGTCCTAAATTACATGATTTCAGCTTTCTTTTTTAGCAATTTAAATAAAATAAAGATCCAAAACAAAACCAGAACACACATGAGTATGTTTGCATAACCCATAGGCAAACGCAGGAGGGGATTCTGGTTGTCCGGAAACCCCCCTCCTCTTGGCAAGTGCCTTAAACTATGACCACGATAGCACTGGTATATAATATGATCAATAAGGGACAGAACAGAGCTGCTGCACATGCCCACTGTACCAGCTTCTTCTGCCACATTTTGAGCTCTCAATCATCGCAATGGTCATGAGTAGCTGCCAGGAGGAAGAGACAGGAGCCTTACCATGAAGTGGGAGATTGTGAGCTTAGAAAGTGCAGCACTGGTTCTATAATGTTTGTGCATTTATTTATTATGATATGTTTGAACATTTCTTGACCACTTATTTTATGTAAATGTTTGAAACAACCTATACTATAGACCATCTGTACTGTTAAATATTAATACTCTATCATACAGTATCCAGTGTATAAAAAGACCAATTTTTAGGGCTGTTACTGCTCCCCCAGACTTCCGTACTTACTTCAATGCGCTGGGAGGTTTTGAATTACATTTAGAAACCCCCCTCTAAAAATTCTGTGTTTGCCACTGTAGATGGAACCAAATCATGAAAATCTAAATCCGAAACCAAAACCTGTGAGTCAGCGCACATCTCTTATTATCAATTGGAAGTTTTACATGCATATCTTTGACGTTAAAGCTATATCCTTATCATTCTTCTTTAATGCTAATTTTCTGTTAATATTTGCGTTTTCTTTGCTGCACTAGTTTTTTTTAAATGCTTAATTACTAACATTCTCTATGCATTGCTCCAACTTTTCTGAGGTAGATAATGCATAATATCAAGAGGATTTTCTATTTCAAGAATATATGAAATGTGTGCTGCATACCACCCTGGGGAATTATGGGAAAACCAACTCTGCTTTTACAGTTAATTCTTGTGAAAAACAAACTAAAAAACAGGTAGTTGGATGGAGATGCTGAACATTAAGTTTTACTCTCTAATGTATTCCCTTTAATCCTCTACATTAAAC